>NW_017804187.1:1605501-1684279 GCF_001625305.1 Branchiostoma belcheri
ACCAGAGGGGGGTACGGTGTAGGGTTATAACGGCAGGGGGTCGGGTGTGGATGTGGTGGGTGGTGTAGATGGGGAGGGACTGAGGGGTAGGGGGTGGTGCGGTAGGAAGGCCGTGTGGTGGCAGGCATGGTGTTGATGCTGGTAGGCGCCATGGTGCCTGTGGAGTAAGTCACCATGGGGAAACGTGGGAAGGTGTACTGGTAATACCCCGGGTGGGGGGGCATGGGGTGGGCAGGGTCGTAGATTTGGGTTTGGGGGATGGGGTGGGGCTGGGGGGTTAGGGAGGTGGGGTTAATAGGGCTGGAGGTGGCACAGGGTGGGGGGACAGCGTGGGGGATGTACTCGTAGATCTGGGGGTAGGGGTGGATGTGGTTGGGGGGGAGGGGGAGGGTTGGAAAGGGGGGTAGGGGTGGGGCTCGAGGGGGGCGACAACGCCGTTGGCTTGGACGGTGCTGTAGAGGATGTAAGAGGAGCAGTTAGTGAGGCAATATATGTAACATGTTTCATGTAACACACGTTTTGTTTATGTATACCTTTGAGTACTTATTGCTCACAACTCTTTGTTATTTATGTTGAACTTTGATTTAAGTTTACAGAGGATTCCGCATATTTATATCTGTATAGCCCATTTGTCAGCGCATTCTATACAGTTACCCGGCCTATACGATAGGCCGGAATAGCACTAATGGCGTCCCAAAGGGGAGGGGAGGGGAGAGGGGTATAGCAACGAGCATGATTACACTAAGACAAATAACGCACTCACGATCTCGTATGCCACAACTTTATTCCGAAAAATGTATTCATGGTACAGTACAGCTGCAATGCAATGTGAAACAGTCAGAATTGCCCTGACTGTTTCACATTGTGACGTCGGCTTAGTAAAAGACTTGGTTGTGTAAAAAGAGTCTCTTTACTCTGTATCTTATTACCTGGATGTCTAACCTTCACTGACGTACCAGACAATGAACCAGTGTTGTCTTTTTTTTGCCTTCTGTTTCTGACATTGTGTACGTATTTTTAATATAAAGGATTCTATTGATGCACACGACTGAAAGTTTATCTTATAACCTTCACCGACGTACCTGTAGGGGATAATTTCGACGGTTGGCGGGGGAACGTCGGGAGGGGTGCGGGACGTCTCCGGGTCGGAGGTCGCCTGTTCCACGTTGGGGTTCTGGGGGTTGTTCCGGTTGGCCCCGGTGTTGAGCGACTTCTCGTACAACCAGAACCACTGGCGCGCAACCTCAAACAGGACCTGCGAGATGCAAACAAAAAACAACAACATTATTATAGAATACATGGAATAATTTTCTATACAATAATAACTACTATCTTATATGTATGTGGACAGCACTAGTAAAGAGTACCTAGGTGTATTAGTAGTAGTATCCAGTCTTTGATAATGGCACAAGCCAAATGTTGACATGTTTACACTGGAACTACAGACATACAAACACATCGAAAACAAAACCTGCATGCATGGAAGCAACAAACAAGCAAACAAGAAAACAAACCTCTGCTATATATCTGTTAATGTTCAAGTGCACAAAGGCTCCAAGAAGAGTAGATTGCTGACTTAAAATATGCAAACCTTTGCTATATTATTTGTAAATGTTTAAGTGTATGTGGGCTCCAAGAAGGGAATACCTCAATGGAAAATGCTACTGAAGAGCCAATGAAGCAAACTTCTTCTACGTATTCTGTTAATGTTCAAGTGTACAAAGGCTCCAAGAAGAGTAGATTGCTGATTTAAAATGCTACAGTAACTGGAGAGCCAAACCAAGGAACAAACAAACTTCTACCATTATTCTGTAGATGTACAAGGGCTCCAGGAAAATTAAACTGTGAATGGAAAATGCTATTCAAGAGACAAATAAACAAACAAACAAACAGACCTCTGCGGGCACCCCGCCGCCCTTCGCTGCCCGCTCCACGGCCAGACATCCCTTCTCCAGCATCTCGAAGTTCATCTCCTTACACTGGACCAGCGCCCGCTGGATCTCGTTAGGGTTCAGGGCGTGGGCGTGGGGCAGGACGGACAGGGCCAGCTGGGCTGCAGCCTGGGGAGGGAAACATCTTTACTGACAGAAAAAAGTACTGCAACTTTCTACTAGTACAGCAATCTTCTACAATATTATCATCATAATGACAGACATGAGCGTGGGGCAGGACAGACAGGGCCAGCTGGGCTGCAGCCTGGGAGAGACGGCGTGGGAGAAATTTTAAATAACCTTTTCTTTGCAAACATGTGGTGTTGGTGGCACAACCGTTAGACTCTTACTGTCAATGGGTCCCAAGTTCGAAACTCACCATGTCCCAACGTCGTGCCCTTGAGAGCACTTTACACGACTTCCCTCCCTGTATGGTGGAGCGATGCCCATCAAGTCTCTTACGCTAATTTGTAAAAATGTGTGCCAAAAACACACTACGGATTTGATGTGCCAATGTGCCAACATCTGCACATTTGCCACCAAGAGTGGTAAAATATTTTTTCTTCGCAAAACCAAGCCTGAAGGCTAATTGTACTGTGTACAGTGTCAAAGTAAATGTAAAGTAATACAGTACATACAACTACTGTCTGGTCAACTACACATGTACAAGGTCAACTACACATGTCACTGACTAATGAAAAATCTAATGCATATTTCATCAAAAGAGGATGATATGCACCCAGTCTCTTGGAGCCCTGAGCCTACTGTACCCACCTGGACCATGTTGTGGTCTCTGGCACGAGAGGCGCGGTCAGCGAGCGATGCGACCTCAGGTGGGGTCAGGTGCCCCTCCCACTGTTCTACCAGCAGGCTGATGGCAGCACTGCCGATCTCCATCGCTTGCCCTACGAAACACGGGCAACAACATTATTAACAACTGTTTAAAGCATCCTACAGGGGAAACATATACTAGGTATAATCTCAGCAATACTCTTAATACTGCTCATTCAGCAGCACTGCCGATCTCCATGCCTTGGCCTACAAAACATGGGTAAAAACATTGTTAACAACTGTTAAAGGCATCCTACAGGGTACAGGCAAGGACAACTCCTCATACTTTGTACCATACCAGCTCAGAAAAGAACAAGAAATAGCCAGAGTTTAATCAACCAAGGATTGAGGTGTTCAAATACTCATTCTTTTCTAGAACTATCGCAGAGTGGAACTCACTGTCACCAAGTACAGTAGGGGCTTTATCATTAGATAGCTTTAAACACTGTTTAAAATTAGATGTTCAAGGGTTAGGTGTAACAAGTCGATTGGTATAATGTAGCCAGCTGCGGCTGTGCCGCGTGCCTGCAAAGTTGTGAAGAGATCTTTTTTTTACTTTTTACACGCTTATTCAGTCGATGTTCTGTCACCTTCCTAAGGGCAATTCTAACTAGTTCACATTGCGTAATGCTATAATAGTTGTAATACTGTTTAGTGTTGCAGTAAAACTGTTCCCTGCAATCATATAGATATGTATGCAGGAGTAAAACCCAGCCTACCTGTGATCCATGAGACATGTGAGGAGTATGTTCTGGACAGCCAGTTAGGAGACACACAGTTGTGGAGGCCCAGGGCGTACAGGCCGATCTCAAACGCACACATGTGCAGCGCACGGTGGGGACCCTGGGACAGAAAGACAACGTTAGGTCAGCATAAAACAAAGCCTCACTACAATTATTTTTATTTTTATTCTTCTTCTCAAATTTAAAAACAAAATCTTGGATTGCTGGATGATTCTATGATCCAAACAATGTTTCCCTTGCAACTGATTTTTTGTATCACAGTTCTTCGCTGATTCAAATGTGAAGATACTTTTTCAAAACTTAACACACATGCTGGAATCCCTACATTTCAACTTGCTTCACAAGAAATGTGAAAGAATTCTTTATACATTCAGCTGACACAAATCCCACAGTGATAAAGCATCCTGAGCTTCTATAGGCAGTTCTGAGAATGGGAATGGTTCTCTCCAAGTTAGAGGTATGGCCACAAGCTAGAGGGTGTGCATGGGGGGATCCCTACCTGCTGTCCTGACGATGCTGAAGGCTGTGTGAAGAGAGATGTACTGCTGTTTCCCCCAGCCTTGGTCAGCACAGTCTTGGCCAGCTCGAACATGTAGTGTGCCGATGCCTCGCTGGGGTGGTTAGGGATAGTGGGGACTGCTGTCTCATGTCTCCCCTTCTTACCCCTCCTGATGGCACTGTAGATGAAAAAGGAAAATATACAACAAGCAAACATTAGGAAAAAAATTAGGCTCAAAATACTGGGTGCATGTGCACCTTGGTGCACCCAAAATTGGAGTTGTGGTTCTAATTTTTTTTATGTGGGTACCCTGGTACACCCAAATATTTTTGAAGGTTTATATATTAAATGTACATGTACTTAGCATACATTTAATATAGTATCTAGTATTAGTAGACCTTATGGAATAACTGTACTGTCATTAAAGTTAAGTAAACATATTTTGTCACTAGCTGTTTGTGATCTTCAAACTTCAACTTTGTTTATTCAATATTAACATGCAGAGTCTGACATGACAAGACTGAAACATTCCCAATTAAGAAAAACTTGATCTCAATGACTTTCAATATTCTAGGAGAGACTAACTACAAAAACTTCACTAACTTCTCAACTCAAGGTTGATTAATTAACTTTACGAGAAGAATTACAAAGAGAAAGAAAAATGAAGGAAACACACATACATGCTCGGGAGTACATACATCTCAATGGGTGGCATTTTGGGCCTGGCCCCCACCCCTCGGTCCCCGGAGCTACTGGAGGCCACCGAGTCACTGGACTTGCCACTGGTGGATCCGCTGTCGCTCCCGGGGCTGGCGTGCTTGCCCCAACCCCCAAGGGGAGGATGCCCCAGGGTGGGGGAGGTGTCGCTGAGCTCGGCGGTTTCAGGGGTGCCTGTTTCACGACCAGGAAGAGCTGTAGAGGGAAAAAGCTTAAACTTTTAGTCTGGATTTGCTGTTAAAAGTTGAGTACATGACTTTAGTTGGGGAGGTAGAAGGTGGTGGAAGGAGAGGGATGGGCTCCGCCTTCCAATACAGTACCCTAGATACATTTGAATAACAACCCACTGCCTCTATAGGCCTCAAAAAGGCTATGGGACTACCTTAACTTTTACCTAAAATGATGGTTAATCCGTCTGCAATTTTCCTTAAAAATCAAAAGTCACAAAATACGCTCCATCTTTAAAAACATGGGACTATTCACTTAGCTATTCACTGTCGCCAAAAATTAAAACATTTGAGTATGAGACGACAGAGAGGACATCCTGGGCCAAAAGTTATGAAACATAGAAGCCTGAATAATTTACAGTGTGAGTTTGCCCTGACCTGCAGTTCTAAACGCCCCGCTAGGTGGCGTCGCAGCAGGACCAACGGCAGCTGCAGTTGTCCCCTCCAAAGGCTCGGCTGTCCCCCCCTGTACCCCGTTGGTTTGGCCCGTTCCAACCCCGGGCTGTTTAGGGCTGGCCGTCCTTTGCTCCCCAGTTGGTGCCTGCTGGGACTCTGCTCCTGCAGGCACTGGTTTGGGGGATGCAGAGGTCACCTCTTTCTTCTTTGGTATTTCCGACTCCTGTGAGAAAGAAGGTGTGTTATAACTTTCAAAAAACTGTGAAAAAAGTAGAACTTTCAAATAACTGTGAAGAAAGAGCCTTCAAGACAATAAAATATGCAAATAATGAGAAAAAGAGCCTTATAAGGGCAAAATCTAACCATGGGAGCTGATTGGCTGGCTGGTCTTGATCCTGGTTGGCTGGAAGGTCGGGAGCCGGCTCCTGGTTGGCTGGGTGGCCTGGATCCTGATTGGCTGGGAGATCTGGAGCCTGATTGGCTACCGGACCTGTGAGCTGGGCTTTGATTGGCCACCCCAGATGGATAGCAGGAGGCAGTCTTACACTGCTGGTTACTGTTCTTGTCCAACAGTTTGTTCAAGATCTGAGGACAGGACAGAAAAATTTTAGTACATATTGGGGTACAACTGAATAACAACAGAACTTGACACTGCCCGATGGCAATGTTTTCTTCATTTTAAAATCTATGGAAGGTTTTAGGTGGTTTGAAAAGAAAAGGGGTATGTGACATGTTTATTTTGTAAAAAGTCCGGAATCGGTTCTTGACTTTTAGGTTTTTTTTTGGACTTGAACCTAAACATTTTTAGAAGGCCAGCGAACTGGTACACAGCACTACACAAAGGCTCAAACAAACAAACCTTTCTAAGCTTGGTCTGATCGTCCTTGTAGTGTAGAAGCATGGCCAGCAGGCCAAATTTGAGTATTTCATGAATAGATAAAGCCTCAAACAAACAAACAAACAAGTAAACAAACCTTTCTAAGCTTGGTCTGATCGTCCTTGTAGTGTAGAAGCATGGCCAGCAGGCCAAATTTGAGTATTTCATGAATAGATAAAGCCTCAAACAAACAAACAAACAAGTAAACAAACCTTTCTAAGCTTGGTCTGATCGTCCTTGTAGTGTAGAAGCATGGCCAGCAGGCCAAATTTGAGTATTTCATGAATAGATAAAGCCTCAAACAAACAAACAAACAAGTAAACAAACCTTTCTAAGCTTGGTCTGATCGTCCTTGTAGTGCAGGAGCATAGCCAGAGCCAACTCTCCGCGCTGCCTCCTAGTGCCTTCACACAGAAGTGCATGCTCAGCCTCGCTCACATTGGCCTTCAGCCCTGGAGAATACCGTAGGAAAAATAATGTAGAAATGTCATTATATCAGTCTGGAAAGAGAAAACAGAAAAAAAGGGCAAGAATGAAGGCATCCTTTGTCTAGCACCAAATGCTATCACAGAGGCCACAAAGTCAACATACAATGTACTAGGCTGGTTGATAATTATACAGTACTTCAAACAATGAATTTTGAACTGCAAATGATAAATGGCAAAACTGTAACAACTAGGATAGTAGACAAGGACTATCCAACTGTTGGAGCCCAAATATGAGCAGTTTGGGTTTAATTCAGAACCTGAATGGTACAAGCTTGCCCTTTTTTGCAAGTCATTTAAAAATGAAATTGAAGTATCCAATATTCATTGAGAAATTAAATTGGTGTGGCCTTGTGGAAAGGAAAAAAAAATACTTGTCTCCTACCGAGGGCAGTGACAGCAGCCTCGAATCCCATAAGTTCGTCTGTGGGCTGCCGATCCTTTACCTGGATGTTTGGTCGGGAACTCCCGTTACAGTTGTCTGAAAAACACATATCAACTTCAGTGTCTGCCTGCCAAACAGTGATACGCAGATTCTACCCTCACTTAGTTTTGTTATATTCGAACATAATAAATAAAATTGTCAAATCATATTATATCACTCCGTGTTTTACTTATTTTGTAGTTACAAAAATGGGAAAAAGAAACTTTAAGGTAACATTTGGAAAGCAAGTACCCAATGTTTACCTTCACATGGTCTACCCTACTGCTCTGTCTAGTATTCTTACTGAATTTTAAATATACATGGTGACCAGCCCCTCCAACTCTGTCCTGCCACTTGCTACATAATGTCACCCTAAACCACAGGGTGTCAGTTACAGCACCAGTTACCAGTTACCATCTGGTCCAGGTCATTGACTTTATTTGTTTGAAACGGAAGAAGAAGAAGATAAAAAAGAAACAGAGCAAAAACAACATATTTTCCTCCTGCAAAGGTAAACAAACAAAACCGCAGCCTTACTGGGCAGACAGAGAGCATCGAAGATGAAGCTGGCGAGCATGAGCGGGAGCACGGCCTCGCCACGATGGTGGGACTTGCCGCTCCGCAGGTTCTCTGCGCGCTCACGAACCATGTCCATCTCCACTGGACCCAGCGGGATCTTCTTCAGAAGGCCAACCAGCTCTGACTCCTGGTTCGCTAGTTTTACCTACAAAGAAACAAAAATGTACAGTTCTTTCTTAAGTGCCAAATGTGCACTGTGTACATGTAATCATCAGAGCTACAACACTCTTAAACCAGAGGCCTGGTGGTCATCAGACCCCCCCACACACACACACACTTACCAAAAGTGAGTGGTTCAAACCTTACCGTCTGGTCTCAGTTTGACCTACAAGAAAACATGTACAGTTCTTTCTTAAGTAGAAAGAATTATATATGGCTAATTACTTTTGCCTAATGTATTTTATATGTAGACAAGCTAAAAAATTTTTTTAAAAAGGGTCCTGACCTCGAGAGTCTTGCTGCAAGCAGGTAGTCGCGGCATCTCTAATCCGAAGAGCCCGACCTGGAAGGCGAGTGTGTGGCAGTCGGCCTGCTCCAACAGAACGCTGCACAGGAACGCCGCCTTCGCCAGCGTCGTGCTCGCAAACGTGCAGGTCATCCCCGACGGGCAGTGCCGGCTTCTGGGATGGAAAAAATAGAAGATCATCATCATCATCATTGGTACTCTTCATTATGAAGTGCAACTAGGCGATGTTGAGTCTCTTGAACTGTTTGCTGAGAGAAGTTCATATCCTTCTAGATTAGTTTGTTTCAATGAGTTTTATATTATTTCATTTATTTTATTGGTTTAGCTGTACAAAAGACAACTAGGATTGCCCAACTAGTTACAAGACTTCTGGAATATAAAACAAGGATTTCATTAAAAGGTGGCAAGATGTCTTGTAGTTAGGGACTCAGAATCCAAAAGTGCTGGGTTTGGATCTTTGGCCTGCCCCAGTGTTGTGCTTGGGAAAGGCAGTTTACACCTATTTCTTCACTCGACTCAGCTAAAACTGAATATCTAGCTTTGGTTAGGGACATTCTCTCAGATGGGATGCAAAGCCAGAGGTCCCATGTTTGAGGAGAGCCACAGCTCGAGCACGTAAAATATAAAGATCCCATGGCAATTATTGAAAAGAGTAGGGATCTGAGTGGATCAAACCTTATAGTTTGGACATACTCCGGGTAGTAAAGTTGATAGTCAGTCCTTCTATAAATGTTGACTTCTAGAAAAGTAACATTTGCAAAGCAAATGCATAATGTTTACCTTTGGATATGGTCTTCTCTGTTAATTCTTACTCAAACACATTGACATACAATGTATATGGTGACAGGAGTCTAAATCCCTCCTTCTATAAAATTGCAACATTATGTAACCCAACACCAGTTACCATGGTGAGCGACAGTCTGGTACAGGTCATTGACCAGGTTAGAGGTCACTGTTTGGAGAAGAAGAAGAAACTGAGCAAAAACAATATGTTTCCTTCCGTAAACATAAATTAGTGTTTTCCCCTTGCCCTTACCTGCATGTGGAGTGTCCTGATGGAATGGGAGGACTCGCCAGCATCTGCATGGCCAGCTCTTTAGCCAGCTGGCACGCTTCCCGGGTGTAGCCGTGAGCATGGAGGGCCTCCGCCTGGCAGTACAGAATCTACACACACACAGCACAGAATCAGTGAATTAGGGAAGCAAAAACCTGCACAGATGAAGGCTAGACATCCAGGTAATAAGAAACACACAAAAATTGTTACTTGAGCAACCTTTCAAAACCTAACCAGTTGCTTGAGTACCAATTTCCTTGTGTTCTCCAACTGAAAGAATTACTTTCAAATTTTCAACCGATTCACTCAGTCTTTCTCAGTTTTCCGGCCCAATTGCTGTTCTGAGTCCAAAAGAGTAAAGGACATTGATGCCATTGATAGTCAGGGCGTACTTCTCTTAAGGAGCAAGCTCTATAAAGGTTTAAAACTTGGCTCCCTGATTGTGGTAACTCTAATTCAAGTCTACAAGCTAAACTGTCATAGGTGGCCATATGGCAATTTGGGAGGTATGTGTTATCTCAGACAATAGCTACTCACCTCCAGTGGGTCATCTATAAACTTGAGCCCAGCAAAGTAGTTGTCTCCCTGTTCCTTGGGCGGTTTGGGCTTCCTTGGGGTGAGAGCACTGGTATCATAATAATACATCTGGTACTCGTCTGGACCGATCCCCTGCTCTCTAGCACTGCCAATCACATGGTTACCATGGCTACTGGAGTCATTCATCCAATCAGAATCCACCTCGTCTGACGGAGAGCTGCTGGCGTTGTTCGAAAGGTCTGAGTCGGATTTTAGCGGTTTCTGTTTCGGTTTTCTCCGCACTGTTCTTTGGGGGGATTTGTCGGGCGACTTGGTGAGTTTCGCCTGCAGCTTTGATTTGCTAGTCCTAGCCGAATCCGCGGGCTGCAAATCGGAGCTGCTGTCAGTCTCGTCTGAAACGCAACTCGAATCAGCGGGCGGCAAATGTGGAGTCCTGTTTACACCTGAGGATGACGGAACATGATCAAAATCGCTACTACTATCCACAGCTTCTGAATGCGAGGGCGCCAACGCGGGGCCGGCTTCAGTCCCGGCTACGTCAGCTCCTGAAATTGATACCTGAGATTTCACCGTTGCCATGGCAACACCCACCTCCTCCGCCTCCGTAGTCCCTGATTTGGAAGCCGACGATTCGTCCTGAGGCGGGAGGTCACTCTCCTCAAGGTCGAGCGAGTCGTCCCCGTCCTGGAGTTCGGAAAACGACGTGTCCAAGGTCGGAACGCCTTCGTCGACGGCCTCGTCCGCACTAACTCTCCTCTCCTGCCTTCTCTCGTTCTCCTGCGCTCGGTGTGAGTCCTTCTGACCGCTAACCGTAGCGTCCATACTACCGGCCTGCGCGCCGGCTCCTCCCTGCTGACGGAACGCGCACTCCGCGAGCTGCGCGCTCATCGACACGAAGACGCCCATGTCCTCGTTCGGGATTCCTGCCGAACGTTTCTCCCGGTCGCGCAGCGTCACGTCCAGGTGAGGAACGTTCTCCAGCGGGAAATCCTCCCAGCCGACCTGACAAGGAACAGGAATCAGAAATGAACAAAGGTTTAAACACACAAATGACAAACAAATCTACATTATACTATCATGAAAGGTCATCTGTGTTCACTTGGTAGTTACATGTTTGAAGTTAAAACTTTTGTTCCAACACAAAAAATTCTCTCACCTAGAGCTTTCGACCAATCACTCTAGTCTAGGTGAGAGAATTTTTTTGTGTTGGAACAAAAGTTTTAACTTCAAACAAACAAATCTACATTATGATTTGATAATTTTGGTCCAGACCAAAACAGATCTTGAGATATTTGACTCTAAAATCATTAGGTTTCACTCACCTGGTCATTTTGGACTCTCCATTTTAGTCATTTTGATTCACTGGCATGATGTTTAAAATCCTGAATTTTGCCCGCTACAGACATAACATTTGAAAACTACAGATGGGATATTATATGTGCAAATACGACCTTGTATGAGACGTTCTGTTGAAGTGCTATGCACAATACACATTACAGGTTTCGTACAGGTGCAGTACGTTCTGCCAACATGCTTTTCAGAAAGAACTTAAGGAATGAACAAATAAACAAACAAACCTGGCAGGCTTCGATGGCGGGCTTGAAGCCCGGGAAGACTTCGATGTCGAAGGGCGTGATGGCGTTGTTCCCGCCGCGGCTCTTCCGCGCCTTGTCGACCACGAACACGTGCCACTGCTTCAGCTGGTGCTCCATCTCCCACCTGCAGGGGGGAAAGGTCGTGACATTTGAACCTTGAACCCTAACCCTAGGCTGTGACACACATTCAATCTCTCGCTGTCAGGGCTTAACCTAAACCTTAACCTAATGCTACCCTAACCCTTACCCTAACCATACCCCTAACCCTAACCCTAACCCTTACCCTAACCATACCCCTAACCTAATCCTAACCCTAACCCCTACCCTAACCCTAACCCTTACCCTAACCCTAACCCTAACCCTACCCTAACCCTAACCCTAACCCTATCCCTACCCCTACCCCTAACCCTATCCCTAACCCTAACCCTAACCCTAAACCTAACCCTAACCCTCACCTGTCGAAGGCCTTGAGTGCAGGGTTCAGCACAGCCAGTCTCCAGAGCACCACTAGTTCGTCACACAGCCCTGCCGCGCCGTGCTGGGAGATGTTGGCACTGCTGTTGTTGCTGGTGGCGCGGTTACTGTGGGTCGAGCCGTGCGCCTCTGTCGTCCGTGTGTTGAACCACCAGATCACAATCTATGGCAGAGTCAGATACACTTTTTAAGCAATGAAATGAATCAATTAATTTTTATTTGAATAACTCGCGGACAGAAGCATTGTTTTTTCTTAACAAGTTTGAGGAAGGTGCTACAAACGATTCAACATATAAAAGATTACACTTAAGTCAATAATTGGGTGCAATCAAATACGTCCAAATACACAACTTTCAGCAACGCAATCATCCTCAACACAGGAGAAGCTACCAATGCAATGTTGCTTCGTTACAGCTCGCATTAACAGCCAAGCACACCGGGTCACCTCGAGTCTATGCTTCTTGATTTGTGTATTGGGTTCTTTTACATGCAGAGGTTTCGCACGGGTTTCCCTGAAGCTCCCTCATACAAGCTTTACATCACCGTATGAAATTCAAAACTTTTAATTACTGAAAATACCTGATCACAGCCTATACACTCCTCAGTGAGGATCTCCAGCAGTGGGATAGCGTTGCTGTCCCGGCGGCGGAACATCTCCCTGACGATGGACAGCAGGTTCCACATGCCCTCCGGCTCCCGGCCGCGCAACGGGCGGAGAAGGTTGGACCACTCCGCTGCAGCGGGGGGAGCCGTGGTCGACAGGTACAGCGAGTTTACATCACTGCAACAAACAAACAAACAATGAACACTGGTCACTTTAACAGTCACGTCAAGTTGGAAAGTCACTTTCCAAATTGAGGCCTGAATTCCCAGACTTTAAAAAGTCCCAATTCATTGCAGTGTTGGCAGTTAAAGTTGAGTCTTTATTTCATAATAACAATGTTCGCAACAGATGTTCGCATGCCCCCAGACTCAATAGCATGAGTCGCCCTAACATGGCTACCGACAGGAAAAGAAATAGAGGGCGTTCAAAAGAGACGTGGAGGAGAACAATAATAAATATTAGAGGGACCTAAAAGAGAGGGGGCTGACTCTGGACACAGCCCCGGACACAGCTGCAGATAGGGCCAGATGGAAATCCTTCCTGTTGCCACAAGAACCACTAGGTTCAGAAAAGGATTGAGTGAGTGAGTGAGTGAGTGAGTGAGTGAGTGAGTGAGTGAGTGAGTGAGTGAGTGAGTGAGTGAGTGAGTGAGTGAGAGAGTGAGTGAGTGAGTGAGTGAGTGAGTGAGTGAGTGAGTGAGTGAGTGAGTGAGTGAGTGAGTGAGTGAGTGAGAGTGTGAGTGAGTGAGTGAGTGAGTGAGTGAGTGAGTGAGTGAGTGAGTGAGTGAGTGAGTGAGTGAGTGAGTGAGTGAGTGAGTGAGTGTACCAACACAGATCAACTTTCATGCCAAACACAAACCTGAAGACAATAGGAGCGGGCCCACAGAAGCGTATCAGCATCTTCTTGATGTTCTCATGTGAATTTCTCACCTGAAGATGAGAATTTCTCGACTGAACATCAGAATTTGCACCTGAAAATCAGAGTTCTCACCTGAAGACGATAGGAGCGGGTCCACAGAATCGGATGAGCATCTTCTTGATGTTCTCGTGGAGCGTCTGTTCCTCCTCACTAACAAACAAACAAACAAACAAACCCACAAACCTGAAGACGATCGGAGCAGGTCCACAGAATCGTATCAGCATCTTCTTGATGTTCTCGTGGAGCGTCTGTTCGTCCAGGAACCATGTCGGCAGGTCGTTAGCGGAGGGTCCGGCCGTTGGGTCCGGAGCGCCGCAGACCGTGTTGATCGCCGTCTCCTGGGACGACAGGAGCTCGTCCAGCAGACGCTGCGCGGTGGGGAGGATCTGCATGGGGGGGGCCACGTTCAGAGTCAAAATCAGGAAGTACACCAAAATAAATGTCTGTTGAAAGTTAAACAGTGATCCATCAGTGGACATTTATTTCGCTATCATGAAAGTTCATTTGTGTTGGTAGTAAAACTTTTGATCCAACACAAAGAATTGCCTCCTCTAGAGCTTTTGACCGGTCACCCTAGATCTGGTCTTCCTCAGTAGACTGACCCAGTGAGGCTTGTCACATGGCTTCTATTTAGTGTGACATCAAAACTGGGTCAAAGGTACTAGTATGCGGTAGACAAAGCCACGTGACAAGCCTCACTGGGTCAGCCTACTGAGGAAGACCAGAGTGACTGGTGGAAAGTTCTAGGTGAGAGTACTTCTGTGTGTTGGATCAAATTAAACTTTTAACTACCAACACAGATGAACTTTCGTGATAGTGAAATAAATATCCACTGCTGCTCTGTTTATACTTACTCAAGTACTCAATATATTAATTTTATTATGGTGACCAGCCCTTCCAACTATGTTCTGCCACTTGCTACATAATGAAAGAGGGGTGTTCGTACCTGCTGAGGAAGCTCGCTGATGAGGTACTGAGCAAAACTTCAAGTACTACACCTTTACTACCCCCCATTTCTAGAAATGGAATTGCCCTGCAGTAGATTTTTGTGCAGTAACTTTGGGTGATACCACTGCCCCAGAGGGGTGTTCGATTCATACCTGCTGAGGAAGCTCGCTGATGAGGTACTGAGCAAACTTCTGCAGCTGGTCTCTATGGAGACGGGAGAGAGACTCTGACACAGGAGCCCGCAGGCACACTGCACCCGCCTGTAGCAACAAAACAAAACAAGGATCATTGGGCTGTTTTCTGAAAGGATATCAAGTGCTTAAAGGGGTAGGGCAGTGAGAAAATAAGTAGGCTTAGCTTAAGATCTTTCTGTAGTCAAGATCAAACACTGTACATTGTATTCTCAATAAATGTATGTGATAAAAGATTAAACACGTTTGAGAAATGGGATTCTTTACTATGTTCTACTAAGGAAATACAAAAATTGGTCTGTTATTGTATTTCTCTCGGTAAGACAAAACAAGAAACAAGTATTGTCCTGAATACCATTCTAAGAAATGTTTTTGTATTTCACATCTAGAATGAGGAAGGAAAATTTTTGCTGTGCACGTACATTATGTATCCTGAAGAGACACAGTGAGACGACGTGAGCGCACCACTTGGCTGTGCTGTTACAGGTGCAGCTGCACGCTGTGATTCGCCGACGGTCAAACACCACCGCTACGTTAAACGAACCCTTGGGCTGCGGCAGGCCTTGTGGGGGCACCACCGTCGCACTTAGGTGGAAACCTGGAAAACAATCCGCACGTGGTTTTGGAAAGGGTCAAAATCATATCCAGTTGCTTGAGTAACTGTGTTTTGGCCTATAGAGGTCCTGTGTTTGAAGAGGGCCACATCTCGAGATCCCACCATACTTGTCCTATTAATTGTGGTAAAAATCTTGATTAAGATATCTTTTAAAAAATCAATTTTTTTACCTAGTATCTACAGTTCCTACTTCAATGCTCTTACTAACATTTAAATGTAAAGGTAGCTTGACATATTTAGCTTCATTTTATTTTCAACCCACAGGACAGAGGCAAGTGGCAGGCTGCCATCAAGCCTCAGCATCAGTGTGCAAGCATGTCTAACCCTCAGAAGTCGGGAAACATCAGACGCTAAACCAGATAGTGAGTGATGTGTTCTCACCTATCTGTAGCGCCTCCTTGACTGCCCTGGCCTTGAGCAGGTGCTCCCCCTTCTGGAACTCATCGGCACTGCCGTTAGCCAGACACGAGTACAGCCTATGTGGAGAAAAAACATTATAAAAACCTTAAAATTTGGTTGCATCATAAAGAAGCTTTAAGTTAGCTATATTTTTCTATTCTTACTTTTTCTCTGTAAAACTGTAAGCTTACATGCACCCTTCAAAAATATGTTGTACCTGCTTTGTTCCCTCTCTCATTCCCTTTCTATTTCCATCTCCTTTTTCTCTTCTTGCTTCCCTCCACCCCTCCCTCTCTCTCATTCATTCACCCTCCCTCCCTCTCACTCACTCACACATTCACTCACCTACTCTCACTCACTCACTCACTCACTCACTCACTCACTCATTCCCTCCCCTTCTCCCTCACCCCCCCCCCACCTGATATCCTCTTCATTCTCCGGGAAGCTCCAGAAAGCGATGCGGAGCTGCAGCTGTTCAGGAACCGGCGGGTAAACTCTCTCCACCACCTCAAATGGAATGTGCTGTGCCACCTGCCTCGCAGATAGCTCAACCAGGGGAACCACTGGGCCTTCTGTGGGTCGGCATAAGGAAAAATGGGCTTTAGTTTAGGTGCATTCATTTGAAGACACACTCACAAGATTCTTTTGTCAAAAGCTTTGAGAGCAAATTGGACATTTCATATTACCGGGAAGTCTGAATGTATCAGAAATATATTGTAGTTGATCTTGAGGGAAATACCTGTATACCTGTAAATTGTACTACTGTAACATTTGTACAAATTGTAGTCAAATGGTCAAACAGTGACAACCATGAATACATAGATAGAGTTATCCATATAGATATGAAACACCCTTATATAATAGTATACATACATACAAAGCTAACACCATCCCAGCTGCTGATCATGATTTTTGAAGTAAACTGTTTAACATCTAACATCACTTTGACACAGCAAAACACATATGCCATGACAGCATCCCAGTCCCTAACTCACACCAGACTGACATATATGCAGCTCAGACCTTACCACATATTCTAGATCTGCCCACCATATAGGAAACACACTGAGTCTACATATCCCCACACAGACACACGGCCATGCTGTATATTTAGTCTGTATGCCAGTCTGACCCCAGATCACATCCACACTTACATGTACGTATCATACCTCACTGTCATATGATAGCATGGAGCTGCCATGCACTTGGCCCCCCCTCCCCCAAAATGGCAAACTGCAATCTGAGTATTTTCATATGTAGAGTTCAGTATATACGATTATGATTATGATGTTAATCTCCAAGCAGAGGTTTAGGTGGCTGCAAAAGACAGAGCAAAATGGATACAGTCTGGCTAGCTAATGGATAAATCTGATAATGCTTGGCAAATTTGATACTGTCTTTTGCAGCCACCTTAACATCTGCTTGGAGATTATATGATGTCACAGCTAGCAAATGGTACTGGTAGGCAAAAAGTAGGTACTGGAGTGGTATTTGGGTGATTTGCTTTGACCAATAATTTGCATGTGTACAAATAATTGATGAAATTTTTACTGTACTTACATAATTATAATTGCTTCAACCATAAACTTAAAAACACCATCAAAAGTCTCCTTTTCCCCTCCTACCATGAAAATTCAAATATAAATAAATCAATTCACAGTGCTACATATAAAATTATGTTGCACATTTTTATAGCTCAAGAAAAACAATCTAAGACTTGTTTCTACTATTTCTAAATTTATTTTACTAACTCTGCTAAGATCACTGTGAAAATCCAACAGAAACCCTAGTGGGAATTCTAGCTTCCACAAAACCCCTTCCACACCCTCCTGACTTCTTCCCTCAGCTGTAACACGGCGACCCCAAACGACCTCTCAGAAATCAATTCCTGCTCACAAAATGCAATTATAGATAACCTTACCTGGTCCTATTACTAAATAGCCACCATTACTCAATGCTAGGATGCCCCAATGCATGATGCTACTGCTCTAACTGTATGTATTATAACATTTTGCATACACATGTGCATTCATTTGAACAATACAGGACAAAAATGATGTATAATCATATAGAAAGTCATTCAACTGTGTCTGGGACGTTAATTATCTTGATATAATGGTTTCTAAGAAGAATTATAAGTTAAAGACTATAGATCTACCTTAACATGTTCATAAGTTTATGACATACTTGCATGTACATGTAACTGTAAAGCATATTATGAGTTAAACATGACCACTGACTGAGATAAACAATAAAAGAAAACAAAACAGGAAATGCAGCTCTCATATACGGTAAAAAAAAAGCCCCACCCAATTGCAAGTCTGTAGCCTTGAGACAATGTCCTTGTCCCTGTAACAATGTTCCAGGTAAGGCTAACATAAATACACATGTATGTACACAACCTTCAGTCCAGATTATAGTGTCATGTCCTTCCTAATGGAACTACGTTGTGGCACAAGTTTCAGTGTTACCTTGGGCAAAATCACTGTCACCTTGGGCAAAATACAGTTTCCTAGACAAACTACTTTCCTGGACAGACATAATCCAACTGCATTTCACAGGCACGCACAAAGACGATATCTTTGAAATCACATTTAGATTTATAGCATTTGCATGTGTCTTTTTGATTTGATCTAAACTGTCCAGTTTTTCTAGTTTTACAGACACACCTCCACAAGGCCTAGTCCCTGACAAAAG
Organism: Branchiostoma belcheri; assembly: GCF_001625305.1. Classification (NCBI taxonomy): domain Eukaryota; kingdom Metazoa; phylum Chordata; class Leptocardii; order Amphioxiformes; family Branchiostomatidae; genus Branchiostoma; species Branchiostoma belcheri. Next base: position 1,623,710 of record NW_017804187.1, read on the forward strand.
GTTATGGGAGGTTAGGGAGACAGGTCATTGACCTTCCACTTCACAAAGGTCAATGACCTTCCATGACCTATGCCCCTGAGCACTACACCAGCAACCATTATGGGACCTCATTATTACATGGTAATCTGGAAGGTTGGATTGGTCATGTCCCCAAGAGCCAGTTTTTGGGGAGTGGGAGCTGCCCTATTGGTCAAATTTTTCAATTCCTACATGTTTTTTATATCCCTTATTATTTTTTTTATAGTTATGCCATTTTGAAGGTATGGGGAAGGACTAGTACTGTATTGCTGAGAAGATTGTGTGCCTTCTATTCAAGAGCTGCACACTCCAATGACTAACAATCACCAGGTCCTCTTCCTATCTTACCTACCCGAGTGTCAGATTAAACTGAATACAGTAGTCTTGATTTTGAATCATTTTATAGCCAGGGCTTCAAATACCATCTGCATATTACTATATGGTGTGATGTCTACCACAGTAGCACCTGCACCAGTATATGTACACTGGTACACCTTTCATGTACAATGTATGCAGAAAAAGTATTTCAAGCCCATTTTGGTACATGTATGGCCATTTTGTTATATACATGTACCCCTGCTGTATAAAACCATTAATTTACACATAATTACAGGTCAATCACAAACCATTCAGCTGGGGAATCTGCTATCTGGTGCACTGGAAACATACCTGTACAATTGTTAATCTTTGAAGTTTGATATAAGAATATAATTTATGCATGTACAGTACAGATCTCGGGATAAGCATCAAGTCCCGCGGGAGATCCCGCGGGAGTTTGCGGGATCTCCCGCGGGAGTTTGCGGGATCTCCCGCGGGAGTTTGCGGGATCTCCTGCGGGAGTTTGCGGGATCTCCTGCGGGATTTATCGGGATATCCCGCGGTACGAAATCCTCTCCCGCAACCCCGATCTTCGGTGTGAGACTTTAGGTTTCCGAAGGGCCGGCGCCGCTGTTACTTGAAGTTGAACCGCGTTGACTACAGATTTTTACGCAGACAGACGATGCGTGCATGTTTTAGTATGTTTTCAATGCATGCAAATACAGTAGAGCAAATAGTATTTTTAACCAAACATTTCTTTTTTTTTGATATCGAAAATCTGGTGGCTTAATAAGATATAGAACGATAACAAAGTAATACAACCTTACTTGTACAAGTTTGTGTCCGGCCTTGCGACGTGGACGGCTTTATTTTGATGTCACCCGACCCGCGCTATTTCAGATATAATTTTTAAAAAATCTAACGCATCGACGTGCCAAATCGCCACTCGAGTTCTTTATTTTTCTCCTAGATAGGGGAGGTTGACGTATGGAGTTACGGAAGAGAGATTAAACATTGTGTAAAACAAGGGGGCGAAGCATAATTCAAGGGTTCTTTACGCCTCAAACTTTGATACATTTCGTGCGCCACGCAGTGTTCAGGGCCTGCATGGGGGTTAGTGATTACGAATTACGCAAAATTTTCGCTATAAAGTTAAAGTTTCAGAGCTGATTACGACTTTACGCTTTGCGGCTAATGTACTGATACGAATTACGTTGATTTTAGGGAAGGTTGCCTACGGTTTACGAAGACAATGAATTAAAAAACGCCTGATTACGCCTTACGAAAAAGGGCATGCAGACCCCCAGTGTTGGGCCGGGCGTTCCCACGCCGCGTCGCCATAGAAACCGCACGTCGCCAGCAGCGGCGCTGGCAGACTCCCCGGCGCCGCCTGACCACGTGGCGTTCTGGCGCGCCAATCACAGCGCGCAGACGGGGACCCGCCCACCAGCTGGGCCGCGAATTCAAAGAGTTGAGTCAGATGCGCCGCCCCAAAGAAACACCGCCTGACGATTGTTATACGTACGTCGGATTGTAGCTTCTTTTTCCGCCCTGCACGGCCGGCATGCGGCATTGTAATTTTCTTATATCCCAATTTCATCCCAAAACAACGTTTTTCACATGTGAGGAGGCTAGTTCCACGGAGTGTACCGAGTGAATTTCAAGTTTTATGGTCTGAGAACGAATTAATTTGCGTCAAATTTTGCATAAACACGTTTAGTTCGGGTTCTCCCGTGTTTATTTATTTTCGGGTTCTCCCGTGTCTTGGACGTGCGCTAAGTTTATAGCCTTGTTCTGTTAAAAATCGACAGAAGCTGACAGAAGTAGAATGTTTTCCTACCGAAAGAAACTTTGCCAGCCGCGTGGAAGTACTTGCTTTCAGGGTGATAGCAATCTATCGAAATTAATTATGGACATGGTCGTTGTTAATGCAAGAGTTTTTGGGGAGGGGGGAGACGCACGCCCCGGGATTTTGATGGGCAAACTTTTAATTGTCGCAATTCTTAATACTAATACGGAGACCTCTTGACGCAAGCTACCCATGAGAAGACAACAGCTACAAGATTATGAAACACAACCACAAACTACTGCCGGTACGCCTCATAATTTTTATTTCTTGGTAACAATCTTGCCGAATTTACCGGAGACGGAGGGATTACTACACGTTACATTGTATTCATTCACGGTAGTTTCTTAAAGTTAAAGTTTGCGCTGAACAATAGTCTTTAGAAAAAAAAGTAGCAGTTTTATAATAACTATGACCGCGTGAGAAACACCTTATACACATTATTTTCGTACATTCCTATGCTTCAACACCATCAAAATTGTAGCAAAATTGTAGCAAAGTTGACTGGCGTCAGACTCCATCGGCCCGGCACAGATCGCCGGGCAGGACGTAAAAATAAACATTTGACACGCCGCCATCGCCGTTCCGAGCCGCGGCAGACTTCGGGGTCTCGCACCAAGTTTTTTCGCTACGCGGTACGCGGGACACGACAGGCCTCCCGAAAGAATACCGCGGGATATCCCGCAATCTCCCGCGTGATATCCCGCAAACTCCCGCGTGATATCCCGCAGTCTCCCGCGTGATATCCCGCAAACTCCCGCGGGATATCCCGCAAAATCCCGAATCCCGATGATGCTTATCCCGCGATCTGTACTGTAGGTGGGATGGACAGGCAGGCTCCTACATGTATATGGTATAATCTATAGTTTTCCCATGTCGTATAAAAGATATCACTATCTGTATTTATGAGATTTTACAAGCAGCTTCGGCCCCAAAACACACCTGCTTCACACTCACAGTAAGACAGCTAAGGCCTCTTGAATTACACTGCACCTAAACCTGAGACATGTATATCCTAAAGGCTAAAAAAATCTTTGTCTAAAGCTATCGAATGAACAGCCGAACTACATTTGGTGACAACGAGATACGAACTCCAATTACATTTTTCAATTATTATTTATCAATTTCATTGATTTATCGTTTGAGGTAAAACTAGAACCTTGCTTCCTTTGTTACACCTGTGCCATGCATGTATAAAAAATCATTTTGTAAAGTCTAAAGAATAACCCACTCTGGTATTTCATGATGTTTCTAATACTATGTCATGATCAGGGCTCAAAAAACTGGGTGCATGTGCACCTTAGTGCACCTAAAATTGGAGCTGTGCGCCTAATTTTTTTCTGTGGGTGCACCAGTGTACCCAAATTTTTTGTAGGTATTTTTACATATTAAATGTATAATAGCATACAGGATATTCTTGGCATCTAAATGTCAGAAAGAGCACTTCTTTAAGATTTTCAAAAGTTATCTCCCATTCCAGATTCATTAGCCTATATAGTATAAACTTAAGTATAAGGAGAGCAGTAAGATCTGTAATTAGGTTTTGTTTAATTATATGGTGCACCCAAAAAAATTTGTGTGCACCTAAATTTTTAAGTTGGGTGCACCAGTGCACCTATTCCCAAAAATGAATTTTGAGCCCTGTATGATAGTTCAAGCACAATTTTCACGCTTTGATTCTGTACTGACTGTTCTACGAGCTGTAATGTAGGGCAGTGTTTAGGAATGCAGGCTAAGTCTGGTCCGTCTGCACCTGTGCATGAATAATATTGATCACTCCGACACGCCAACCTGACGGCCAGGACGAGACACAAAGCAGATTTCACGGCAAAACCAAACCACAAAGCACCGAGACAGACATTCTCGGCAACATTTTAAATATAAGCATTCAGCATTTGTGAAGGTTAAGTATGTAAGTACTAAAAAAAATAAGGGTACTATTGTATTACTACTATACAGCATATTCTTAACATACATTATAAAGCATTAGATTCGAAGAAGAAAAAAAATTATGTTGCATTCTCAAACTGACTCAAAATACAGGGTGCATATACACTCCTGTGTGCCTGAAATTTGAGCCGTACACTTATTTTTTGACGCAGCAGGTGTACCTTACAGTAGATATGTGTGGAAGATTGTTGTAAGGATAAAGGATACTAATTACTATTGTCTTGTAACTGTAAGTATCTTTAGCATATTCTCAACGTTGAAGTGTCAGAATATTCTGCTTTATCTTGTGCTCACAACTACTTTTTTTTCTGTGCACCTAAAGTTTAGGTAACGTGCACCTGTTTCCAAAATAAATTCTACACCCTGAATGTTCAGTTGGATGACTGGAAGAGTGACTCAAGTTACATAGTTTTCATGATCAGGAAAAACAATGGGGTAGTTATTTACAGGAAGCCCTTTTTTCTAGCACCATCCTCTCAGTTTCCTGTATTTTGCAGCTGAGCAGGCAATGGCACCAGTTTTACTCATGAGTCACATCCTACACTTGGATACAAGATTTAGGCCCTACCAATTTGATTTGTTGGTTCTCATAGGAATATATAAACCCATAGAGGTGTATCAAACCTTACGTTTCAGGAAATGAAGTTCCAGACAAAAATTTGTATCTGGAAAAGACAAAATGCAGCACATGTAGCTTAAATCCCCCCCCCCTTTTTTAAAAGCTTTTTGACATATTTTCTTGGCCTAACTCCGAGTCCAATTGAAAATCTGACAAAATAGAAAGGCTTAAGCCCAATGACAATTGTCTCAAGATTTTTTTTAAAGTCCAAAGTGGGCAAACTTAAATTGCTTGAGGCGAGCCTGAATGGCTAAGTTTATATTATAAGTTAACCTTCTCCCTGCTGCCCAACCTCATGAGTCATATTATTACCCAGTACAAATCTGGTGCCAAACAGCTACCTTAGCAGGCTGAGGGTTAACTGTAACAGTGTAAGACCTACCCTGAGCAGACAGGGCTCCCTGGTTCCCGTTCTGCCTCTTCCATCCCCGCCAGTTGTTACACAGACTCTCCGGCTCGCTGATCCACGAGCACAGCGAATCCTCCTCGAAACGGTCGCTGTCTTCGAAGGAGAATCTCTCCCCCTCATCCCATTCTCCTCCAGCGAACATGAAGTCCATCGTTCCGGAGGACCTCCCCTCTCCCTTCTCAACTCGATCCTTGTGTATGTTACACCACAGCACTTCAGGCTACTGTGTCTTCAAACCACCAGAAGAGCAGTTTTCTTTTAAAAGTTCTTGCTTTTCTGGGCCATTCCTCGATCTTCAAACTTCACAACCTCTTGGCTTACTCCTTGTGTAGTTTACAGCAGTAGGTCACAAGTTACAGTCCCTTCAAACACTATAAGGGACCTCTTTTCATAAAGGAGCAGTTTTCTTTTACAGTTTCTAGCTTTCCTGGGCCATTCTTTGGTCTACTTCCTTCAAAACCTCTCCTAGATCAGTGCTTGCCCCTTGTGTACCTTACACCTGGCAGGTCACACCACAGGGGAACTCTTTTCTAAAAGGAGCAGTTTCCTTCCTTTCACAAGTTCTGACTTGTCTGGGCCATTCCTTGGTCTTCAACCTTTGTTCTCAACCCTGGTGTAGTGTGTTATACTGTTGGGTCACAGGTCAACGTGCCTTTAGTTCAAACAATACATGGGGTCTCCCTTCAGTTTAAAAAAGCGACGAACAGGTTTCTTTCCAGAGTTCTACCTTCCCCGTGCCATTCCTGGGTCTTGAGTCAGTCCAGGTTGTTCCATGCAGTAGAAATGCCTGTAGGGGAGGGGAGAGAAACACGTATGCATGTCAGGATGTTTGCTTTGTTGTTGTTCAGACAATGGACAGGATGGGACGGAGAGTTGCTCTTTGGACCTTGTTCCCTTTATCGCAAGACGGCGTGAGCCGCTTTTTATAGCCTGGATGCCAGACCCAATTCTAGCACACTAGGCCCCAAGTTACCAGCACTCATGGTCTAACTCTGGGGGGCTGTGGTGTAATTTTGTTGGGAGGATATTGGCCCTGGAGCCGAGGAGCTAGACTGTGTTGGCCCTGGAGCTGAGGAGCTGGCCTGTACATCAAGTGTTGGCCCTGGAGACAGTCTGGCACCCAGGCTAGCCACTTTATGCTTTCACCTGTCTCCTGTGGACTGCATAGCAGGACTGGCTCTGTAAAAATCAATATTATACCCCCGAAAAAAGTGCAGTGGTACCCTGGGTCGTCTGTTTTTAGGATGGACAGGGGAACACAAAACATGTACAGGACTCAATAAATTACTTGCGTCTTACACAAAAAGAAACACCAACAAAATAAATCTGTTATTATATGAGGCTGTGCATCATTCAGAAAGCAACAACGGATGTTTTTTCAACATAAAATCAGCATAAAACTCTGCCAAGTAACACTAGTCAAAACAACAACAACACCTAGCCACAACTGATGTTGCATGCAACGTTACAACAAACAAAAAGAGCTGGATCCTTGGCGAGAAAATACGACATCGCTGTCGTCTGTTTTTGTCAGCCAAAATATGCGACCTTGTCCGAAAAGAAAGACACGTAGACAGCGACATTGCAAACTGCCTCACATGAAAAATATTTCAGAGGATGTCGGTGTGACATACTGGGTAAGGTCGCGGCGCCCCACAACACTCGGGCACTGAACTTTCATCATCATGTCGTGCGTTCTCAAGGTTCGATCTCTGGCAAACCGTGTCCGGATTTCTCACCGAAAACTCCAAGAATTTGCGCCGCACGTGGATAGAACGTACCTGGAAGGTTGCTTGGGGGACTGTGGAGGCAGGATCCCGCCCTTCCGGGGTGATTCAGGCCCCAAGTGCGCGGGAGAAAGCTTGGTTTCTTCCGTCCTCCTCGGTCTTTCCTCACAATCCTCTCTTCCCACCTGGCCCAGCAAAACAAAGGCAACATGGCAGATGGGAGGCTCCGCATGAAGGGATTGGCACCGGTTTGGCGACACAATTGGAAATTCGCAACGCAGATAGAGAACAAGCATTCAACACCTAAAAGAAGAAAAGCTTCACGAAGAAGAAGATAATAGATCATCTAACATCTTAACCGTTGTTGAACATGTTTGGCTGATATCTTGAAACACCACACCTTGTAAACCCTCAACACACCCTTCTTCTATCACGTGATTTTTCTGTGGAATTCCCGTGAAAATTCACCGACTAGGCCTTAAACTGTACCCCAAACGATACTGCATTCATTTATGTATAATGCAAGTGCTCCTGGATGTACCTAGGTGTTCAAAAAAGGGGAAAATCCCAGATAAAATTCAAAATCAAGCCCATGACCTTTGCACCCAAAAACATAACCTTTGCCCCGTGAATCTCGCAGAATCTCGCACGTCGGAAAACGTGAGCGAGATTTCAGCCTCTTTTACCGGACTTCGCCATCTTGTGAGCAAGTAAGTGTGTGAGGCGTCGTTTTATCCGCCGCAATCCTCCGTACAGAGAAAGAACTTCTCATAACAAATTATCACCACACGTTATAAAAACGTTGCCGTATGTGAAAGTGGAGCCATTTTGCTGCAGTATCGTAGATAAATGCTGTTAAACACAAATTTAGCGATCGTAGTACGTACTGACAACATCTTCCTGTTGAAAGCCAAAACGCATATGATCAACGTAATACCAAGTGGAGATGTGATCGTACCTCTATAGTAAGCAGAACATAACCAGTGTGTGATGATTTTTCTCCCGATACATTGATTTTCATAATCCTGAATGTCAGCAAAACACACTACGTTTTCACTAACTTCATTAACATGCGCCCTCCCCCTCTTACACACACATGAGAAGAAGTGTTGAAAGAAAGAAGATACTGTACATAAAATTATCACGAAGTTGACCCATCTTTTCTTCTTAATAAAACTTTTTACCTCCAATCTGTATGATCATAATTTTTCGGTCACATTACATGTTAGATGATGAAATTTGATGTTTACCTGGCATGTTTTTTCGGGGGGGGGGGCTGATAAAACCTGGTCTATGTGGACAGGGGGTCACTTTAGTCAGACTGAGAGTTTTTATAAAATTTCATGCGTGAAAATATAAGGAGGCTCACAATCAAATTGGCTGATGCAGAAGTACATATGTAAATTGTAATTCTCTCCCCTGAACTGAGCATGACATTATGTTTTCTCTCCCCCTACCTCAGCCATGGCCTGTATAATAACTACATGTATAAGGGTTAGAAGAAGAGAAGTACTAGTATGTGGTGTTTCTCTCACCTGTACCAACAATAACACATGTTTTCTCTCCCCTGTCCCCCAGACATGGCTCCCCGTAAGGGTAAGAATGTATTTCTCTCCCCTGTACTGACCATGACACATGTTTTCTCCCCCCTGTACCCAGACATGGCTCCCCGTAAGGGTAAGAAGGAGAAGGAAGAACAGGTCATCTCTCTGGGGCCGCAGGTCGCCGAGGGCGAGAATGTTTTCGGCGTCGCCCACATCTTTGCTTCATTCAACGACACATTCTGCCACGTCACAGATCTCTCCGGAAGGTAAGCTATAGGCTAGTCGAACCGCTAACCAATGCAAGTTTGGTGCCAAGTGGCTACCATAGCTGGGTAGGTGCTGTTGTTAATGTTAGTCATCCTCGATAGATGGTAGGTGTAAGAGGTTTAAAGAGATCTCTCAGATTTTATTCTCTCAAATTTTCGCCCAAACCTCACCATGAAATCATAACATTGAGTTTATATTTTCCTTTTTGGCTACTGTACTAAAGAATTGACTAAACCACAAATTTTAAACACTGACAGCCTCCCTCCTACCACAAAATGAAACCACAGGTAAAGTTTCACAGCCTACAGTAATGTGCTCAATCTATCTATCTTTAATGTACATGAATTTGATTGAGTTTTATTAACTCGGTTATTGACTTAAGACCTTGCGTAATCATTTATATGTTGAATCATTTGTAAAGCCTTCCTCAGACTTGTACGAACAACACAATTCAGACTTTATTCGACCCAATTTTTTGTGTTGGCCATTACAGTTCAAACTTGTTTCATAATGACTACTACCAACACAGATGAACTTTCAAGATACAATTCAGACTTGTCTGTGAGTTGTTTCTATAATCATGTAGATTGATTGATTGATGTTTTCTCCCTCCCAGAGAGACGATTGTCCTTGTGACGGGTGGAATGAAGGTCAAGGCTGACCGTGACGAGGCGTCCCCCTACGCCGCTATGTTGGCAGCTCAAGACGTCGCTACTCGCTGTAAAGAAATCGGCATCACCGCGCTGCACATCAAGCTGAGGGCCACCGGCGGGAACAAGTGGGTTTCTGTTTTATTCTTATATCTTCATTTGTTTATTTGCTTATTTTATTTTATTCACATGGATTTTTGAGCATTGGATAGGAAGCACTTGTTGTGCTTATGTGAATCCCTTGCTCATAAAACATAATACAAATGTAAACATAAAGAGGACATAAAGTATAACATAAACATAAAATGAAAGTGGCTGGCGCACCAATACCTATAGCATAACATTAATGAGATTGGTCAAATCTTCCAGAGTGGTGGATATAGTTAAACACAATATTTGTTTCAGGCTAGCTCAATTGGTAGAGTGCTCGCTTTGTAACCGGGAGGTCGTGAGTTCAAACCCCGGCCAGGTCATACCAAAGACTTTAAAAAATGGTACACACTTCTTTCTCTGCTTAGTACTCAGCACATATGAGAAAGAGTGTGGGAAGGTCAAACACACAGCACTACCAGCAGACCAGCCCCCTGCTGTAGTGCCCTGCACAACTGTGTGTCGCCCAAGGGCTACAGAAATGGAAATGGGCACCAAAAACCTATGCTATGCATGGTACACGGGTAGACCTCTCACTAGAAGAAAATCCGAAAGACATATGGAAAACACATAAGAATCAAATACTATTTACAGACGTTTGTGAAGTATAAGTTCCTTTTTGTTTTATTTTAGTTTTCAGTTTCATCAATTGGTTCTGATTTTCTCTGATTTGCAAAAGCAAAAAAAAAAAGAAATATTCAGGTTCAGAATTCACTCCAAAATGTATGTATTTTGGCCTTGAGTGGCCCTTTGAGCATTTCTGACTACTCAGCTGTTGTGATGTCTCATAACTCACTCTCACTCACTTACTGTCCGGTTTATCGTCTGTTGTTCCCCTGTCTTCCAAGGGTTAGACGTGCTTGCACAATACATCTGGGGCTTGATGGCAGCACGCCACTTGTCTCTGTCCTGTGGGTTGATTTTATCTAAGTTCAGGTGGTGGAGGTCCTCCCGTACGTTGTCGTACCATTTCCTCCTAGGGCGGCCACGGGGTTTGGACCCTCCACTGATTATTTTAACTGATGTATTTTAATCCTTCCAGGACCAAGACCCCTGGCCCTGGTGCCCAGTCCGCCCTTAGAGCGCTGGCTAGATCAGGCATGAAGATCGGCCGTATCGGTAAGGACAGTTGATCCTTTTAATTTCACGACATGTTTGTATATACAAAAACCTGACTCCAAATTTCCCATATTTACGGGTTAACAAAAAGCTATTCTTGTCTTAAAATCGGAGAACCTACAGCAAAAAAACGCGATTTTCCTCTTTCTTTGCTTCCAAAAGAGAAGTCCTGATATAACCAGCACTAGAACTTGAATTTGTTGCTGTAATCACCAGTATTTGAATATTGTTACCCTTGTATTCCTGTGTTACATAGAACAAATTTTAACCCTTTGTGCTTGATGACGATGTGTTTTGATAAATTTTAGCATTTGTACCAAAATGTCAACCCTTGTATTCCTGTGTTACAAGGGAAATATTAACCCTTGTATTCCTGTCTTACAAGGGAAATATTAACCCTTGTATTCCTGTGTTACAAGGGAAGTATTAACCCTTGTATTCCTGTGTTAAAAGGGAAATATTAACCCTTGTATTCCTGTGTTAAAAGGGAAATATTAACCCTTGTATTCCTGTGTTACAAGGGAAATATTAACCCTTGTATTCCTGTGTTACAAGGGAAGTATTAACCCTTGTATTCCCGTGTTACACATGACAAATGTTAACCCATGTATTCCTGTGGTACAGTGTTATACTGGACATATTTTAACCCTTGTATTCCTAGCCTCCTTCGCAGTCTTGTTGGGCATCGTCCGCGCAAAACATTCTCTCCGCGGCAAAAACTCCCTCGGCAGCAAATCGTCCCTCGCGGCCGCATATTACTCGCGTCGCTCACAGAAAAAAAATAACGCCGACGCCCAACAAGACTGCGAAGGAGGCTATGTATTCCTGTCTTACAAGGGAAATATTAACCCTTGTATTCCCTCAAGGGACACATGACAAATGTTAACCCATGTATTCCTGTGGTACAGTGTTATACTGGACATATTTTAACCCTTGTATTCCTGTGTTAGCACAAGTATTAACCCCTGTACTCCCGTGTTACAGAGGATGTGACGCCGATCCCATCAGACAGCACCAGGAGGAGCGGTGGACGTCGCGGTCGCCGTCTGTAGACGCCGGCCTCGTTACTCGTTACGCTCGTTATAACATCCAGAGGGAAATAAACACACTTCTGTACACCACTTGGTCGTATCATGTATTTAACTTCTGTTGTGATCTTTATAACTTTGGTAGTTAGGCCACACCAATTTAATTTGTTGTTTCTCAGATTTTTTTAGAAAAAATGCTAAGCGACGGGACGGAAAAAAAACAAAAAAAACAGGCCAAGGCACCCCATGAAGGCCAGAAATGTTACGATATGAGCCATAAAGTCAACACACCAGGCTGGTTTATAATTAAAACAATAGATTTAGAACTTTTAATGAAACATTTTTTTTGCAAATCAGGAAAAACGGACAGCGCGAATCCGAGAAACAACAAATTAAATTGGTGTGGCCTTATACTAGTTATACACTGTAGTAAAATGTTGCATTTTGTCTAAATATAAGTACATGTACAGAGAGATCAAATTTTCAATGAGCACTGTTGCCTTCATCAGGGTAATTAATTGATACTTTATTGGGATATCCATTACTTTGGCATTAGTCTTATCATCCTGGATTCCAACAATAGCAGGGTTCTAGCTAAGATGTAATTTTAGCGTACTATCAATGGGCCCTACTTCCGTGGTGTGGAGCTTTTAAAAATTTGAGCTAAAAAAGGGGCCATCTGAGGGATACCCAAAGGGAAAAAATGTTATTTCTAAGGTATGTACAATGTATCCTTGATTGGTAATTTTTCACATTTGATCTGGCATTCTTGAACAAGAAATACAGTCACAATGCCCCTATGCTGTATTGAAAATATAGTGTAGGGGGGGAAATTTAGCATAGGGGGTCAAAATTATAGCGTAGGGGCCCCTACGCTACTTAGTGCTAGCTAGAACCCTGAATAGCACAAAACAAAACATTACACAAACTTCACAATCATATAAAAACGACATTGGGCTTCTGTACTGCGACAGTTCCTGTCTTATTTTGGAGTGTCCTTCTACCTCAGGGTAGAAATCCATTAACTGAACACCAGGCCAGAATTCTCAAATCTGGTTGTTTAGATTCAGATTTTATTACCAATGACATAGCAGGTATAATATAAAATCAACACCTGAATTGTGTCATTGCTTACAGATCCGCCTTTAAAATCCAAGTATAAAATTCATAACTACATGATAAAATACAATTCTAAAAGTCATATCAGTAATAAGATATAAAGGGATATCAGGCAACCTATTTACCCGGGAGGTCAGGAGTTCAAACCCTGGCCGGGTCATACCAATTAAGCAAAGACTTTAAAAATGGTACACACTTTCTCTGCTTAGGACTCAGCACATATGAGAAAGAGTGTGGGAAGGTCAAACACACAGCACTACCAGCAGACTAACCCCCTGCTGTAGTGCCTTGCACAATTGTGTGTCGCCCAAAGGCTACAGAAATGGAGATGGGCACCACCCTACGCTCGGGCAAGAGCACGGGAGACCTTCTTCTTCTATTTACCTGATATCCCTGACATTAACCTGTTTATTTCTCAGTCGCTCACCAGACATCCTTGTCTGTGAGGGTCTTTCTGTCTTCTCTCTTGTTGCGCATGCGTGTTAGTCTATATGTTAATGATCCTAACTACCAACACATGTTACATGCACCACTTTTTCCAGATTTCGTGAAATGAATCAGGCGCAATTTCCAACAGGCGATTGAACTGAAACCGAAAGCAGGTCTCGTACGTCATCAGTACTCTCCCCGTGTATGAGAAGTCCAGCAGTTGAATTATGATGTCTGCCGAAAATTCATCATCCATTGGGCCATACCGCTGTAAAACAAACAACCATCAATACTTATGTTGATGAAGAATACTAGATGCTTTCCTAGAACAACATCACTATGGAACTAGCTACCACATGATTGTTTCCTTAAACTTTTTAAGTCTCATGTCAACAAAAATCTGTCCTCACTGGCTGTTACCAGTTGGAAACCATTTTAAGTCGAGTGGGCAAGACAAAAAAACATGGGAAAATGGGGAAAACCAATCTCTACTCTCGACGTCTACTCTCGACATCTCCATGAAGAAATTGTATGTAATTTGGGTTGACTTTTTTTCTTTGCAATACTTCGTCATCTATATCTGTATCAGTATAGCCGGTATAACCGCCCTTCGGCATAACACACCAGCATCTGTATCTGTATAGCCGGTATAACCGCCCTTCGGTGTAACACACCAGCTTCTGTATCTGTATAGCCGGTATAACCGCCCTTCGGCGTAACACACCAGCTTCTGTATCAGTATAGTCGGTATAACTGCCCTTCGGCGTAACACACCAGCTTCTGTATCAGTATAGCCGGTATAGCCGCCCTTCGGCGTAACACACCAGCTTCTGTATCAGTATATAGCTGGTATATCATCTAAAAAAAGAGTTTGATTTTCTTCATTAACGATGATACCTTTTCCTCAGGAGTTGCATCCTCCTTGTAGTAACGGCAGAGATAGCCGAAGTGGTTGCTACTTGCCGACAAGACGGCCACATGGCAGGGAAAGTCCTGATCCCCGACAACTAGCGTGAAGTCACACAACTTTCCCGTCTTCCTCCACTCGTTTAGAACCTGTAAGAAACAGAGGCGAGCAACTTAGAAACAGATTAAAAAACCCGGGTCCCGGGCCGGGGTTCGAACCCACGACCTCCCGAGCACAGACGCTCTAACCACTCGGCTAAAAGGTCTAGACCCATCGGCAGGGTCAGTTGGTAGCCCCTATAAACTCCCCACTGTTAAACTGCTCCCCCTTTTCTTCCCAAGATTCGTCCTCGAATCTTCCGAACTCGACATCCCTGGAGCGGCACTCTTTGCCAGAACTCCCAGGGCCGGTGCGGGAACCACTACAAGAAACAGAGGCGAGCAGTAGAAACAAACAAAAAAAACCTGGTCCCAGGCCGGGGTTCGAACCCACGACCTCCCGGGCACCAGCTTCAAAATCCGACGCTCTAACCACTCGGCCGAAAAGGAGGGCCTGCAAGGGGGGTCCCGACAACGCTCTACGCTGAATTCGGAAACTTCTCGATTACGTTTTAATACGATAAATTTCAAGTGGCCACAACGCATTACGTAGAATTAAAACGCCGAATACGCTCTACGCAAAAATATTAGAGCGGTCTGTCTACGCTCTACGTAGAATTAAAACGGCTGATTACGCTCTACGGAAAAGGGCTTGCGGGCCCCCGAAAAGGTCTAGACCCATCGGCTGGGTCAGTTGGTAGTGCCTATAAACCCCCCAATAGTGATGCATACCCGTTCACTGGACTTGGATCCGGACTTGTAAGAATGTTTAGGTTCAAGTCCAAAAAAACCTAAAAGTCAAGAACCGAGTCCGGACTTATTACCATAAAAGACCATTTCACACACCCTTTTCTTTCCAAACCACCTAAAACCTTCCGTAGATTGCAAAATCTTTGCTGCAAAATGAAGAAAACATTGCCATCGGGCATCGTCAAGTACCGGCCTCCATGTTATGTGGCCAAAGTTTCACCCTGACAAGGTTGCCAACATGCAATTTTGCATATGCCATGGGTTTAGGTCCAGACTTGCAAGTCCGGAACTGAACCTAAACCTCTAAACTTGAATCCGGACCTGAACCTAAAATTTGGTTTAGGTATGCACCACTACCCCCCAATGTTACAATGTTACAAACCTCCAACTGATGGCAACCTGACTTGTCCTCACTCGGAGCTTCTTCGCGAAGACTGACAAGCAAGTTTTCATCCTTCTCCTTCAAGTACTCCGATAGTATCTTCCAATGTTTCTTGTCTTCGAGTAAGACTTCTCCGGCGCTGTTCTTGGTGAGACTTACGCTGTCATCCATCCCGTCTTCACCACTGGCCATCTCGTCTGGAAATATAGTTCGGCAGAATTTATTTACTTTATTTATTTATTGATCTTGTCCTGCTGGCATTCCTGGCACAATATTTTTCAATAATTTCAGGTCTTAAATAGATCATAGACCCCCAAATTTTCTTGCCCTGCAGAGGCATAGTTACTTCCGCATTTGTTGCGTTTCGCTGCGGTGTGATGCGTTGCACGAGAAATACCCCCAAACCGTACCTATACAGATGGTACTGTATGTACAGAACGACAAATGTTGCGCTCAGCAGGACAAGGGTTAAAAACAGTTGGGTGGTACCTTTAGTTTAAGACAACTGATTTCCAAGGTAGCCCAATAGAACAAGTTACAAAGGACATAGACAATCAAATAATTAAACATAGAGATAATAAATAATATGAACAAAGAGAACAAGAAGTACTAGTAGTCAATCATTAGAAACAAGACATGTCAACCAAAACAAAGTCAAAATATTTGACCTTGACCTTTGTCTTCCTAAGACTTACCAACATACCAAATATCATCATAATCCATAAAGGGGTTATGAAGTTATGCTGACTACAAATGTGCCGAAACACAGACAAACACACAGACACACACACACACACACAGAGACAGACACACACACAAACACAGACAGACACGCCAAAAACAATGCCTCCATTTTTCATGGAGGTAATAACGGATGTTAAAAAGAAAATTAACAAGGAACGCCAAAATTCGAATTTCACTAAGCTAAATGTATGTTTTATCGTGTAGATATTTTTCAATGTGCAATTCTACTACGACAATTGGACTCCGAGATTGTGTAGTTGTTAACGTTTTTAAAATGATTGACGGATCCGTTGTACATCTTTGAACGCAATTCAGCTTTCTGCTGCAATGTTCGTGATTTTTAGCAATAAACCATTTTTGATTGATTGATTGATTGATTGATTGATTGATTGATTGATTGATTGATTGATTGATTGATTGATTGATTGATTGAACATCGGGGATCGAACCCTCGAAGTGCGGAGCTTACCGATCGATCCACATGGCTCACGTTGCTCTTCTATGGGGGCCTGCAAGGGGGTCCCGACAATGCTCTACGCTGAATTTGGAAACCTCTCGATTACGCTTTACGATAAACGCATTATGTAGAATTAAAACGGCGAATACGCTCTACGCAAAATGCGCCTGACTCTACGTTGAATTAGAGTGGTCCGTCTACGCTCTGCGTAGAATTAAAACGGCCATTACGCTCTACGGAAAAGGGCTTGTGGGGCCCGTCTATGCATTCTGAAATGTTACCAGTGATCTACGTAATTAATGCAGTTGCTAAAAATAAACAATATTCTTCTTTCATGTATTAAGAGCAGATACACATTTTTAGTAAACCGCACTTGTAACAGTTGTATGTATGTATATGGGAATGTGAATTAAATATAGTCAATTTTAGGTGCTTTCTTCATGAAAGACCACAGTCAAGTATGGCATAGCATGACATGGCCTATAAATGGTTTGTGAATTGGTTCACTGTACCAAGGACAGTATAATGTCCTTGACTGTATCAACTACCATGACATACCAACGTGCCTAGGGGCCCTTTTCCGTAGAGCGTAAATGGACCGTTTTTATTTATAATTCTACGTAGAGCGTAGACGGACCGCTCTAATTCAAACTAGAGCGTAATTGGCGCATTTTGCGTAGAGCGTGTTCGCCGTTTTAATTCTACGTAATGCGTTGTATCCACTTGGAATTTATCGTCAAGCGTAATCTAGGGTTTCCGAATTCAGCGTAGAGCGTTGTCGGGACCCCTCATGCAGGCCCCCCTCAAAGCCACAATTTTCTATATCCAGCCTTCGGCTGGCAAAAAATGAAGGCGACACAGTAGAAACACTCCAGAGAACAAACGTTAAGATTTGGCAACCATCTACTGGTAATTAATAAGCAAGAAACTTAGCCTTGCATTGTTCATACAGAAAAGAAATTCTTGTAAGTCCAAAGAGGAGGGAGAGGGGCGGGGTCAGTTTGACTACTAAATATTGTTGAACAGAGGGTCAAAGCACAATTAGATTTATAACCTTTGTCCTTTGTACTTTTAGCTATAATATTGTTCTGTGACTCTATACCTATTACTCATAACATTGCTGATGCTGAGGCATGCGTGGTACGTACCTGAGCTGGAATTCACCTTGCCTTGTACACAGAATGTAGGTCGTTCATCCGGGTCTTGCAACGGCAACATGAACAGCGACATTTAGCGATGTGGTGAAATAGTACATCCTCCGGTTATTAGCCTTCGACTAATCAGAGAGGGCCTGCAAGCCCTTTTTCGTAAGGCGTAATCAGGCCGTTTTAGACGTAGGCAGCCTCCGCAAAAATCAACGTAATTCGTAATAGTACATTAGCCGCAAATCGTAAAGTCGTAATCAGCTCTGAGACTTTAACGTAATTCGTAATAGACGGCGAAAATTTTGCGTAATGGCGTAATCACTACCCCCCCCCCTTGCAGGCCCTCATCAGAAGGCTCCATTTCCCATGGGTTATCAGGCCAAAACCTAAAAAGTGCGCGGTTATTCAGATAACCGCCCATTTTGGGACCGTGCCATTATACGGGGGACAGGACGCTATTTATCTATTAAAAACGTATTGTAATTTATTTTGAATATTTGTTTTGAAAATACAGCACAATTAAATGAAATTTGAACAGAAAAATACAAATCGCAGGCCTTGCCTTTTAGTTACAGCTACAAGTGTAGGATCTATGATGAATATATCATACTTGTGTAGTCCCTACTGGAAGATCCTGTAACAGTATTGCAGCATTAAAATTGTGGTCAATCGTTAGTCTATACTTCACTACAACAAGCACAGTACTTTTTTAGGAGACTCCAAAATCGTTATCAATCGTGGTCAATCGTTAGTCTATACTTCACTACAACAAGTACAGTACTTTTTTAGGAGACTCCAAAAGTCCTCTGCCATGGTTCTATCCCCCCACCTTGTTAAATATTGTCTGTAAAACGTTAAACCCTACTGTAGACAGGAGCACCTGTCCCGTGCTACAGACATGGCCTGTTTCAGCAGCCTCAGCACGTTCTGGTCGTCCCGCAGACTGCCCTGCGCGAAGTCACTCGTCACGAAGATCGCAGGCAGGTTCTCAAAGGCGAACCTCTTCACGTGGTCCGACAGTTCCGGTAGGTAGTAGTCTTCGGCAAGTTTCATCACCTGGAGGATAATAAAATTAAGTATTCAAATTCATTCATGTCCAAATACAATCAATTTTTGATGTAAGGTTAAAGAGATACTCGACCTCAAAATGATGTCCCAAGTTTCATCACATGTAAAGGGTAAAAAAAAGGTAAAGGTTGCCCATAGATCTTTTGAAGATACCGTAGGGGCAGGATCTAGGGCGGTATTGAAAGGTGGAGCCCACTGCCTTTTACCTCCCCAACCGAAGCCAGGTACCCATGTTACATGTAGGATGTGTCTTTCCTAATGGCCAAAAACACAACAAGTTCTAGGAATAAATCCAAAGTAAAGCAAACCACGATGAGGTTTTTGTTACCTGTACGCAATTGTCCGGCCGTAGATTATGTTTCAGATACCTACAGCAGGCGTCTGTTACATCAGGGAACTGTAGCAGTGAGGAGGCGTGCACCAACTCCCCCACAGTCTCACCCGTGATCCGTATTCTCCCCGTGTACGAGTAGTCCAACAGGAGACTCAAGGAGCCCGGCGTAACGTCTTCCAGACGCACCTGTCCAACAATTAACCATCTTCACTTTCACTTACTTATGTTACCAGCAATTGCAACTCAGGCCATTTTGACCTGCTTTTCAGGTAAACCTGGATACACATAAAAAACACACACAGCAAATGTATAGTACATAAAGCAATTAATAGCTATAACATCTAGAACATCAACTAGATCAAGTTCTATTCCTGTTTTTTTGTTTTAAATCAAACTGTTCTCCAACTCAACCTGGACGGGGGGCGATACCAACTTCCGACGAACTTTGATGTAGTGCTGACGTCACACATGGGTAAAAGTAACATCTCTAACAAATAACAGTTTAAATTTGATTTTAATTATAAACTATAAAGGTGGGGCATTGCGTCTTCCGTGGTTTACAGAAGAGAAGTCAAACCCTTCAGACATAGTTTAAGACAGTTATAGTTCTAGACAGCTACCTTTATCATGTAGACTTTAGTTATTTTATACTCTGTTTAATTGCTCTCTTATGTTTTGTAATTTGCAATTAGCCTCCGGGCACGAATTTGCAATAAACCTTTTCTATAAACTCCAATACCTTTTCTTCCAGCCGTTCCCTAAAGTCCCCCAGAAGCAGGAGGCGGAAGTACAGGCTAGTCGCCGCCAGGACGGCCCTACATCGAAGAAAGAGAAACACTTATGAACGCGATCACCAAGAAGGCACATATAACATTACCTAAAACACTCTCAGATACTTTTACACTACTCATGTCATGTTCCGACGAAACTTCCCTGTACATAGGCCAGTATATATCCAACGCTTTAGTTAAAAGAAATCATATTATATCTGACTCAACCAACTGATGTACATTCTAGCTTATACAGTCATTATATAACTCAAGACATATACATTATCACGTAAGTCATGTTCCATATATATACATGTACTATATTACCTTTTTTGAAAAAGTATAATGTTATTGTCGATACACAGAACTTGTAGGTATTATTAAATATAGACGTGAGAGTAGATGTTAGTTAGATATGACTTGACTTGACCTGTGGCATGGAAACTCCTCATCCCCGGCACACAGTGTAACGTCACACAACTTTCCCGCCGTCCTACACTCGTTCAGAACGTCCAACTCCGCGTTTCCATGCCAACGGGACTTGTCTTCACACGTGCAATTACTTAGACATTTCCCTTGCGTGTTTTCGTCCTTCAGTGTCTCAGACACTTTCTTGGAATGTTCCTTGTCTTCGAGGAAAAGTTCTCCGTCGCTGTTGAAGACGTGACGTATGCCGCTGACGTTCTCTCCACATGTGACGTCATCCATTACGTCATCAGTACTGGCCATCTCGATTGCATGAAATATCGTTCGGTAGAATCTGGGTGAAGATATGAAATGAATGAAAGGTTTATTCGTCAAAATACACATGGCAGCCATAGGCCAGATGGCGTGTTTCACAATAATGACAGATACACTTAGAAAAACATTAAACGTAATTATTAAAAGGAAGTGATTCTTAAAACTTACAATCGGATATGTACAAATCTCAGCGTTCTGTGACCATGCGCACTGTTTTAGTATCACTGGTACTGCTTCATTATACTCGTTTAACAGATAGGTCATATGGACGATCGGACTGTTCTGAAATCGTGATTATCAAAAACGTTCAACATAGCATAATGACACTGGCCGATCAGGGACATGACATTGACCGTTTCAAATAGCCTCTACCAGGCTTCGGGAGGCGGCTGGAAAGAGTAGAAATCGGCCAAATAGAAAGATAGCATGTCGAGGTTCGCTTCAGTTGGTTCGAGTGAAGAGTACATTTTGCCGGGAGCGGCAAACCGTTCTCTCCAGCAGACCAACTCCCCTGCCATGTTATCTCTCTATTTGGCCGATTTCTACTCTTTCCAGCCGCCTCCCGAAGCCTGGTAGAGGCTAGTTTCAAAATGGCAACGGCCGTTGAACATGAACTGCGCCATGCATGCCGCCGGTAGGGCATGGCGCAGTTGAATATATGAAACAATACTCGATACTACTATGCCATTCAGTGTCCGTTCGACGTTAAAGTCCCAACAAGGTATACGTAAATGTATATGCACGACCGGAACAAGCTTAGAATTACCGAGGAAGTTATAGCTTCCTTGCAGTTACCAAAAGAACGTGCAATCACCGACGGTCAGAAGACTTCTCCCCAACGTCACCGACCCACAGCTAGTGTCAGTGTTGTTAGCTTCAACGATGACGTGAATATTCTAAATATAACGCGGGTCCTAAGTTCGCGAACTTGACTCTCCAAGCAGATATAGTAGGTATCTGGCGAAAACCAACACAGCACGAAAACAGACATTTAAGCAAACTTTCCGCAGTATATAAATAAGTAATAAAGGTGAGAAATATTTCAATTGACTTGACGACTTCGTAAAGGCGACTGAAAAACAAATTCCGCCTTTCCGTCACCTTTCAGTGTGCTTAAATACGACGTAAATATATTCCACATCTTTACGCTTCCTTTACAAATCCGTAAATATATAATAGCAAACGCCGCTCTTTGCTCTTTGGACTTGGATTGAGCCGGAAATTGCCAGTCTCCCACAGAAACGTATTATATAATATACCAAACAAACTGTTGGGCACCGTCCTTTAGACATGCCAGTCAAATGTCAAAGGTCAACGACCTCCAGGCCACTGACAAAACAAATAGTACTGTCCAGTGACATCCCGATTTGTTAGCAGAGCTGGTCAAAGTAGCTGGGATGACTCCATAGAGGAGTTGATCAACTTTAACAGGCTTTTTTTTTCAAACAATGTGTGAAAATGTTTGTGTCTTTATCGACTTAAGCTCAAAGTCAAGTACTTTTCCCGGATCTGTAAAAATCGAGACGCTAAAAAAAGCACACCCATTGTACAATACCCGCATCACATGTGACAATCTGCCAGCTATAGGTTTTATAGACACGGCGCCTTTTTTCGGTTTTCGGCAATCATTATAACGGACAACTAGATCAGAATTACTGGAAATGTCCCTCAGACAATACACAAAATGTACTGGTATGTAGTATAGCAGCAAGGTTTTTCGTTACCCAATGGTTTACCAATTGTCCTAGTCTATCGTCTTGGTATAGGAAAATCACTTCAAATTTCACGACACTTTGTCTATAACCAAGGACATTGTCGTCTATAGCAGAGTCTTTATCCTTGTCTTAGATAAAGGACAATATAAAATGTCCTTGTCCTAACACAAGGATAAAATCGCTTTCAACTGACCTTCCTCAAATTCGCACGAAATGCTTTATTATGCTAGAAGACCGAATCAAAGTCTTTAAACACAAGCAGATTATTTTCTCTGCATTCTACATACTCTACGTACGTGTGTCTTTCTTTTGTAAAATATGTATTTTTAAGCCAAACCACTAAGTCAATCTTGTTATCGACTCTTTCAGACTACTTTAGTATTTGTTCAACCTTGCTCTAACACAAGGATGAAGACTGCTAAACGACTTTCACCCAAGCAGATTATTATATGTTTTTCTGCCTTCCACATACTCGTCACATTGCTTTCTGGTGTCTCTCTATTGTAAAAGATCTATTTTTAAGCCAGAACCACTAAGTCAATCGTGTTATCGACTCTATCAGACTACTTAGTATTTGTTCAACCTGCTCGGCACAAGTCGCGTGGGCAACATGTGACTCACTCGGGTTTGCGGTTATGCAAGTGAACCTCGCGGGAAATAGGAGGAAAGAACAACAGAAAGGTTACATGTAAATGCTACATTATTAACGTTCATAAATTAAACTTCAAACTGTATTTTTGAATATAAAGCCTTTCTTTTGAGGTGAAAATTATTTATCTGTGTAAGGATCAGTCGTTGTTTTTCTTGTATCTGGCTATCGTCATAATCAAGCGACGTAAATGCACTGTACGCCAATGACGTCATACCGCAGCGCCATGATCATCATACCTCCCGCTAAGCGCAATGCGCAGGTGCACTCATTCTACTGTGACCCTGCCACCTCATCGTGTCTCCAGTCATGTGGGCATTAGTGGCAATCATTCCGGATCGCACCATGCGCCTTCAGTATGATGCAGCCCGCTCTGGAATACGGCTGGAAACATGGGAGTCGGGCTGGAATCGTTGGACCAGCGGCTGAAAGATTTCGCCATGCAGAATTTGGACAGGAAGCTGCGCTGTTACAGCGGACACCAGTTGCGGCAGGACCTGAAGAAATGCCTGTTCAAAGTACATCACGAGTTTCGCACGGGTAAAGCCAAAGCCAAAGGCAAGGGGCAGGTGGATACTGAGCCAAGGTTAGTGTAAGCTAAATCAAACACCATAATGCACTTGATAATAGTCTCTACCAGACTAACTATGCTGGCTATATATATGAGAATATTTGCCAGGGGAGTTTGGCAGCCTTGTGGGTTTGACTGGCCGGAGTTCGGAGGGAAAGAAACTACTAGTACCTCCGGACTCCCCTGGCCAATTTTACCGATTCTACGATCCGTATCCCCGGAGAAAGGCCTGGTGGAGGCTACTTGATACAATCGATAATATACTAGAAGTAATCACTTTGAGGACGGCCATATAACGTTATCTACTGATATTCTTCGCATGTGCAGTATCATATATACCGGTTTATCGATCTAAGAGAGTGTTGTGTATACTTAAGAGCCAACGTTGCGCTGTTGATGCTTCCTGTCTTGTGATGTTGTCGCAGATTTGTGGTTTGTATGACGAGAGCTTACATGCGTCTGTATATGTGCATAACTCAAGGCCATGTTATGTTTATATAGTAGAGGGGATTCATTCCTCAAGCTAACCGACATCTCATACACGCAGTCGTCCCTCAATAAGATACCTGGCCGCATAGTTCCCGTTTAGAACTTTTATTCAGCCTGCCACACTGAAGTTTATGTTTCTGTTTGCCTGTCTGTAAACATCAAGGGTATTATGTTTACCGGTTCGTACCTGAGGTAGCGTTTTTTCGGAGTCAGAACTGACTTTTCGAAGCTCGCAAAAAAAAAAAAAATGCACATGAAGACACCTGCTGATAGTCAGGTGCAACAGATTAAGGGACGGTTCAGAAGTTATTGGGGGTGGGTGTATAAATGGAATATGGGAGAATCCTTGCAGTCGATTTCACATACAATGTACAAATTTGCACAGCAAAGATTTGTCCCGATGAATGAAAAAAGAAATAGATGAAATATCGATCAAAGAAGAAAAAAAAATCACAGAAAATCCCCCTCCTCGCTTTTTTTTTTTGTCTTACCCACCACGAATGCTAGCGATTATCCTTTTCTTGTCTTCTTCCTTTTACCCCTTTTGTGATGGTCAATTTTTTGAGGAAGTTTAAGCCGGCAAACCGGACAATCTAATCACTTCCTTAAGACAATTAGTTGTTCTGTTTTGGTCAATCTAAATTTGTCCATCCCCAAAAGGTACCCAGTGAAGCGAAATATTAACTCTCTGTCCAAACTTAGGCATTGTCATTCTATTATCTACAAAACAGGGGTTACTAGTGAATTTTTTTACTTTTTTGTTGCCGATTTTTTTTTTAAATAATGCTATGCCTTTTCCCCAAAAGAGTCTAAGTCGCGTTAAAAAAGGGGCGACAAAAAATACAGTAAAGACGACCCTTCCCACATCTGCTTGGAGATTTTGCCTTGTGATGTTTGGATCAGGTGGGCACGTGAAACTCACATGTAATCATTCACGCCGCGGACCAATCACAGGCGGCGTTTCATGTCCTCGCGAAAAATCGACCAATGGCAGGCCGCGTCATATCTGGGTATCATGTGACTAAAAGTCATATGACGGGGCCAAGATGGCGCTCGAGCGCCTTGCAAAATTGCTCCCACATCGAAAAAACGCAAGAAACACACCCGTCAAGGGAAGAAAGGCCGACCAAACCGAACCGTGAGTGTAGCGACATATCTAGTCTACCTACAGTAATTTTTCTAGCTTTATTTAGGGATGTTTAACGGTGTTGTGGTGTATTTTTCACAGGTCTGTCGCTAACGCCGATGCTCCTCGAAGGTTTGTACCAGTTCTTTTCTTCTTCAGAAATTTGAGCTACAAGTTATCTGGTCAGCTGTTTGCTGCACAACTGTTTACGCTAGCCATTTTCCTCATAGCTTCGGAAAAAATATAAAACTAGAATACTTTCAGAACCTTCTTCCTTTGTCATCTAGTTACCGTGTTCACGAATCACGATACATAAAATTATGACTCACCCGAAAAAATTAATAACGTCATGCCAAGTTTCTGCAGAGCGCTTTCAACAATTTTTTTCGGTGCTGATTTTCCTAAAATAATTCGTGCAGTTTATTTGGACTATTCTTTCTGCAAGATTTTATGAATAGAAGGGAGTCCTTTTTGCACAGACTCAGTGTTTGCAGGCGACTTTGTTTACTCTCCAAGTAGAGGTTTGGGTTTTGGGGGTATTTTTAGCGTGTTTTTAGGCTTTTTTTTAATCGGGGTTCCTCTTTTGCACTGAATTTTTTTCCCACCAAGAGAAACTCCGATAAAAAAAAAAGCCTAAAACACGCTAAGGATACCCCCAAAACCCAAACCTCAGCTTGGAGAGTAGACTTTGTTTACAAACTGACAGGAAGCTAGAGTGGTTAGGTACAGGAAACATCGGGGGTGTTACGGAGGTCACCAGACGATGATACATGAGATGACTCACAAAACAGTTGTAGTCTTCTCAGAATCTCCGTTCTAAATCTTTATTTACTTTATTCTTTACTTAATCCTCCATAAAAGTTGAAGTGCATTTGTGTGTTTTAGGTACAGTTTCGTGGAATATGTAAAGTTTTTACACCTAATAATTTTGTCAACAAGTTTATTTTCTTATACGGATGATTTCAATAATTTGTTTTTGTATGAAATTCTAGTCTTGACCCCATTAAAAATTTATTTGACATAACATATTGAATGAATGGGCCACCCAGAACAATGAAAATTCACACCTCATAATTTTGTCACACAAGTTTATTTTCTTTGTTATTTGATATTAACTAAATTATCTCAATAAACCTTAAATAATGTTTTTGTAGTCTTGACCCCATTAAAAATCAATTTGACATAAAGAATGGGCCTCCTAACCATCTGAAAATTCAATTAAGAAATAAATAAAGGAACAATTTTTCGCCAGATTCGTCATTTTGTCAACAGTCAACAGACCTCAGCCATCAGATAAGCAGCAAAAAGCAGCTGTTCTGTTTAATCATTAGTGAATTCCACTGACTAATGAGCTGGAGTTTTCTTTTCTACACTCTTATGATAAACAAGGATGTTTAGATTGGGATGATTAGGCAGTTTTACTTTGAATACACCTTTGCAAAATGTACTTAGTTTTTTTTTGCATAAAAATCTTGCTTCAACAAAAAGACTTGCACTTGGTGCAAGCACGTCTAACCCCTGGTTCGGGGAAAAATGATGTTAAAATTGGATAGAAAAAAAAAATTGTGAAATGTGGTCCTTCCCGTTTCTTTCTTGAACTTCCTATGTCTTAGATCCTCTGGAAGTTCTAATCCAAAGAACCAGTTTTAATCTGGCTTGCAACAGATCAAGTCAAGGTTTTTGAACAATGGAAATTTGGCTTATCTTTTGAGCCCTTCAACCGTTGTTTGTTTTAGTGCTCCTAGGTTGCTTAGTTTGTTTTTTCAGTCTTTTTGAAACAAAAGACACAATGTATCTTTTTTATTGTTACACTGTGAATAATAATAAAGTTTGAATTTAAAAAAATAATTTTAAAAAAATTGAAACAAAGACTCCTGGAATTTGAAAAGCAGTTAATTTTTTTTAAGCTCATAGAATCATGTGGAAGGATTCTGTTTGTATTTGTATTTTATCTATGCCAAACTGTTACTCAGGCAACTTGATAGATTTTGAAAAAAAAAACAGTTGCTCGAGTAACAGTTACTTTGGTATTGTATTACCTGTATGTATAACCTTGATGGACCTACCCTATGTATGCTTATTAGTGTTGATGTTTTTTTTTTCCCCTCAGTTGGAAGCCTCCCTCGTTTGACAAGAGCCAAGTTCGTTTGCTGATATTCCGAGATGTTGAGCCCCAGGGGAAGAAACTCCTGTTTGATTCCAAGGCCATCAGAGTTGTGCAAGATAACGATGAGGTAGGGAGACTTCTTTCCAGAGACTTTTGGAAATAGCCTGGGTGCCAAACCCATAGCACACTGGATACAAAGTATCAAAGTTAGAATACTGGACACTGAACAGGACTACTTTCTAAGAGGCATTAAGGAGGCTATATATATCAGAGCACTTCAGCCTTCACTTAATAGAGATGGTGGACGATATAAACTCCCTGGCACTTTTGATCAATTGCTTACGTCACGTATCAGTAAAGTCTCGTGTGAATAAGGTCACGTGTTTGTAAACCGTAACTCTCGCGAGATCACGTTTTGAAGTGATTGGTCATTAATTATCCTGATGAAGGCGACAGTGGTCGCTGAAAATTTGATCCCTGTAAATACTAGTAGTGTGTTGGAATAAAGTTTAACGTTTTACTATGTATCTGAGATATTTTGTGTCCAGTGTGCTATGGGTTTGGAACCCAGGCTATTTGGAATAAGTGCAGTGACCAAGGCCAAAATGAATGGACACAGACTATACACAAATTTGTATATTTTGCTATATATTTTAGATTGTAAAGCTATGTATGTGTAAGGATATGTGCATATATAGTGTATGTAGTGTATGTATAATATTATATGTTTATGGATTTGGTAGGACTTCAAGCATGTAATCTTTATCTAATGTTGTATATTTTTTCTGACCCTGACTTTTTCCATCAAGACCTTAATGAAAAGTGGCCAGCAGGCTGATTTTGATATGTCATGAATGCATGAAGGCTTGAGCAAACAAACAAATAAACAAACAAAGAACTTGTATCTGTTCCCACCCAGTCTGACAGTCCGTGTCGAGTGTTTGGGGCGGGAAAGTTCGCCCAGCCTGTCACTCGTCAGTCCAGTAAGGATGGGTCAACACCACAGGGCGGTACTGGCTTCAAGTATCAGGTACGATCTGTTTTATCTACTTAGTATATATGTGTAAAAGACCTGGATGGGGTGTGTGAAGAAAGACATTAGAGAGCTCGGCCTTGCCGGTGTTAACCCACTGGATAGGGCTGCCTGGAGGAGCGGTGTGAACACCAGTACTACTAGCCGACTGCTGCCGACCCCTGTGGCAGGGACAACAGCAGCAGCAGTATAACCAAATCCTGGATAGTGAGTATGTGTTGGATGGTGACCAGCTGGGAAAAGAAAAAGAGGTAGACTCAAAATCACTTGGGGAAGAACTGTACCTAAATCATCTTTTCTTACCTGGTATAACATAATGATTGTTGTGGTTTATATTTTCAACCCCACCCCTTACCATCACCCTTACACATTGAGTTACACAATCTGCCTATTGTACTACCGTAGCCCCAGGCTTCAAGTAAAGATCTATTTGTGTCACGAGTTTTGGTTTAGCCACGGTCCAATTACTTCAACCTGTAGTCTGTTTCTCTACACCAAGACTTCCCCCAATCATTAGGACTTCCGAAGCTTACTAATGAAACACATGTGAATTGGTGTCAAACCCTTCTAACTCTGGTAGGGAAATAAACCTTTTGCATCTAAAATGAAATCAAATACAGTGCTATAGCTGATATACAGATATTCCATGGAATATGTAACGTAATTTGTAAGATAGCTACATTTTCTGTACCTTTAAGGGACACTGTGTTTGTGGTCACAAAAATAGAACAGTCAAACAGGTCTAGCAACTTGCAATTTTCTATAACAACCAAAGAAACCCGGACATTATTAGAGCTGAACCACTGTTAAGAGATACAGTGAGCCACACCCATGATGATATTTGCATAAGAAAAGAAAAGTGCTATGCCATACAGTGGGGTCCCACAACCTCATACTTAGCCTGGGTACCAGACCTCACAGCATACTAGGCTCAAGTCAAAGTTATCCTGTGTGTTTGAGCCTAGAGTGTGCTGTGGGTCTGGCACCAAGGCTACTTCATACTAGAATTTTTGTGATACAGCTTTTGAAGATTTGCAGGTCAATACTACAAAGTTTAACAGTAGGGTGGTAGTGTCTTAGATCTGTTGAGCAGTTTTATTGAGATATCAAACCCGTGATGTTTCCCAGTTTAGATCCTGGCAGGTCACCAAGACTGTCATGTGGGTGGGTGAGGGTTCACATGGGGTCAGTAGCCTGTTACTGTTATACAGGCTCTAAATGTTGGGATGATTTCGCCCTCTTCCCAAGAGCTTGTGGCCACACTTGAGAAAACCATTCCCATTCCCAGAACTACCAATAGGAGCTCAGGATTCTTTTTTACTATGAAAATCAGTCCAATAGGAGCTCAGGATTCTCTGTCACTATGGAAACCAGTCATCGCAGCCTCCAATACTATATAACAGACAGTTCTCAGTCTTAACATCAATTGGTCCATGTAAAGCTGGTGTGTTATGCGGAATGGCGGTTATACGGACTATACATGACAGATGTTAGCATAAATACACAGAAGCCGAGGTCATGAAGGTCTACTTTAACTGTAAGTGTGTGTATGTTTTGTCTTTGTCAACTGTCCCTGTCTTGTTTGCTGCCCCCAGGACAAGTTTTGATTCTGACACAGTTGTTGTCTCTTTCCTTCCACAGTACCTGAGACCAGGATCAGATGTCAAGCTGTTGGGAGAAATGATGTTTGGATCCATCGCGCTGTCCTACCAGGGTTCTACCTTAAAGATCCACAACATCAGGTGAGATTCTCCCTACCCTACAAACATGGAACAGTCCAAGTATATCCCAGTAGCAGGCAATCGTGAGAAAAATGTATCTGAAAACTGTCATTAATTCATGGAGATATTTTCCTTTTAAATATAAAGTAGTTAGACCATCCAGATTCTTAGAGTCTTGTTGACATCTTTTTTTGTTGAGGTGTATATTTTCATTCTGACATTATTTCTAAAACTTTTTTTTTGGTATTTTCTCCAGAGTTCCTCCACAGCTGATGCTGACCAAAGTCTTCACAGTTAAACCAGTCAAGGAGGCTTCGCTGTGAGTAAAACCTTCTTCATAGCAAGTCTTACAATACAGGAACAGAATGTTTTACATTCATTATTTATTCATTATGAAAATTTGGATGTTGCATGTCAATCTGTAATACAGTAAAAAACATATGGTATTAAAAATGACTTATCTCACAGAGTTCTGACAGCCAGGACTGATGGGTACTCAGTAAGGAGGCCCAATCAGGCTGACAGCGAGAAATTGTGTAAAACCATCCATCCGATTCAGTCCCATAGCTAGTCGGTAGCCTTAGGAGCCACAAAGCATTCAACTTAAGATTTCCACCTCCTGTGGTCCAATTCCATCCTGGCCAGTTCATGTAGGGTTTTTTCCCTGTTACTTGTGTAGCACATGTTAACTAAACCCAAACTCAACATTTTCTTCCCAGAGAGGACAGTTGTGACAGCCAGGACCTTCTGACAGGACCGAAGACCATCCTGAACCTGTCTAACCGCTCCAGTGGCAGTGCCTCCGTGGCCCACAGTATGCCCATGGCAGTACCCAAATCACCAGGCCCCGAGAACCAGAGGGAAGATGATGACAGTGGCATTGTGGCATCAGGTGAGAGGAAGTTTTTTTTGTTTTTCACTCCAACATGCCATTACCCAAGACAGAGGACAATACTCATTTTCACCTGGGTGAATTGAGGAAACATAAAGTGCCTTTTCCATGAGCACAAGATTGGTGACATGGCAGGATTTGAACCTGGGACCTCTTGGTTCTGAGTCGAACACTCCGCCATCATGCCACATGACCCCCTGTTCCAGCCATTTCTAGCAACAGCCCATGGTGACCCCATTTCGCTACTAGCTAGCTACAGAACACTGTATTGTTAGGTGGTGGCACAACAAAGAACAAGTCCTGGACTTACGGACAAGTGGCTGCTTCCTACAGTATGATTTTGGCTACTGTAATGGTCTACATAATTATCATTTCTATTTCTACCTCCCAGCTGCCTCTAACAGTAGCCTGGTGACTCCAACAGTTTCCACCAGTTTTTTCAGTTATAGTTTGAGGAAACTTGACAATGATTATTTTTTGAGGTTCCTTGTTAATGATAGCCCGGTGTCCAATTCCCATTCTAGCTCCAAACAGTACTGCAGCAGAACTTGTAGTTTTCATATCTTTTAATTGTACTGTATTTCTCTGTTCCAGCTGCATCTAACAGCAGCCTGGTGACCCCGTTCCCCTCCCCAAGCTCTTCCTTCTCTAGCACAAACTCCAACAGTTTCCACCGACGCTTCATGCGCAGCCAGGCCACCAGTATGGAGTATGGGCTCATGCGAAGATGTTCAGGGGACTTCTCTGGATTCTCCAACAACGATGACGTAGGTTTTTTTTTTTTGAGTCTCAGTGTAACAATGTTATATGGTCGTGTTTGAACAGGTGGCTGGCCCCGTTCAAAGGAGGGACTAAACTGGCAAGAATACATCACTAAATTACGTTGTTACATTTGTTTGTTTGTTCATGAAATACTCAAACTGGTTGACTGGCCGCTTTTCATTGTGATCAGGTACAGGTTACGTAATAATTGAAAATCCTAAGAAATCTATACGTCGATAGTCATAATGAATACATATTTAGACATTTATCCTGACACATACAATAGTATTACAAAACACAACTAAATGGATGTTGGTATTTTGGTCATTTCAGTTATTGCAAAAAAGTTTCTTAAAAGAGGACAGAGTTGGATCAGTGTGTCTGTTCCAGACAGTGGGTCCATGGTAGCTTAAGAATTTTCCTTGCAGTTTTCTTTCCTTGAAGCTCTCTTGCAGAAATTATTTGTTTATTTGTTTGTTTGTTTGTTTTCTCCAGTCGCTGTCGTCCCCTCCCTCCTCTGGGTGCAGTCGAGGCCGGAGTCCAAAGATCGGCGTCGCTGTAATTATCTCACTGCCTGAGTCTGACGAGGAGAGCAGCAGGTATGGTCCAACCTTTTCCTGTAGTGGTTAGGTCCAGTTTAGCAGTAGGGTAGATTAATAAAGGAATAGTCCACTCTAGAATTGGGGGTGTTTTTCAAGAAAGCAACAGGTATGGTCCACCCTTTTCCTATAGTGGTTCAGTCCAGTTTAGCACTAATGTAGGTTGATGAAGGAACAGTCCACTATAGAAATGGGGGTGTTTGTCATTTGTCTTACTGTCTAAGCTCAAGTCTGACATAGACATTATCAGCAAGGTATCAGGTACAGCACGCAAAATCTTACCCTAGTCACGAAGTGGTTTGGCCCGTTTTACCATCAGTGTGCTGTGCTGAAGGTTTAGTCCACTCCAGTGAGGGGGGTCCTTTGGTTGATCCAGATACCCAGCATATTTTACAATAGTGGTAAGACAATAATACTGTCAAAGACAGTAACGTACTGCATTCCCATTTCAGGATCAACCTCTATAAAAATCAAAAAGAGTAACTTACTATATAGGCTTACCTGGAAAATTGAGACAGAAGTGCAGCACATTTAATTCTACATTCTTTTTATTGTTCCATTTCAGACAATTCCAGAAGTTTTTCTTCTCCCACTTCACCCTGCTGGAAACCCACATGCACAAGCTGAGGATGGGAGTGGAGCGCGCGCTGAGGAAAACTTCACAGTACTTCATACAGAGGTGTATAGAGGTGAGTTACTGGGTCTTCTGTCTCATACACTGAGGAAAACTTCACAGTACTTCATACAGAGGTGTATAGAGGTGAGTTACTGGAGTCTACTGTCTCATACACTGAGGAAAACTTCACAGTACTTGATACAGAGGTGTATAGAGGTGAGTTACAGGGTCTTCTGTCTCATACACTGAGGAAAACTTCACAGTACTTGATACAGAGGTGTATAGAGGTGAGTTACTGGGTCTACTGTCTCATACACTGAGGAAAACTTCACAGTACTTCATACAGAGGTGTATAGAGGTGAGTTACAGGGTCTACTGTCTCATACACTGAGGAAAACTTCACAGTACTTCATACAGAGGTGTATAGAGGTGAGTTTTAAGTCTTTATAATCATTCAACTGTCTTTTGGAACACTGCTGGACTCCTGTTTGCAAAGTTAAAGTCCTTCCCATACCTTTCAGTGTATAGAGGCAGTGCCCATCTTTGTTTCTATAGCCCTCAGTTCACCCTGGCTGCTACAGTAGGGCTAGTCCACTGGTAAAGCATTTAAGTGAATAAGACTCTTAGTGAGAGTACTACGTAGCACTACTATGATCCACATTTCAGGCTTTGGGCACATTGAAGATCCCACCACACTTACCAAAAAGAGTCCTGGTCTTAGTGGATCAAACCTTACAGTCTGGCCTTACGTAGCTTGCACCTAATGTACAAACCTGCAGTTTACTTATTATACAAAACATACAGACAAACAGACAGACATTTTCTGTGCGATATTCAAGGCGTTACACTAGAGCCCAGTCCTTAAATAAACAATGAATAACTAAATATTAACTAAATTTCCATTTTGTACATTTGCAGGCATTAGACACATTCCGCGAGGATGTGTGGCACCTGTACACGGCAGTGAGAATCCAGGAGCCCGTCTGGCTCAACATGATGTCTTACTCCAAGCAACGACGGCAACTGGTCGAACACTTCCTACAGGAACTCATCGTCACCATGGACCACTGTAACAACAAAACCAACAACTAGTGAGTTTCCACAATGTTTTTTTCATATACATAATATACTGTATATCCTGTTTCTCTTTCCTTGTGCACATGTGGTCTGTGTAGACCAATTGTTAGGGACCCTTCATCTTGACCAAGAGGTTGGGAGTTTGCTCACCCGGCAAGCATGCTATTTAAAAGGATTACAGTCCTTAGGACAGGATGTTAAGCTGTGGTCCACTGTTCATTGTGCTAGTTGAAAAGAGCTAGGGGAATTTCCCCGGTACAATGAACCTGTGAATACTGTACATAACGTCTGTCTTCTCTGTTACGTCTAGTGGAAGTTTAGCTCTTAAGTGAGATAAAAACTGACCACCTTCACTGCATCAGTTCCATTTATTCTTATTTATTTATTTATTTCTGTCATACAGGGTGGCCCATTAAGTGATTACACTTCTTTCCAATGGGTCCCTGTTTTACACAACAAAACACAACAGTCACAGTTCTTCTGTTACACTAAGTTACTGCTTAGTACCATGAAGTAACTTTCTTTCTTTCCGTCCTCCCCAGTTTCCTGAGCACATTGCTGACCGCGGTGCTGACTCATCACCTGGCGTGGGTTCCCACGGTTACACCGGCAGGTGCCACGCCCCCCAGCAGGACATACCTGGACAAACACTCATCAAAAACGGTGAGGACACACAGTCAGCTTTTAACACAAAGACCTTCAGATGTACATATAAACCAGGCTTTAAGA
This sequence comes from Branchiostoma belcheri, assembly GCF_001625305.1. NCBI lineage: Eukaryota > Metazoa > Chordata > Leptocardii > Amphioxiformes > Branchiostomatidae > Branchiostoma > Branchiostoma belcheri. The sequence continues at coordinate 1,658,385 of NW_017804187.1, forward strand.
ATCTGCTGTAACTAGTTCTGTCAGTTCATTTTAGTGGTGCTGAAGAAGAGGCACACATTCAGATTTACATTGTACATGTAAACTAGGCTTTGAACACAATGCAGCGTATGCCACTACCCGGATGTCTAACCTTTGTAAGCATAAACAACACTCTTCCAAAATGGAAAAGCCAGACATTCAGATGAACATTGTAAAACTACATGTACATGTAGGAATTGAGCACATGCATTGCCAACATTAACAACTGAGTGTATCTCACTACCTGAATGTCTAGCCTTTGTTAATAAGTAAGTATAAACAACATTCCTCATAGAATCTGTGTAGTGACTCTATCTTTATTTTTACAAAAATCAATGTTCTGATTTTTCTCTCCAGCTGGACATGCTAGCCAAGACCCACCCCTATAATCCACTTTGGGCACAACTCAGGTGAGAGTATGCATGTTATGGCCAATATTTACTCTCAGGGTAAAACTACTAAAAGTCAAATTCTGAATTTTCTGACTGACTGCAGTTTTTTACTTTTTGACTGCATGATTCTGCACTTAGAAATCGTTATGCAAGAATTCAGGATGCAGGAAAGACCTTTTTCCACAGGAATTCGAAGAATAATGTTCTAAACTTCTGCCAATGTTGCTGCCTTTCCCAGTGACCTGTATGGTGCAATAGGCTACCCCATCAAACTCGCGCGGACGGTGGTGACTGGGAGGAAGGCAGAACTCGTCAATCGGCTTCTCTACCTGCTCAGCTACTTCATTCGCTGCAGTGAGGTGGGTTTACTTGTTTTTCTTTATTTTGTGTTAACGTATATTTTTTATTCACAGGAAAACATATAGGATAGAGAAGACATGATTTGTTAAAACAGACGTTACATTTCGATAACATAAAAAAGTATGAGAAACTATTTTAAGCTGTGACTGCGACTGCAACTTTTTAAACAGTCGTGTTGGTGTTGAAAACTGTTTCTGTTTTGACTGATTTCTGTCAGGATCCGTGGCACTTCTTGGTATTTGCTTTTGTTCTTTCTGCAATAAAACAGCCCCCATGTTTTCTGCCCCTCTATGAAGAAAGCTGTGATTGTTGCAACTTTTTTAGCACTCAATTTTTTTTCTGTCTATCCCTGAAGGTCCATGAGAATTCGGAGGAACGTGACGAAACAGGAGAAAGTGCGGGGAAACCCGAGCTCCACTCGTGCCTGGTGTGTGGGGAGGAGAGCGGTGCTGAGTACGTTCTCGTGTCAAAAGAGGAGGAAGGTTTGTGGACTTTAACTTTTTAAAACATCTGAGGCCTATGAAAAAAATGTTGTTTTTCCTGTTTCCTGACAGACCCTACAAAAACTGCCGACCCTAGCCTTTTTTTTTGTGGATCCTGCAAGGGACATGAATTTTTCAAGCTGATCGACCTTTTCTAGCTCCATGGCCTGACACTTGATTGATGAAACGTTGTACAGTTTTCCAACATTGACATTGAAACTATCCCGTGTCAACTAACACCACGCAATTTAGCACCTGGCTGCCATGTGGGATTTGCTGTACATTCTGTATCTGTATCGATATAGCCGGTATAACCGTCCTTCGGCGTAACACACCAGCTTCGCAGGCACGCGGCGCGGCGGCAGCTGGCTATATCACACCGAACGACTCGTTACACTCAATCTTTGCACATTTGATTGCACATTAATATGTAATGTATTCTAAATTGTACTAACCAAAATTATTGTTATTATTATCATCAAGGTTTCGCTTCCATGATCGACACTGGCTGTTCTTCCGACGCAGACGAAGCGAACGACAGACGGATGCCCGACGCAGCCAACAGGCTGACTCCGCAGAGGAGAGACTCGAACGAGAGTAACAACAACACTGTGGTGTGTCGGGAGTCTCCTACTGAACTGCAGGTGAGTACTATACGTAGTAAAACAGTCTGGACCAAGAGGTTGGGAGTTTGAATCCCGGCTGTGTTGCCCAACTGACATGCACGCTACTGGAAAGGATCACAGTCCTTAATAGGATGGGACCAGTAGTGTACGTAGTCAAACAGTTAGAGAACCTGCCTCTGGACCAAGAGGTTGGGAGTTCGAATCCCAGCTGTTGTTGCTCACCCGACATGAACGCTGCTTGCAAGTGAGTCACAATCCTTAGGACAGGATGTTAAGGACGTAGTCCTCAGTGCACCTTATATATCAAAAAGAGCTACAGTAGCTGGAATTCCCAGTATGTGTCAAAAAGAGCTAGGGGAATTTAGCTGACAGATCGAACCTGTAAATAATGTACATATAGCGTCTGTCTTTGTCAGGACCAGTGAAAAAGTAGCTCCTCAGTGAGCCGAACTAGTTTTAAACTAAACTAGATGATTTAAATTTTCTTTCTTCTTTTCCCAGGAGGCCAGGCTGGAAAACGTCTCACACGTGCAGAGAATTTCCCCAAGATTCGAGAGGACGTCGGACACGTTAGTTGATGCAGCTAGCAGCAGCGTGCTGTCAGTAGGTAAGGAGGGCGGCATGGTGTCACCAACACGGCAACTAGACGAGCAAGAGAGGTACAGATACGCCAGGATGGCTTCTAAAGAAGGGAGCATCAGCATGCTAGATGAGTATTTTGATGGAGAGACTGAAGCGAAAACGATGGACGACATTCAGGACGAGTTGATCAGGCAGTCTCAGGAAGAACAGAGGACGGCCTGTGATGGACACGGAGAATCAGACAGGCACTTGGAGGATGCGCAGAGGACTGCCCTGTCAGACTTATCCAGACCTGTAACGTTAGAAGGAATAGACATTTGCGAGGTAGAGTCGCATGGAAGAGCGTTGCTCTCTCCTGACGCCCTCAGCCCTGTCGACGAAGTGCCTACACCTGTTGTGTCGTGCGCGGGCACACCTGTTGTTGTTTCACCTGTATCAGGTGCTGCAACACCTGCCACGCTCTCCCCAAGAACTTCCCCTGCGCCCACAGTGGTTCCCAAGGAAGGTGCGGTAATTTCCACACAGGCTTTCACGGACGCCATGTTTGAAGGCTCCACTGATAGTACAATCACAAACACTAGTTTTACCACTAGCTGTGAGAGTGCTCGGACTGCCACGCAAACACCTGTGCAGGTGGAGCAGACGGAGCAAACGGATGGAGTTTTCAGTTGGAAAGAGGGAGAGGAAGAGGAGGCTGGGGTGTCTGACTTGCCGGATAGGAAAATGTCCTATTGCAGTTCTCATGGAGATCAACAGGAGGCTCTGCCAGATGACCTCCCCATGCCAAGGTAGGATGATGATGTACTGTGTATGTTCACCAGCTCAGAGTTGTTGAAACAGCCTCTGGCTGCAGTCATTCTTTCTTATGTTGTGTGATATTCACACACACACATGTTGTGTAATATTGCCTTTTGTAATTATATAGTTGATACAATAAGGAGATACCATAAAGCCCATGACTTAAACAGTGCAATGAACACTAAGTTTGTATGGTTTTTGATGTTTCTTTGTTGTATTTTTTAGGTCTAAATCAGTGCAGAATCCTCAGCAGAGATTGGAGTCTAACTTCGGAAGGTCTCTCCTAGCTGGGTAAGAATTCATTTTTGCATCACTGCAAACATTTCAAGATCTACAGTTGCTTAAAAATGGTACCGCTGAATTTGTGACATTTTTTTATCAGGGCTCGAAATACTTTCATTCTTCATACCTGCACTGTTGCAGGTTGTACTAAAGACCATACTGCCCTAAAAGTATGATCCAGACATTTTGTACCCTCCTCTACGCATAGCTACAGTGAAAAGTACCTTCATGTATCTATAGTAGACTGACCTAAGCTGAGAAGGGGAGCAAGGGGCCAGATCCTGGCCTGAGCACTTAGGCAGGACCTAGGTTTACATTGCTCTTCTCTTCTAATGTCCTGAAGTGCACAATGTCCTTAAATTGTGCCTTCCTCTCCTCACATCTACATTGAAAAGTACCTAGTATGTAGTATATATCAGTATTAGTAACTGACTGAGTATTTATAGCAGACCTAAACATTGCTCTTCTAATCTGATGTCCAGAAGTGTGTATGATATGCTACTATGTGCCAAATGGCTACCTTAGGATGCTAAAGATTATGTGTGTGATAATCCTTGAATTTTTAACCCCACAGCTACAGTGAGAAGTACCTTCCCGACTTTGTCCTGCTGGGGACGGGTGATGCTGACTTCAGGCAGCAGCTACAGACAGACCTGCAACTTGCCACACAGACATCAGTTCTCGACGAACCAATCGCAGAGGCCGTCTGCATCGTGGCGGACACAGACAGATGGTAAACATGCGTTTGTTTGTTTGTTTGTTTTTCATAGTAGCAGTACATAATAACATTTGCTATATACAGGACACTGACATGTTGCACTGAGATGGGCCTTGACTTTGTGTTTAAATTTCTGTAAGTCCCTGCTATTTACTCAAACACATTCACATACATGTATATGGTGACAGGAGTCTAAATGCCTACTATGAAATTGCACCATTATGTAACCTAACAGCAGTCACTATGGTGACAGACGTCAACAAATGAGGCCATTGGCCAGATCAGAGGTCACTGTTTGGAGAAGAAGAGGAAGAGGAGGAAACTGAGCAAAAACAATATGTTTTCCTTTGGTAAACATAAAATATGATTTCCTTTTGTTATTTGGATTCTGAAAGTGAATGTTTACTAACCTTGCCCCCCCCCTCTCCAGGACTGTCCAGCTGTACTCCAGCCAGAAGAGGGGCGACAAGCCTGCTGCTGATGTCATGGGGTCATCTCAGGTCAGCGGTATCCTGCAGTCCGTGGCCAACCTGTACAGACTCAAGATGCCGGCCGAGTTTGTAAGTATCAAATTACACAGATCACCTGGAAACTTGATATGTAAGTTCAGGGCATTATGTTAATAAGTCTGCATTTCAAGTTTTTGTTAAAATGTGGAGTCCAGTTAGCTTTTGAAAATAGGAAATGATACTTAATTTTTTTCTTGACTGTCCTAGGAGAAGAGAAGAAGAATAACATTTGAAAAGTAAATAGAAAAACAAAAATTGAGATGGACAAACAAACTTGAATGTGAAAGAATTTTCCAGATGCCTTTTATTGTGCAGTTGCCTTTTATTATTATTCTTTATTCATATAATGGATATTGCAGACACCCAGAAAAGATGAAATGATAGTAAGACTAAATAGCCTTTTGCAGCCTTATGTGTATGGGCCTTGTGTGGATGTGAGAATTGACCTTGACATGACCTTTCCCCCCTTTCTTAGTGCCTGATGCATCTTGAGGACCGTCTCCAGGAGTTGTTCTTTAAGAGTAAGATGTTAGCGGAGTACCTGAGAGGTCACACAAGGGTCACCATCAAGGAGCTGTCAGCGTGCGTGGGGTAAGGAACAATTGGGTTGTCTCAGGGTTGAATTTGTGTGGATAAAAATTGTTTTCTGACATGAATGCTCATCTGCTTATGAATGTGAATTTGAATGGATGATGCACTACTGCATTGCATGTTTGTTGCAATGCAGTAGTGACTACGTGTGTGTCCGTGTGTGTATGTTTGTGTGTGTGTGTCTGTGTGTGTTTATTTGTTTTGTCTTACCTGCAAAGCAGTACTTGAAAAGGGGGTGAAGCGAGCCATCTCTGATATCCTTGTTTTTTTGTTTCTTTTTTCCAAGGATTGAGTCGAGCGACCTTCCTCTGCTGACAGCGGTGGCCAGCACCCACTCCCCTCACGTGGCCATGAGTCTGGTCTGAACCACTCCAAACCAGACCAAACCGGTTGCAGCTGGATTGAACCAGTCCAAACTGCTTAAAGCTGGATCAAACCAGTCCAAACCAGTTGAATCTGGATCAAACCGGTTACAGCTGGATCAAACCAGTCCAAAACCGGTCACAGCTGGATCAAACTGCCTGCTGCTATGTGCCTCGTCTGGACAAGTCCAAACTTCTTCCAGCTGGATCCAACCACTCTCCCATCTCCAAAGTATTGTTAAGCTTACAGTAATACGACTCTTGTACATCTTTACCATGTAAACTACTGTATATCTACTATGTGGCCAGGTTTTATTTTGTACAAAGCCTGGTTTGTTGGTAAAAAAACAGTTGGTACTGATACACTGGACACACTGTACATCCTCGAGTGTTCTTTTCAGGTCTTCCAGGGCAGATTTTGGTGTTCTTGTCTGTGCCAAAAGGAACAACACAGGGCATTGAAAGCATTGACTTGTCAGACACATAACTTGGTGTTGTGAGGTAAAATGTACACTTACATGTACCAAAGGGCTCTTTGATAGTCACATTTTGATACGTTTTGTAAGAAGTGGGCAAACTGCCATCACCTGTCCATGTCTCGTGCCCCAGAAAAAAATGACGTGCCTTGAAAAGTTCTGTCGTTCGTGTCCATCCCACCATTTGTACCTAACACACTCTGTGATTGGCCAAAGTACATCACATGACACACGACCTTTAACCTGGATGTAGTAATTTTGACACTGGTACATTTTGTACTCTGGTATATGTAAAGAATTGCCAATATACATTGTAAAATGGACCATGGATATCTGTATCCACCCAAAGAATTACTATGCAATATCTTTTACTTGTTAGCCAGAAAAGTCGCCAAGACATATGTCATATATTGTTATTGTTAACAAAAAAGTGCTGGCAGGAGGTCTGAATAGTGTTTGGGTAGGGAAACTTGTATATTTGTGTACATATGGAAAACTGTGCCCCTGCCATGTTCTGTATCTGAGACAGAGAGAGAAGCTACTAATACTGAGAATCCATGACTTTTGTCAGATGTTCCAAGCCCCCCATTTTGAAATTTGGGACTTGTTCGAGCGATATACTAAGTTGAAAAAAATACAACGGAAATGTAAAACAATCCTATGGATGTCAAGTTGCCATAGATGCTGAGATTTAGTAAGAGACGTTTGGCAAAAAGTGGAGGCCTTTGGTTGTGAGATAAGAAAAGCTTTGGCTTGTTCGTGCCTGTAAGTTGTAATTTCTCTGTAAATCGACCTGGCATTGCAATGATTTGAAATCTTGATGGATTCATCCTGAGTTGTATTAAGTTGTGTTTTAGTTATGAAGCAAACCTGAAGTTGCAATCAAGATTGATGCTTACACCATTGCAAGCACAGTTCACACTGTCCAAGACCACATGAACCATAAAATCTGGTCTATGTGGACTTAATGGTTGTGTCAATGGGAAAATTGTCCAAGATTTTGGTGGTCACATTGGCCAAGTAATTCCTATGGTCATATGTACAGGTTTGAGACTGTATTTCTTTTGACACTAAGTTGTTGCAATGTGTTAAACTTTCAATGTCCTTAGAAAAGAGGATGACATGAAAAGTTTGGTCAGTTGTGGTGGCAAAGTTGACAATTGTTAATTCTTACCTATAGTACACATGTATGTCCTTTAGTTTCTTATGGTGAAGCATAAATAATACCTCAGATGGTGTAAGATTTTTGTACAAAGTGGGGGAGGCAGATCTATGTGCAATGGATGTGTAAAATTGCCTGGGATTGAACATGTAACGTTACGTGTTCATGTAAGTGTAGTTACTGTACAGAGGTGAGGAGGAAAATAACTTATTTGGAAATAAAGGCATTTCACTTAATAGATTGAGACTGACTCGTCGTGACTATGTATTTTAACCATTGTTGACAGAACCTTAAGCATACAATGCAATGGATTACAATTGTAACAAAAATATGCATGTTGTTGCCAACATTTCCTCTTATGTAATTTTGAAAACCTGTGCATGTTTGAGTGAGAGTATGCATGAGTACAAACGTATGTGTGAATGCGTGCATTTGTGTCACAATGTAAACTTCAAGAATATCTTATATACATGTAGGAATATCAGGAATGATTTAATATAACCAAAGTACAGAAGTTTAGAAAGCATTTATTTACAGAACAAAACATGGAAAAATCCTCATTTTCCAACAAAGTTCAGTCAGTACAGGTCCTACAGTAGAAAAATTTATATGTGACCAGTTCTACAGAGCTACACACATGTAGACAGTTGAAGAAAGCTTCAAGTTGACTTAATTTTATCACATCTGACAATTTACAAAATACACTTTCTGTGCGAGGTCCTAGTAATACTGTATAACCTCAACCGCCATAAGAAAAAGACTTATAGATCCAGTACCTTAATAACTAGAAGTACTGGTCTTTTCACAAAATACATTCAACATGCAGCAAATTTGCCGTTTACGACATTCAAGTATTTTAACCCCCTTCACATAGAAGTACATCATACATTTAGTAGTGAATATGAAAACTAATATTGTGGTTGATTCTCATTTCTTTGTAATGTGTCTTCAGAATCTTACTAGGCCCATGACTTTAAACGTAAACGTACAAAAATCTGTGATCAAAATTCTTACATACGTCAACATAGAATGTGAACAATTCACACAACTGGACAAAACATTCAATGGACAATTCTACTATACATGTACATCCTACATTGTACATGGACACATGTAAACTAGGGCAGAGCGGTTCACATTGGTAACATTGAAAACAACTTTCATATTGTCCCATACATGCAGAAGTCAATAATACCAGGTAAAATTTCTTTCCAAGCAGAATTTGACCTGTCGTACATTTTTGCCCACTTTATACTTTCCTCAAATGGTGCAATTTTTGCACAAGATGTTTTACCATATACTAGTACCAAAGACAGTACCCCTATATAATGTCCTTGCTTACACCAGTCAATATAAGCACTTGAAAAATGAAACTACACAATATCATCATCAAAGCTTGCATACTGTGAATTTTGCACTCAGTACTTTTGACACAAAGTTGACCCACTGTACAAAGTACAAAATGATGTCTGTATAAGATATAACATGAGAAGCTGGCAGTCAAGTTTTTCTTTTTTGGACTTGGAACACAAACCCTTCCACTTAAAATATTTTACATGTGACAAACTTACTCCTAATGTATACCTTGCATATGTTACCCTCAATGAGCTAGGAAAACAACTAGAAAGGATACCACTGTGTGAGATACTGATAGCTTATTTCACAGGCAAAGAACAGTGCCACCTGCATTACATTGTGTACTTATAACTCTACACCATACATGTAGTTATAGTGTACAAATTTATTACTTGCATACAGTTTGGAAACCCAGTCAGACACATCCAAGCAACTCTTACTCTTGTAGAATCTTCATATAGAATATCACTACTTATTCTTTTAGCTGGAACACACTGCTATCATACATGCATCTAGTGATCTGTGTTTATAAGGTTTTATGGGGAGGGGGGCAACTGGCTACATGACCTTGTATCTGCCCTTGTCAGTTCTATGGGGGAGGGGGGCTCCTGCCTACATGACCTTGTATCTGCCCTTGTGAGATCTATGGGGGAGGTGGGCTCCTGTGTTCATGACCTTGTATCTGCCCTTGTGAGATCTATGGGGGAGGGGGCGCCTGTGTCCATGACCTTGTATCTGCCCTTGTGAGTTCTATGGGGGAGGGGGGCTACATGACCTTGTATCTGCCCTTGTTGAGAGGTTGGTAGGAGTTCTGTAGTCTGACCAGCTCTTCCTTGATCAGGCGTTTGATCTCTGCTTTTGCCTTCTGTACTGACATCTCATTGGTACCTGCAGGGCAACACGTAACGCAATAGTTCAGCAACCATAGAGCTATGGCAACAACTATTTGTCTACTGTATACACTGTGGCAGAAGTCTTTACTTCACATAAGATAATACTACACAGGGAAGCATGCTCTAATCTCAAATAATAACATGTGAATTACATGTAGAAATATCAAGGAGAAGTGTTATAGATTCAAATATGGTGCCCAGTGTGCCTGGATGACCTGACATCCATGGAATTGGTGAAGTAGGTGGCCAAGGACAGACCCAGATGGAAGGAAAAAGAAAGCCATAACCTCATGTCTCACTTGGGATGAAGTGGATATTATTAGTAAGTAAGTACACAGGGTGCAGTGTTAGACCACAGAGAAGACAGAACTCACTCTCGATGGCCAGGTAGATTTTCCTCTCCCCTTCCTTGACCTCCTTGCCAGGTGGGAAGTACGTTCCTCGGACAGTGATGCCAGCCTCTGAGTACTCCTGGATGTGGGCTAGGGCCTCCTGTTTCAGCGGCAACAATAAAAAAATATTTAGGGCAAACAAAAAATTTTATAGATCACATTATGAGAAAAAAATTAAAACAAGGGCTAGCATAGCACATTCATGTCCTTGTATCTGCGTTTGTTGAATTCTATTGACTCAGAGGGAGGGTGTGTGTGGGGGGGTTATCACTACATGACCTTGTACATTTCTATCTGCCCTTGCAAATTCTATGGGGGAGGGGGGCATGTACACTGTAGCTACATGGCCTTGTATCTGCCCTTGTGAGTTCTAAGGGGGAGGGGGGCTCCTGGCTACATGATCTTTCCTTGTTGAGTTCTATAAAAATGAACCGACCTTTGACGTGACCTTCCATCGTACAGTCTGAGGGAAGTCGTTGATTTCCAGCTCCTCTTCGTAGCGTTTGAACGTCTCGACGTTGGTCTGCTCCTCCTGTGTGTCTTCGCTGGCCTGGGGTGTGTAGCCTAGCTTGGCGTTGATACGGTCGGCCATCTGTTCTGCTATGGTCTTAGCCTGGTGGGAGGAATAAGATGAACATAACTCTAACCCCAATCTTAACCAGAAGATGGTAGGATATGCCAAAGGATGGTTAGACTTGCTATACAGATACGGATTATAGTTGTAACAGAAGTGTACCTCACATTTGAACTGATACAGATAGCCATTTGTTCTGCCATGGTCTTATATTGGCCTGGTGGGCAGAACAGTGGTGAGATACTACACTACTTTCCACACTACTCCTTGCTTCCTCACTGCCTGCCAGTAGAGTGAGACTATTTTAACCTATGATTCTCCTTACTGTAAGTTATACTAATTTCCCTTTTGCTTCCTCTTGCTCTGGACACTATTACGGAAACACGCTAACAGAGTACTTACAGACACAGCAGGTGCAGCAAGGATCTCTCCCTTCATCACAGCTGAGGCAGCCTGCTGAACAACATCCTGGGGAGACAAACACATCAACAGGGCTCAAAACACTAGCTGCATTATCATGCACGTCACTGAGAAAAAGTAGAGGATGCTCCTTGAAACGTCTGACGGTTTCCAAAATCTATCCAGTTCCTTCAGTAACTGTTTCATTTCTAACCTCCACACAACTACGTACAAGCTAACTTCGTACATTTCACCCTGATACTGGACATACCTCCATTTGCACACGTGCAAAACCCGTGCGAAAGTAGTGCGAGGGCTGTGTGCTACATAAATAAATACATAGCTAGTACCCCACCTGTGCCTGGTCTCCGAGGTTTTTCTGCATGTTGATGCGTGTGGCCAGACGTTTGGCCAGCTCCAGTTTTTCCGCGGTTGTTTTGGTCAGCTCCAGCGGCTGGCTCGTCGTCTGGACGTTTGCAACCGGCGCCGTCACGTCTTTCACGCGCTTCTTACTCGCAAACATGTCCTCGATCTGCTGGTCAATCTGAAACAAACAAAATAAACAATGTCAAAACCGATTTCTTCAATCTGCTGGTCAATCTGAAACACAGACATCAAAGCAACATCAAGGCTAGCTTTCTCAATCTGCTGTTCTTTTTTAAATCTACTGGTCCCCTTCATTATACTCAATTGACAATTCAAATAAACAAATGCCACCTTCCATTTTGCTCTACATAGCTTACAGAACAAGACAACACCCATCTCAGTGCTACTCATCAGCATACCATAATAGCAAATGTTATTATGTACTATTGCTAAGCTGACGTCTCAAAATACCTGTTAATATGAAACAACCTTGAACCTTGAATTGGGATATCAACACGGGAGACAATGGGTTCTTCTTCCCTCGTCCCTGTCCTCCATCCGTGAGAGGAGTTCTGTTGTATCATTTACGAAATCTTCATCTTCATCTTGAGTACCCCCAAATAACCCCGCGAGGGGTGCTGTTGGGGGGGGAGAGGAGGTCAAGGCTAAGGCGAGCAGGCCGCCAGCCCGGCCCGGAACGACTCAACATTGGGAGCCATTACTACCGGGTCAGGTAACGCGTTCCACAGTGGAATAGTACGAGGAAAGAAAGAAAATCTGTAGGTGTGCTTTATGTGCTTTATGTGCTTTATTAAACTCCATTAGCGACACACAAGACATACAAAATCAAGTATGTAGCTAATCTTCCTGGAGTTAAAATACAATAATACAAATACACCACATCAAAATTACAACATTATTTACATACAACATTAGACTTAACATTTAAAAGTAACATCACATGTGCCTATCATCATGTGCCTATGTACGCATGTGCTCTAACAACTCCTGCCTAAACCTACTCTTAGTTGCTGCTTGTACCTCATGTGGCAAAGTGTTCCAAACTGTTAAGGATCTATAAATGAAAGTCTTCTTCAGGGCGTTCGTTTTGGGTTTCATTAAACAGTATGTGTTTCGGCTAGCATGACGTGTGTTGTGGCTGTGGTGGTAGGAGACAGGACATAACTGTTTGTAGAGTACTTCTGGTTGATGTGTAGCAATGACCCTCTGTAGCTGAGAGACAGTGTTTACAAGAATCCTTTCCTTGACAGTCTGCCATGACAGAGACGCATGGAGCTGTTGTACTGGGGTTTTGAAGTCACAGTGTAGAACCAGACGAGCTGCTTTGTTTTGCATGACTTGTAGTTGTTGAACATTCTTCTGTGAAGTGGAGGACCAAACTGGTGAGCAGTAGTCAACGTGTGAGAGTGTGAGGCATTCTACTAGCAGCTTAAGTAATGAAGAGTCCAGGTAGGTGGCACATTTCCTTATCATTCCCAATGCACAGGCCATCTTCTTCGCAGTCACTTTTGTATGATTGTCCCAAGTGAGGCACTCATCAAGAGTACTGCCTAGGAGTTTTGTTTCCTTTACTTGCTGGATGACTTGGCCATTAGAATATAAGGTGAGTACTGGGTTCTTTTTTATTTTTGGTTTACTCCCAACTACCATTGATTTTGTTTTGCCTGCATTGAGAAACAACCTGTTCATTAAGACCCAGTCACTTATGTGTTGTAGCTCTTTCTGCAAGGTGGAGTTGATTGTAGAGATTGACGGTGCACATGTGTAAGCAGAAGTATCATCTGCATACATAACTGAGGCAGCCTCCTTTGTGGCTAGAGGAAGATCATTTGTGAATATACTGAAAAGAAGGGGTCCCAGACAGCTCCCTTGAGGTACTCCACATGTGATATCCCTGAAGGAAGAGTTACGGCCATTGTAGTGAACACACTGCAAGCGTTGTGAGAGATAGCTCTCCATCCATTCAACTGCGGCCATACCGAAACCATAGCATTGTAGCTTTCTAAGAAGGTATGCATGATCAACAAGATCAAATGCAGCCGAAAAGTCGAGGAAGATCACTCCTATCAGGTTCCCACAGTCAATGTTACGGTACCAATCATCCACCATTTCCAGGAGAGCTGTGCATGTGGAATAGTGTTTCCTGAAACCGTGTTGGTGGGTTGTCATTAAGGAGTTCTGTAAGAAGTACTGGGAGATTTGGTTGTACACAACTCGTTCTGCTATCTTGCTTATGGACGAAAGTAGACTTATCGGTCTTGCGTTCGGTCCACTCAAGCGGGCAGACGTAGACTTGGGCAAGGGAATCACCTTGGCCTTCTTCCATTCAGACGGGTAAACAGACGTAGTGAAAGACAGGTTTATTATATAACATAATGGTTGTGCTATATGATTGGCAGCCAGTTTAAGTAGTGTGTTGTCCAAGTTATCCAAGCCCATAGCTTTCCCATCAGGTAGAGACGACAGGAGTGAGTGCACTTCCTCAACATTCACCGGACTGAACTCAAACTTGCAGTCGTTGTTTTCCATGATCTCCCTCTTTATCAAGGTAAGTAGGTTATCACCCATCTCTGAGTTTAGCCCATTACGTAGAGAGTCGACTTTCTGAGTGAAGAAGTGATTAAAGTACTCCGCTACGTCTTCTGCTCTGGTCAGGTAAGCACCGTCCTGTTCTACTACACAAGGTGGCTGATTTCGGTTTTTACCCAGCATACCATTAAGCGTTTTCCATAGGGCCTTGGGGTCATGCTTGGTCTCTTCTAGCTTGGTTTTGTAAAAGGCGGCTTTCTTTTTCCGATTCAGTTTTACGACAGCGTTCCTGAGTTTTTTGTAAACAAGTACATCTGATTCCAGGCGAGAGGAGATGGATTCTCTTCTCGCTTCTTCCCTGAGATGCATCAATTCCCTCAACTCGTCATCAAGCCAGGGTGCTGGGTTAGATCTTACTGTTCGCTTTTTTACTGGTGCATGGCTGTCGGCGACATCATTTAGTATGGTTGTGAGAACATGAAGAGCCATATTTACATCTGATTCATTATAAATCAAATGCCAGGGTGCCAGCTCAATGTCGCGTTGGAAATCTTGAGGGTTAAATTTCCCATACGCTCTCCTCTCTACTACCCGAGGTTGTGCCTTTGGAACCTTTGTTTTCCTTGTTGTATACAATGTTGTGGTCAGAGAATCCTAGAGGAGTCGATGACACTGGTGTGCATCTTTCCGCACAGTTGGTAAAGACTAGATTGATGTGAGTTTCTGTCCTTTGACCTCGGTTGTTAGTACCAATCCTCGTAGGACTTTTCACAGACTGGAGAAGGTTACACCTTACTGCTGCTTGAGCCAGCCTCTCTCTCAAGGGGCATAAATGGTTGGACCAATCAATGTTGAAATCTCCTAGAATGAACACTTCATTGTTTGAGTCCGTTGCCCTGTCAATCGAGGCTATGATGTTGTTGAAGGTTTGTATTGATGAGCCCGGAGGCCTGTAAGTACAGCAAGATTAGTCATAGGTTTTGTTTGTGGTAGAGTCACCTCCAGCCACAGCATTTCCACATTGACCTCCTCCAGGTCCAGTCGCTGTTTCCAAGGTAGGTTACTGCAGATTAAGATGGCCACTCCTCCACCATTTCTGTTCCTGTCTTTCCTAATAACAGTCCAGCCATCTACACACAAGTCACTGTCACTAATGTTTGAGTCCAAGTGTGTTTCTGACAAGGTGAGTATATGCAACTTATTGTTCTCTAGTAGTTCTTGTAAGTCCTGTGTTTTGTTTCTCCAGCTGCATATATTTAAATGACCAATATGGAGACCCTTCGGTGGTAGCTGTAAGTCTGTTGGTCCCGGATTACAACTGACATCTCCACAGAGCAGTATGAGTACACACAAAACCAGTTTATGAGAGCTAGCATGATTAACATCACCACTACTAGACTGCGTCTTCATGACATGTGGGAACAATTTGTTGATACATACTAGGTTCCAACTAAGACATCTTTTAAGTACTTCTTGTGTCCTTATGATAGTCCATGAGCCATCAGACGGCCTATATTTGACTAGCTGCCTGTTTACTTCTGAGTTAGTAGCAGATAACCCGACATCGCTGACATTTCTACACATAGGCAAAACCACTGAAAGACAAGCAATATACAATATATACAAACCCACAATGAGTGTCATCTTTGATTCTCAAATCTAGGATCACTATACCAGCTGATTGTAAATTTGTAGTAAATTGCTAGTGGGCTTACACATCAGATACAGTAGTTCAACCAGTAAAATTTGAAATTGTCTAATTAATTTATGCACGAGATTCCAATATTTTTAAAATCATGGACTGTTGAACTACAGTTAAAATTGAATTACTTATCATAGGGACAAGAGCTGAGGCGCACTGTCCGAACATGCATCCAGCATTACAAACATGCAATAAAGTAAACAAAGTAAGCTGGGAACCAACTACCTAGGTGATCTAAGCTAGAAAACAGGTCAAAAACACAATGGCAGAACGGAATGACATGTCGGTCAGTACCTCTCGAGCAATTATATAAGTTGCATTAATAGTAGCATCAGAGTTCAGAGGAATGGCGCCCTCCCCCTTGTTAGCAAGAAGGGGGAAGAAGTTTAAAAGTCTTACTGTAGACACAAAGTTCAAGAATTGAAAAAAAAAATTCTACATAAGAATGTTCTACAAACAGTTATAAGTTTCCCTACAGGTGGAACGTACCTGGATAGTTAGTTTTAAGAAAGATTTTTATGGATTAGAACAGAGAATTTGTAGTAGGCAGCCATCCAGTTGACCTCTGACCTCTGACCTCTGCCGGTGTCTGTGTGTGTGTGTTCATAGGCCGGTATTTAAGTGAGTGACTCCCTTGGGGTACGCCCAGGTGTGGACTGCAAAAAAACTGCCAGTTTGAGTGTTGATTGCGACAATATTGCAAAACAAATAAACAAACAGCCTCACATCTACAGCGGCATCCTCCTCGTCCGAGTCCTGCAGGCCCAGCGCTGCTTTCTGCAGTTTTCTCCTCTCGTCGGCCAGAGCTTGCTCCGTCTCGTCAAACTTGAACCCCTTCCCGGTAAAACCACTCGTTTTCTTCACTGCTTTTCCTTCCTGAGAGGTACCAACAGTAATGATATTACTTTCAATAGGACATATACAATAAGTCTGTTTCACTGATTTGCCTTCCTAGGAGGTACCAACAGTAAGAAAATTTCTTCATGACATACTTTAGTTTTGTCTTGTGAAATTTGATAAAACTGCTGTTGTTTTCTTTCTACTGCTCTTCCCTTCTATGTGGTACCAAACCTGAGAGACTTTCTTTGACACACGATAGTTTGGGAAGTTTTTAGAGAGCATCCACCATGTTTCATCAGTACATGAAAAGGTGTCATGAAAATATGTCACGTGTTATGTGTTTTGTCAATGATGCCAATTAGCTACATGTTACTACACGTAACTTGCAAGAGCAAGACTGTACTTTATATTAAGTTTGAATAAAAAGGAAAAAAAATAGATGGCCACTCACAGCCTTTTGTCTGTTGACGTACTCGGTCCACAGGTTGAGGACCTCCTCGGGTACCGGCCTCTCCGACAGCTCCAGAGCTTTGATGACATCGCCGGCGTACCGACCCTGGTCCTCCGTTATAAACGTGTACGCAAAACCCTTGTTTCCAGCTCTGCCCGTCCGACTGTGGGAATGGATACAACAAACATTTAACAACCCAAGTTTGATACCAGATAACTTTGACCAAGTGTTGAGGTCACACTTCAAAGAAGCCAGGTGACAAGCTTCACTGGGTCAGTCTACTAAGGAAGACCAGAGACTGTGAGTGACTGGTCGAAAGCTCTAGGTGAGAGAACTTTTGTGTGGTGGATCAAAAGTTTTAACTTTAAACAACTAAAATTTGTGCTGGCTAGGCCTGGTGAGACTAGCAAAAAACAAGCCTTAAAGTTAAACTGGGGCCATTAAGGGAGCAAAATGCAGAGGTCAACCCAGGATAAACTACAAAAAAAAATAATCAGGAGGGACCTGCAAACTAGAAGAATGTATGACGGCTAACAGAACTTTGAACTGGAACACTGACTGCCTCATGTGTTGGACAATAAGGCAGTTCTGCCCAGTGCCTACCCCACTCTGTGTACATAGTCCTCGTAGTGGTTAGGACAGTCGTAGTTGATCACCAGGATGAGCTGTTTGACGTCCAGCCCTCGAGCAGCCACCGACGTCGCCACCAGCAGCCGACAGTTCCCCGACTTAAAGTCATTGATGATGCTGTCTCGGTCATACTGGTCAATACCTGAAGAAGTAAAGAGGGTCTTGAGAAATGCAAACTTAACTTTTAGCTTGTACAGAGAAAGCTGTCTCCGTGGGTTTTATGATGTTAAAATGCACTTACATCTACATCTATATCTACATGTACTACAGATTGCACAAATACAGGTTTAATCATGGACCAATTACAAATTGTGTTGTCAGACTGAGAGCTGCCTGTTACCAGAGTGTTGGAGGGTGTGATGACTGGTTTCCATAGTGACAGAGAATCCTGAGCTCCTATTGGACTGATTTTCATAATGACAAAAGCCTCTGGGAATGTGAATGATTCTCAGGAGTTGGCACCAAGATTTTGGAGAGGAGGCCCAATCAGCCACTGACAGCTAGAGATTGTACAGCACCTATATAAACTTCTTCCTGAATGTCTTAACCCAACTTCCCTCCCTGTACGGTGGAGTGATGAACACCAAGCCTCTTAGGCTACTCTGTTTAACTGTGTACCAAAAACACACTACAGATGTGATGCGCAAATGTGTTAAGTGTTCCACATTTGCCACCGAGATTTGGCTATGTGTGTCAAGGGCTTCAGATGCATATTTACCTCCATGCAGTGATAAACATGAGTAGGCTGCCTTAAGCAGATCTTTGAGCAGCGTGTCAGCCACCTCCTGCCTCTCCACAAACACCAGCACACTCCCCTTCTCCTGGAAGTTCCCCAGAAGCTCCAGCAACTTGAAGAACTTCTGCTCCTCTTCCAGTACAACCTTGGACAGACAGAACAAAGAAACTGTAACGTCTAGTACATTTGTACATTGTAACATGATTCTGCCAGGTCTGGTCACAACAATGTGGTGTCAAATGGCCAAGTGGTTAGGTACGTGGCACAAGATCAAGAGATCCCAGCTGCCCAAGTTTTTGCTGGAATGGACTTCCAACAATGGAAAAAGGCCTAAAGGAACCATGTACACGTAAAAAGACCAAAGAACAACCTTGGGGACACAGAACAAAGAAACTGTAGCTAGCAACAATAGGGAGCCGACAGTAACTATGGAGGATGGACCCAGGCGGCCGATGTTCCACGAAATTCAAGAACAGTGATGACCACAGTGCAGTGACGACTCATACAGGTAAATGCCACATAAGGCCAGCATTTGCCGGCTTGTAGTAAAAGTCACTATGTACTACCACAAATTCACAATACCAGCTTTTTATTTCTGTGGTTTGACAGCAGTTTTTTGGCTGGAACTTTTTTTTATTTGCCCACGAGCTCTAGTTTGAGGGACTTCAGAAGATGGAATAAAATTAAGTCAGTCGGGTCTAAGAACCCTGTGGACGTACCACGTGTTGTTCGACATCGCTGCAGACCACGCTGCGACCTCCGACCTGCACCTCGATGGGTTTCTGCAGCACCTTGCGCGCGAGAGCCTCCATGTTCCGCGGGAACGTCGCCGAGAACATCACGGTCTGACGGTCCGGCCGCACGCTGTTCACTATGTGCATCACCTGGCAAAGTGTAATAGACATCCAGGTAATTAGATACATGTACCAAGAAAACAGTTATGCAAGCATAAGTTATTGAATAGGTTTTGACTAGATAAGATTTTGAAAATCAATCCAGTTGCTTGAGTACCTATTTTCTTGTTTAAAAATGGTAATGAAGTTTAGACATTCAGGTAAATGATACTCATACTCGTACAGAGATTAAGAATCTGTATGTTTCAAGTCCATCACTTTTCTTCAGAGTCACAGGAATAAACTGGCAGAACTACATGTAGTCCACACTGACGTGTAAGAAAGGTTTTTGCAGCTCTTTATACATAAGTTTGACTAGGGCTGCCAGTTCATTCTAATGATGCTGAAGAAGATGATAGGATGGATGTTACTTAGTGGTCTGATAATACTCAAGAATGAGGACATTACCTGTGGTTCAAATCCCATGTCGAACATTCTGTCAGCCTCGTCCAACACCAGATATGTACAGCGCCGAAGGTTTGTCACTCGGCCTAGGAAAAAGGAAAAGGTAAGATCCATATTGATTCCTTGCCTGTCGGTGCATATCAGGAACAGCACTTATCCCAGTTTCTACAGCCCTTGGGCCACACAGGCCACTACAGCTGGTGGCTAGTCTACTGGTAGTGGTGTGTGTTCAAACATTTCAGTCTGGAAAACTCTCTCTCTATCCAGTTTATCGTCTGTTGTTGCCCATCTTCTGAGGGTTAGATCTGCTTGCAAACCAATTCTGAGACTCGATGGCAGCCTGCCATTTGCCTCTATCCTGTAGGTTTGATGCTATGCAAACTCCAAAAATAAAACAACTCCAAATAACATGTATCTGCTCACCATTATTAGCTGCCAGCATGTCGATCATACGCCCGGGAGTACAGATGATGATCTCTGCTCCTCTCTTCAACTCTGCAATCTGAGAAACACAAATCAAAACCTAATCAACACTCTAACACTAAGTTGTTATAGATAAACCATGTAGTATGAGCTCATCATTGATAAACCAAAAGGTAGGTGAGCACAGAGAATGAATCCACATGATGTTAAAAAAAATCTTATTTAATTTCTTCTCCAACCTATATTTTACATGGACAAGTCCAAACTTCACCAGTTACAACCGTATGTGATAGGAGGTGTGGCAGGAACCACTACTGCCAGAGGGGTGTTTGTACCTGTTCGCTGATGCCGGTCCCTCCGTACACACACACCACCTTTAGGTTCATGTGCCGAGTGAACTTCTTACACTCTTTAGTGATCTGCAGAGCAAGTTCTCGGGTGGGGGTCATGATCACTCCTGGATAACATAGAAAATTCATTAAAAAAAATAGAAAGCAAAGCAAATACATGTGTACATGTTTACCTTCACATGGTCTAGCTTAAAAATCAAAAACTACGTCTCTGTTTATTATTCATAATATTGTAAAAACATTCATGTATATGGTGACCAGCCCCTCCAACTCGATCTTGCTACATAATGTAATCCAACACCACTGCGTGTCTGCTACAGCACCAGTTACCATGGTGATAGACTTCGTACCTATGGGTCCCTCAGTGTCCTCCAGCGGCCTCTGGTCCAGGATGTGGCGGAACATGGGGATGAGGAAAGCGAGCGTCTTGCCGGAGCCCGTCTTAGCGATCCCGATCATGTCCCGTCCTGACATCACAACTGGGATGGCCTGCGCCTGTGAAACAACGTCATATAGTGTTTGATGCTCTTTTTACACAACAAAGTGTTTTATTCACAGCCAACGTTTCGGTGACCGTCTGTCACCTTCCTCAGGGCAATTCTGTTCACATTGTACTGCAGCACAGGTGTTGCTGCATTCCCAAATTACACATGTACATGCACAGTTACAGGGGATTGTATGTACAATGCCATCTATAGCAGAAACCCCTGTGCTGCAATGCAATGTGAAGCAGTCAGAATCGCCCTGAGGAAGGTGACAGTCACCGAAACATCAGCTGTGACCAAAACTGAATAAAATCAGAGTAGTGTTTGAGATTCCATCCTGGTCGGACGTATAATATTTGTCTCACTTGGATGGGTGTCGGCTTCTCGAAGCCGTGTTTCTTCAGACAGGACAAGACTTTCTTTGAGACGCCGCTCTGCACCCAGTGGAGGATGGGCTTCGGGCAGCCCTTTCCTTTCACCTGGAGCAATACATGTACATGTAATATACATGAGTGATGAAACGTTGTACAATTGATTTTCTAACATTGACATTGAAAGTTTTACTTTGTTTAACTGTATTGTATAAGTTAGACCACTATATAGATATCACTTTTAAGTCTAAAAAAAAGGAAAAAAATCCCTACCTACCGACCCTAATTTTTTCAGGACTGAAACAAGGAAACACAACATTTTTTTTCCTAGGCCTAACAACTAATTTACTATGAGACTATGACATCTAACCCTTGACCTTGACCTATGACCTTACCCTGACGTCCTCCAGCTCGGCCCTGATGGCCTTGACCTATGACCTTACTCTGACGTCCTCCAACTCGGCCCTGATGGCCTTGACCTATGACCTTACCCTGACGTCCTCCAGCTCGGCCCTGATGGCCCTGACCTATGACCTTACCCTGACGTCCTCCAGCTCGGCCCTTATGGCCTTGACCTCGTCCTCGCTGAGTTTCTGCAGCTCGGGCACCTCCACGTAGAAGTTCTTCCTGAAGGGGTCGTACTCGATCTGGGTGTGGTCCACGCTCGCTAGCAGCTTCTTGGCCTGCATGGGAGAAAACATTCATGGGAGTTAGAACAGGTTTTGGCATGATCCATACTCCCTAAATTCCAAATCGTGCGGGTAAAATTTTTCCTGGTGCAAGACTTTGAGCTTTAGTACTTTGGACTGGAAGCTGAGTGTGCCCATGGTCCTGACCTTTGACCTGACCTTAGGTTAGACTGGAAGCTGTCTGAGAGTCTGTTTGAGGTCATAACCTTTCCTTTGACCTGACCTTACCTTTGACCTGACATTTAACCAGTCCTTAGGTTAGACTGGAAGCTGTCTTCCAGAGGTCATAACCTTGCCTTTGACCTGACATTACCTTTAACCTGACCTGGCCTTTGACCTGACCTCACCTTAGACTGGAAGCTAGAGAGCGTCTGTCCGAGGTCCTCCTCCTCCTCCTCGGAGGACCACTCCAGCGCGTCCTGGTTCTGCTCGATCAGCTCGCCCCTGGCTTCCCGCTTCCCGCTCTTCTTAGCCACCGCCGTGATCACAGTCACTTTCCCTTTCGTCTCCACCTGAACACAACAGACCAATCAGACGCCTTCAAACACCCGCGGAGGGGAAAGTAAATCCACGATTCACATGCGTCTGCAGAGCTCTCACACTCTTTGTGGCAAAAAATTCAGAAGGAAAAATGTTTCATTTTCAGCCAGAAAAGACAACATCCTTTGCAAAAAGGGTAGAACTAAAAGTAAAACAAAAGCATACTTAAGCTATCGTCTATGCCTGTAATACTAAAATCAATGCATTCCAATTTTGGTAGGAAAGACTCTACACAGCATATTATACATTATATGTATAACACCACGCATGTGCCTTCGGTGTCATCGGAACAAAAAAGGTTAAAGAGCAAAGGGCAAAGTTCATGACAAGCACTGAGAGAAATGTCCATGCGCCCCACTTGTTTGCTGGTCTGGCTCCGGGAGGTGTCCACTCTCAGGGCAGGGGGGAGGGGGGTGTCTTCTTCATCCTAGCAGCAGCAACATGCTATATTGTACATTTCATGGTGGTGCCTACTTCTCTAGATAGCATACTGTGTTCATACTACTAACTCTTAGATTGTAGTCCCACTGTACTAGGATGAGAGCCTCAGGGCATATGATCTTATATTTTCGTGGGTTTGCTTTGACTGTCTTCAAGAAAAAAACACAGATGCACCTAAAACAGTCTGAGAATAAAAGTACTATAAGTTCCATGTGATTTTCATTTTGTATAATGTATTGTGCCATTGCAGTAAGGAGAATACAGTCAGTCCCAAACATGGCTGAGTTCAATAGTGTTAGGCCTAGGAAAATAAATGTTGTGTTTCCTGTTTCCCGACCGACCCTAAAAAAACCGACCGACCCTACGCCTTATTTTTGTTGTGGACCCCTCGCATATTGCTGAACCAAAACAATTTTGTCACGACGCTACCGAGAGAATCGCTGTCATTGGTGGAACATCGGACGCCCCGCTAGCGTTTTGAAGTCGTGTAAACAACGCTATAATTTGTCTGATTTGTTTGTAAAACAATGCCATCGACTCCGAAAATAAGTTTAAAAGACCGATACATAATTTTACGTAACTAATCGTAGAAAATTACCTACCGTACTGCACCATCAGCATGCGGCGGCCGCAAAAATTCGGCAACGCGAAAGAAAAATGTCTGGTCCATGATAGCAGTATTTCTCATAAAAATAATGTATATGATTTATTTTTCCCCCTTTGTCGGTCTTTTAGTCCCAAAACGTCTAAAAAAGCGGAAATTTGCCCATAAAACCGGACGAGGAAAGGTAGCTATCGACGTAAACAAATTATAAGCACATGGCGAAAATCAGCAAAATCGGCAACGGGACAGAAAAATGCCTGGTCCATTTATCGATATTTACCATGAAAATGTCGTCTGTGGTGTATTTTTCCTCTGATGTGAGTTTTTAGGTCGCAAAATCTCTAAAAAAGCAGAAATTTGCCCACGAAAACGGACTGGCAAGGCATGGGGGAGGGCGCTGTTGACGCCTGCATGACCCCCAAAGGTTGAAGGTCATAGGGCACGTCCATTGCGCAATAACCTTAAATCGTCGATTTAGCTAATTTTTTGGGGTTTCAAATTGATACAATCACACTATCGATTTTTAGGCAAACAAAGGGATAGAAACCAATTAAAATTTTGTGCAGATTAATTTTTTTTTCTTTAGAATTCTTTTTTGTTTCTTTTTTTTCTCCAAAATCCCTGGGAGAACCCTGAAAACCTGTAACGTTAGACTTGAATCAGGACCTGAATCTGAATTTAGCCCTGCAAGGGCTAGGGACATCTGTTAAGTTCTTCGAGCTGATCGACCGTTTAAAGCTCCATGATCTGAGTACCTGAGTGATGAAATATAATATTGCACAATCGATTTTTCATCATGTTCTGCTTATATAAACACAGCAATCAGCAAAGTCAAAAAAAAAATAAAAAATAAAAATAAAATAAGATAATCCCTACCTACCGACCCTAATTTTTTCTGGACTGAAACAGGAAACACAACATTTTTTTTCCTTGGCCTTAGTTCTCCTGCGATTTTGCTGCCTATCAAATAAGTGTGTTGTAAGTTCATTAAAGATAGATTACTGTACAGTTGTGCTGTATGGTCGTTGTAAGGTATGAGTAGAGTCATGACACCAGGTTGACTAGTTCGTACTTATAAACCTGTTTTTCTGACAAGTCTCCAGTGTCACTGACGAAAGGTAGTGGATACTAGCTGAAACGTCTGACCGTTTCCAAAATCATGTCTCGTCGCTTGAGTAACTGTTTTTTTGGAGTATCTTATTACCTGGGCATCTAACCTTCACCAATGTGGCTAGTAAATACATGTGTTTTAATATAACTGGAGATCCAAAACAAACAACCAATTAGTTGTACCTGTGATCCGTTGGTAGTGTCGGAGCTGTAGACCTTCCCCACTCTCTCCTGGTCCTTCTTGTTGATCTGTTTCACCTCCTCTTTAATGTCATTCATGAAGGCGTCCAGAGGGTCAATCTCAT
This sequence comes from Branchiostoma belcheri, assembly GCF_001625305.1. Taxonomy (NCBI): domain Eukaryota; kingdom Metazoa; phylum Chordata; class Leptocardii; order Amphioxiformes; family Branchiostomatidae; genus Branchiostoma; species Branchiostoma belcheri. Next base: position 1,683,248 of record NW_017804187.1, read on the forward strand.
CATCATCATCTTCATCTTCCTTCTTCACCTGAGAGATGGATTATGTTTTATTTGTTTGTATCATCAGTAGGTGTAGCACAAGTGTACAATACTAGTAGCCTTTCCAGTGGTATTGGCCGGCACAATGGCCAAGTGGGTAGAGTGCTCGCCTTGCATTCAGTAGGTTGTGAGCTCAATCCCTGGCTAAATTATACCAAAGACTTGAATGCTTGAATGTACATGCTGCTTTCTCTGCTTGGCACTCAGCATTTGGGAAAGAGTATGAGAGTTAACACACACCACTACCAGTGGACTAGCCCCCTGCTGTAGTGGCCTGTATGTATGGGAGTTGGGAGTTGAACACACACCACTACCAGTGGACTAGCCCCCTGCTGTAGTGGCCTGTATGTATGGGAGTTGGGAGTTCAACACACACCACTACCAGTGGACTAGCCCCCTGCTGTAGTGGCCTGTGTGTATGGGAGTTGGGAGTTCAACACACACCACTACCAGTGGACGCGCCGCCATATGCGACCATGCTAATGGTTGCGGGGAGGACTGTAACTAACTAACTAACTAACTAATTAGCTTTCTTTTTCATTTTACTACCATGACTGGCACGTAGTCCGCACAGGCTGGGGAGAGTGGTACTGGGAGCAGGGACCCAGTGCCTACCTGGGCACCGACACCAAGGACGTCACCAAGATTCACTTCCCTGGCCTGCATCCAGGGGGCGCTCAGTGGCTCGTGGACAACCGTAAAGTAAAGATGGTCGGCATTGATTGCATGGGCGCGGACACTGGAGATGCTTCTGCCAAGGTGATACGTTTGATAGAGTAAAAACAGCGATTGTAGCTTGAAAACCCAAATCCCCAACAGTTTTATTATATAAAGTAGAACCATGGTTCTACCGGGGTTCTACAGAAGGCATTGGAAGATTCCATTGCTGCATGGGGGTATATGCAGGGGTGATTTATGTGGGTGCGGGATAGGTCCATTTTTGTTACGGGGGGTGTGGTGAAGCCATCTGCAGCATTTGCTCCCGAATATATC
>NW_017804187.1:1684299-1704378 GCF_001625305.1 Branchiostoma belcheri
TATGGGAGTTGGGAGTTAAACACACACCACTACCAGTGGACTAGCCCCCTGCTGTAGTGGCCTGCATGTGCGTATGGGAGTTGAACACACACCACTACCAGTGGACTAGCCCCCTGCTGTAGTGGCCTGTGTGTATGGGAGTTGGGAGTTAAAACACACACCACTACCAGTGGACTAGCCCCCTGCTGTAGTGGCCTGTACGTATGGGAGTTGGGAGTTGAACACACACCACTACCAGTGGACTAGCCCCCTGCTGTAGTGATTCACAACTGTGTGGTCCAAAGGCTACGAAATGGAGATGGGTGCTGCCATATGCGATATGGTTGCGGGTGTTATTGCTGTACCGATAGATAGGGAAATAACAAACCTTGCCCTCTTCATCATCATCATCATCATCCTCATCGTTGGTCTCCATCGGCTGCTCTTCCTCTTCACTGTCGTCTTCATCATCCTCCAGACTCCACTTCTTACCGATCTGGGAGGAACGAGAAGACAGCTCAAATTTTGCACTTAAGACAGCTGAAGATCTCTATAACAGTTAAATAATTGACATAGTTTATTACATAACTTATAACTGTTAAGAATGGACTGTGACAAATGGCCTAGGAAGATCCTCACACTGGATGTGGAAGGCTAAAACCCTTGTGTGTTGACCAAGGACGAAATGGATGACAATGTAAGGGAGGACTTCCACCACCTAAACTTACATGTACATGTACATAACGTAAACCCACAGGATAGAGGCAAGTGTCGGGCTGCCATCAAGCCTCAGCATAAGTGTGCAAATGTGTCTAACCCTCAGTGAAATGGACAGTAAGATTTGAGAGAGAGTGAAGTTGTGTTTTTCAAATTTAGCAACCTCAAACAGCAGGTTAACCTTACCTTAGCAGCCTCCTCCTGTGCTGCCTCCTGTGCCCGCTGCAGATCCTCCTGTTTCTTTCTCTCCTGTCTCCACTTCTCCACACAATAATGTAACCCAACACCACAGGGTGTCTGCTACAGCACCAGTTACCATGGTAACCTTACCTTAGCAGCCTCCTCCTGTGCTGCCTCCTGTGCCCGCTGCAGATCCTCCTGTTTCTTCCTCTCCTGTCTCCACTTCTCCACACAATAATGTAACCCAACACCACAGGGTGACTGCTACAGCACCAGTTACCATGGTGACCTTACCTTAGCAGCCTCCTCCTGTGCTGCCTCCTGAGCCCGCTGCAGATCCTCCTGTTTCTTCCTCTCCTGTCTCCACTTCTCCACTCGCTCTCGGCGCCGAATCATTTCCTCTTCCAGACGCTTCTGTTCAGCATCCTTACAGGGAAATATTAACAATAAACTCATTACAGGGCTTGAAATTAACATTTTTTAATATAGTTGTACAGCATAAAAGAAAGTCAAAAATCAGGAAAGCCTGATTACAAACCTTCCTGCCTCTGTTCAGGCATTGAAGATGAAATTCTTCAGCTGATTTCCATTTTTTCAGTAAGACAACAAAGGTTTGTATCATGGTTTCTAACTACTCTTATGTCAAGAATATTTGTACATGTATACCATTGTGCAATGATAATTTATCGAGGTGAACTGGTAAAATAAAAAATAAGGACTGGTGCAATTTTAGGTACATTCAAGTCAAGTTAAAGTAGTACCTTGTCAAGAACCTCTTCTTTCTCTTCCTTCACTTTCTCTTCTTTCTTCGGGGACTTGGAGCGTGATCGAGAGCGAGAGTGGCGGGACTTGTGGCGGGGGCTGCGCGACCTTCTCCTGATTGGTGACCTGCGACCCTTGCTGCGACTGCGTGAGCGGCGTCTCCTGGGGCTGCGACGGATCGGGCTGAGCCGTCTGCGGACCGGACTCCTGCTGCGCGACCGACGAAGGTCGCGTAGGGAGATGACCTTGGGGGGAGACTTCTTACCCACTCTGCTGGGGGGGACAAACAAAATTAGAAAAAATCTTTTTACTCTTTTATTTACATGTAATTCATTCATCATCTTTTTATTCATTCACTTACTCACTCACAGCCCTCTTCTGAACCTAGTGGTTCTTGAGGTGACACAGTTTTTATTTATTTATTCTTTTATTTACATTCAATTTATTGGTTTTCGTTGTTATTTACATTTTATTTACATTTTATTACATTTATCTACGCACTTTACTTAGAGAAATAACATAACATGAGGAACATGACATACAGATATATACATGTATGCATGCACAAGCAAGAAATCTGTGAATCAATTCACAGAAGCTTATTGAAAGAAGGGAACAAAAGTTAAGACCAACCTTCTTTTCCTGTCCCTGTCGCGTGACCTTGAGCGTGACCTCTTCCTGCGTACTGCGGGCGATGGGGAGCGAGACCGACTCCTGGACCGCTTCCTCCTCCCAACAGGTGATGCAGACTTTCTCCGTTTCCCCGGAGACTTCGAGCGGGACTTCTTGGCGACGCCCGGTGATGGTGAGCGGGACTTCTTCTGGCCTATTGACAAACAGACCAAAAGATGGACTATGAGTATGGATCGTGGAGTCATGTGGCGCAACGACAGGGCATTTGGCTCAGAACCAAGAGGTCCTGAGTCCTAAAGAGAAAGACCTTTTCTTTTTAGTTGTTATACTTATAGTTTTCCCATCTATCAATGCAGTGGTTTGATTAAAAATTAAAAATTCTTTTTCAAATTTTAACCCAGCCTTTTGTGTTGACTTCTTGGCTCCTATCGTAGCATTTGGGGCTATAATAGAATGCTTAGACCTGTTTTTATTTTTTATTTTTTGGCCCATTCGCTTCATATTTTTTCTGAAAAAATCCTAGAACCAACAAATTAAATTGGTGTGACCTAAAAACTTCTTACTTCTGACGGGTGACTTGGAGCCCGACTTCTTATGAGGAGACTTGGAGCGCGTCTTCTGCGGGCTGGGGGAGCGAGACGCTGCCTTCTCAGCCGCGGCGGGCGACTTGGAGCGAGACTTGGTTACCATGGCAGCAGAGGGGGAGGGGGACGTCTTCCGCTCTTTACTCTCTGACCTTCTTGGGGACTTCTTTTCGTCCTTGACCTTCAGTGGTGTTCGTTTCCGCTCCAAGCTGGGAGATCTGGACAGACAAAACAAACGTGTTTAGAGTAAAACATTAGATCCAACACAAAGAAGTTCTCTCATCTAGAGCTTTTGACTAGTACACTCTGGTCTTCCTCAGTAGACTGACCATTTCAAAGTTCAAAGTTAAAACCAACCTGGATTTCCTCCGTGACCTTGAGGTTCCGGGTGACCCTGAACTTCTCCGTCTCCTTCTGGCGGGCGACCTGAGGGCAGAACAAACAAGCAAACAAATAAACAAACACTTGTCAACAATTGAATCTGTAGTTTCTGCATATAAGGCTTAGTGCAGATAGCATGTCGGTAGAGCACCAAAACGCAGATTGTTCTTTTTTATTTCTACATTGTATCTATTTTTGTTTTCTTTAGCCAGGGTAGCCCACTCAGTGATTAAAGTTAAACACTCCTTTGCAGTGTGGCCCTGGCCAAAATTGTTCAAGCTTTGTTGGATGTTTGGTCAACATTGGATGAGAATTTTGCCCATTACGTATGATACATATTAAGACTTGTATCATGCCCTAATTCAGCCAGATAAGGCTGCAACGGTATGTCTGAGCACGTGTTGCAAATAAACCAGTCATCATCATCATCATCATCATACTTTGACATAAGCATGAAGAATTCTGTCTGGACTACAGGGCCACCTGGCTAATATGACCATTACTGCAGGTTTGATGATTGTGAACCCTGCCCCAAACCCTGATTTTTCACAGTTTTTGTTGGATGTTTGGTCAAGACTCAAGGTTGCATCAGAATTTTGACCATTGCAGACGGTACCTTGTGCTTGACAGAGGCAATAAGAATCCTGTCTAGACTATAGTGCCACCTGTCTACTTTGACAATTACTGCAGGTTTATAAAAGATGACTAAACTGAACACGTCACCTTGACTTTTTGCGTGACTTCCCATCTCGGCCAGGTGAACGAGAAGGCTTCCTGTCACGACTTCGGGACCTGTTCAAGGAATAAACAAACACATGTTGTAGTACATACAGGTACATAAATGTATGTGCATATACTAACTAGTACAGTAACCTGCAATTCAATGTTAACACTAGAAAGGTAACATTTGCTACCTTCACATATGGTCTGCTCTGTTAATTCTTACTTACACACATTCACATATATAGTCAGACAGGAGTCTAAATCCCTCCTACTATAAAATTGCAACATGATGTAACCCAACACTAGTTACCATGGTGACAGATGTCTGGTTCAAGTCATTACCTTATTTGTTTGGAGAAGAAGAAGAGTAAGAAGAAACAGAGGAAAAACAATATGTTTTTCTTCTGTGATTGTGATGAATAATGATTATTAATGTGAAGTAAACAATAAACAAACCTGGACCGTCTGGCCTTTGACCTCTCCTTGTCCTTCTTCCGTTTACTTTTCTCCTCGCTTTTCGTCGGGACGGGAGACTTCGACGGGGAGGGAGACCCACTCGAGGAGCGTGATCGCTTCCGGTAGTGTCTGTTTCAAACACCAATCAATCAATCAATTAATCAATCAATCAGTCAATCAATCAATCAGTCATGTCGATGAAGGTTAGACATCCAGGGAATAAGATACACCAAAAAGCAGTTACTCAAGCAACTGGATATGATTTTGAAAACGGCCAGACGTTTTAGCTAGCATCCACCACCTTTCGTCAGTGACTGAGAGTTTATAAGCACAAACTATTCATTGATAAGGAAATAAGTGAAGACAATTTTTTTTTCAGTCGGTCTTTATTCAAATACTGTAAATCACTTTATATTCACACTAGCAAAATTTCGCGGTCTGAGAAAAATGGACATGTTCGTGGAACTATATATTTGCGGTGGCAGCAAATTTGCGGTACAGAAGTGACCGCAAAAAAACATGAATATAAAAGTACCGCGAATATTAAGTGATATACAGTTGTTGTGAAGAGGTTCTTCTGGATTGTAAAGAACTGGTCGCACACTGGACTTTTGTGGAGCTTGATGGTTTATTGTGTTGCCTCCAGGACTCCTAGCACCAGAGTCAGGTTCCTGGGTTGGACTATTCTACTTCTAAGATAGGGGGTTGTGTAACAGGACTAGTCTACTTATATGATAGGGGGGTTCTTGTATGGTAATGCACATATGGTTCACAGTGGGTTCACAACATACCTCCCCTCACACAGGAGGATTGACGAGGTCAATCTGAATAATAATAATAAACAGTTGAACCCACTGGTTAATTACTTACTTATGTTACAGATGACATAGGTATTGTTGTACATGTATTATATTAAAGTTACAGAAAATGATACGGCGTGGAACAAAGTAGCTGTTTGAACCTCAGAAGACAAACTCTGGTTGACAAAGAGACCCAGTCGAATGCCTGGAACACTGAGGAACAGTTTGCTACTTTGTGTACCAGATAATGGTTGGGAATCAGGTTAACTTGTATCATACAAAATGCAAATTTGGAACAACAAGGTAGCTATTTGAACTTCAGAAGGCAAACTCTGGTTAACGACGAGACCCAGTCGAATGCCTGGCACACTGAGGAACAAATTATTTACTACAATGTCTACCAAATAAGTAATGGGAAGTACAGTACAATATAGAAAATGGTATAACAATGGAGGTAGAAAAACATGGATCAAGGTGTAGCTATGATTTATACATCAGAAAACAAACCCTGGCCAACGTAAAGTGAACCAGCTGAATGTTTGGCACACTGAAGCACTAAATTGTTGCCACACTGACCAAGAGACAGGAAACTGTAAATATTTTACTTTGGCCTGTTGTTTTTGAACAGGGCTAATGGCTACCACATGTGGTGGGGCAATCAGGGGCTGGTCTGAACACATCTTGCTCAGGCCACATGGCATGCATGGGAAAGGAAACTTTGCAAAGACAAAGTTCTAGAATAAACACTTACAGGAATGTTAAAATGTAAATCTAGCTAGCTGTAAAGAGTCCAAGAATATAAATGTGAGAATGTTTCTGCTAGAGGCTACAGTTCAACTGGAAGCTTGCTTGCATAAGTACAGTCTTAGTGTGTGGTCTTGCTGGGCCTGACACCAACAATGAAGGATTCCCGAACGTTCCTAAGACTCTGTCCCACCCGAGGCCTGGAAGCTTGCTTGACCGCCCGTTTCTGGCAGTGGACCCTGAAGACTGGACACGTGCCTGCATTCACTCGCCTCCCGATTCCACCCGACGAGTTCGGCAGCTTACTTTACAAATCGTTCTGTCAGTAGAGTTTGGAGATGGGGCTGACCTCTGTCTCATGAATTTCTACCCGACGACTTGAAGCTTGCGTGACCGCCCGTTGCTGGCAGTGGACGTTGGAGACCGGATACAGTGCCGTATTCGCTAGCCTGGTTCCACCCGACGAGATCGGCAGCTCACTAGACCACCCGTGCTGTCAGTGGGGTTTGGAGACTGGAGACAGTTCTTCCCTTCCTTCACGTGGTATCGGATGTTTCGAACCCATAGAAGACTGTATCTTGAATGTAGGGTGTATTTCTGCTGGAGGCTGGTACGATGTTGAGGTTTCTGGGTCCAGGATAAAGTGACAGAATGGCCATGGTCTTACTCACCCTCCCACAGCAGCTTGGCACATGGTGGAGCTGGAAGTCGTCAGCTCTGCGGTGAGTTTGGCCGGATGGGTACAGTTCTGTGCATCGATATCGTGCTGACCGTCAGTACAATCCTGTCCGTGACGCCATTTGTTGTGAAGAGGTTCTTCTGGATTGTAAAGAACTGGTCGCACACTGGACTTTTGTGGAGCTTGATGGTTTATTGTGTTGCCTCCAGGACTCCTAGCACCAGAGTCAGGTTCCTGGGTTGGACTATTCTACTTCTAAGATAGGGGGTTGTGTAACAGGACTAGTCTACTTATATGATAGGGGGGTTCTTGTATGGTAATGCACATATGGTTCACAGTGGGTTCACAACATACAGTAACTTGCTGACAAAAGTGTAGTAATGTAGATTTTGTTGTTTCTGCAAGTTTGTGGATGGCGTTTCAACATTCACGTAACATTATACAAGATTACACATGGTCTATGGTCTTATTATTTGGGTTCAACTTCAACAACAACAGCATAATTTTCAAACAAAATAATTCTTATATGGGACATTCGCGGACAATTATTAAGAAATTTAGCTAAGGCTGCCGGCTGCTGAGCTTGTCATTAAAACTGAAAAATCATCGAAAAGGCCATTCGAAATAAATTCATAGTTTTTTGTATTCCTATCAGAAAAGCTCGCTGGGAAGCAAGAACCAATCGTGATTTCAAGTATGTGATATGTTTTCTTGCAAAACTTGTTGCAAAACGATCAGCTCAAATCGCCCCCCTCCCCCATTTTATGTGTGCTGCTTGCTTCAAGATATGCCTCTCTTTTCACCCATTTCTGAGCGGGTAAAAATACGATCGTTTCTGCATAGGCTAGAGAGAAGCTCTGAGAACACTTTACATCTTCTTGAGGAGAAATAAGAGGAAAGAAAGTCGAGTTTTACCTGGTTTCGCGAGGCATCTTTGTAAAAACGTTCACTACACGATCCTCTGACCTATGGCTGCCGTAAACTGGCACAAAACTGTCGTAAAAACCGCCATATTTTATAACTGAGTGGAGCAGTTTTTGTGCTTATTTCATCGATAATTATGGATCAGAATGTTATGAAAATTATTTCTATTAATAATCCATATCAATAAGTTATCGATCGTCACGGAAGTGACCAGGATTTTAGTGTCGTAAATGTCCCCCAGTTTGCCGTTAACCGTACCAGACATGCGTACTTCCTTGCGCGTTGGTTCACACTAAACTTTTCAAAGGTAAGAAAATTGACAAGAATTTCCAGCTGATTTATATACTTAATGGTAGATTTCATGTTTGTTTCTGTTTGCTAAATATTAGTGTAAACGTTTCTTTGAAGTGAAATGCCCAGTTAATTTTGGACTTGAGAGAAAATCGCTTTGTTTAAAAGCCGGTGGGGAGGGGGGCAGCCATATACACGTGTGTGCCTGCAGCTGAAAGTAGAAATTTCTAAACAAAGTTTGTTCGTGGGTTTTTCTTGGTTTTCCGCGTTTTGTTGATCTTCTCTAGCTTTCAAAAGTTTAAGACATGTATATCAGAGTTATCAACCAAGAATTGAGGTGTTGAAAAACTCGTATTTCCCCAGAACTATCGTAGACTGGAACTCGTTGCCACCAAGCACAGTTGGGGCATGTCACTAAAAAGCTTTAAACAACTCCTGCAATTAAATGTACAAAGATTAGGTGGTTATACTGACTATACTGATACAAAAATAGTACAGAAACAATTAACGTTTACTTAAACTTGAGTTAATTATGCCGTTTTCCAGGTTTACCAGCGTGCAGTGATGTCTTTCCGAGGAGGTGGAGGGGGTTTCCGGGGTGGCCGCGGCGGCGGATTCGGAGGCCGTGGAAGGGGTTTTGGAGGTGACCGCGGCGGGCGTGGAGGGTTCAGAGGTCGTGGAGGGGGAAGGGGGAGAGGAGGGTACAACAACTACGACCAGGGACCCCCTGCAGAGGTCACAGGTAAAGGGAGGAATTATTGTCTTTTGGGAGATGCAGTTCAGTTGTGAATTGCTAGGGGGTGCTCATGTCTTGCATTAAAAAAAACATGATATCAAAAACCTGCATATTCAGCGGAGGTCACAGGTGAATGGAGAAATTGTTTTTTGGGGAGATGCAGTTCACCTATGAATTGCTAAGGGGTACTCACTGCTCAAGTGTTTGTAATAGACAACAAATTTTTGCACTGCCACCTTCAAAAGGAAGCTCTGGGACTGTCTTGGCGACCCTTACATGTGTGTGCGCTGACCCTAGCCTCTCCATATCATACACACACATAGACGCTACTGAGTCCTTTTTGTACAATGCTTTATGTACCCAGAAAAGTGTTATAGTATTCTGTCAATGTAATTCTCCATTTTGTAATGTCAGCAGGGCTAGCCCTTTGCAATAGCCACAGCCCTGGCTGTGTATATACTAAACAACCAAATCAAATATTATAAATAGATTCTTTTATACTACACTACAACAGTATCAAAACCCTGCATATTTTAGTTTGAGTAGTATTCTACCTTGCTTACATGTACCTTTCTGATGTGCCCTCTGTAGAAGCCGGCCACTATGTCCATCCTTGTGAAGGTGACCTTGTGTGTAAGGCTGACCTTGTAGAAAAGGTTCCGTACTTCAACGCCCCCATCTACCTGGAGAATAAGGAGCAGATCGGCAAGGTGGACGAGATCTTCGGAGGAATCAAGGACTACGTATCCTTACAGATACAGCTTTCCTTCTGGAGAGTCCCTTTAAGTTGGCATTCACTCGCTCACTCACTCACTCTCTCACTCTCACTCACTCATTCTCACTCACTCACTCACTCTCTCACTCACTCTCTCACTCACTCATTCTCTCACTCACTCACTCACTCATTCTCTCACTCACTCATTCTCTCTCTCTCTTGCTCACTCACTCATTCTCTCACTCATTCACTCGCACTCACTCTCTCACTCACACTCACTCTCACTCATTCTCTCACTCACTCTCTAACTCACTCACTCATTCACTCGCACTCTTACTCACTCTCTCACTCACTCATTCGCCCTCACTTTCTCACTCACTCACTCATTCACTCTCTCACTCTCACTCACTCTCTCACCCGCTCACTCACTCTCTCTCACTCACTCACACTCACTCTCCCTCCCTCACTCACTCACTCTCACTCACTCTCTCACTCACTCTCACTCACTCACTCTCTCACTCACACTCACTCACTCACTCTCACTCACTCACTCCCTCACTCACTCACTCTCACTCATTCAGTACTAAGTCTTAAAGTTTGTGATGAAAACCAACTGTTGTGTCTTTGATTTTGTGGTACAAATGTAGTAACTGTAAAACAGAAGATGAGTTCATCACAAAAACTGGGACAAGTTCCTCCAAGGCATCAAGAACTATGCATCCTTAAGCTTAAGTCCTTAAGTTTTCAGTACTAGTCTTTTAAGACTTAAAATTTTGTGGTGAAAATCCATTTCAGTTCGTAGTATCTTATACTTCTGTCAATCAAACTTAGGATAATCTCTGCAGGTATTTCCTTAACTCCCCCCAGTATTTCTCTGTGAAACTTTCAGATAACATGAAGGCTCATTCCTTCTCCAAAGACCAAAAGGTAGGTTATGCTTCAGGCCTGCATTTTTAACTCAGTTCTTTAAACTTTAAAGTCACAATGTAGAGAAACAGAACATTTCTTTGTTACTTTTGCAGAATGAAAACAAATTGTTTTGCTCTGTTTCTTCTTCTTCTCCAAGCAAGTAAAGTTTTGTTAGGTTGGACTGTGTCAGTATGTGAAGGTAAACATAATGCATTTGCTTCGCAAGTGTTACCTTTCTAGTTATTAAATATCATCAATCGCATGATATTTGTTTTCCCAGTTTTAACTTTACTCCCATCTTTCCTTCACAGTTCTACATTAGCACAGAAAAGCTGCTCCCATTACAGAGATTCCTCCCCCAGCCTCCAGGGGCAAAGAGAGGCAGGGGTGGTGGAAGAGGAGGGAGGGGTGGCGGAAGAGGTAAGAGCCCTTCTGTTGGTTTTGTGATTTAGACACATACAATGGTTGACATTTGGACGGTTTTCCCATACCTTAGACCAATGTTTTGAATAATTATTATTCGTATACAATGTAAATACATCATGTGCAGAGTTTTTGTTTGTGTGTTTGCATGTTTGTGTGTCCATAGCTATTTTATGGAGTAGAGCCACAGTAAGTAATCTTCAATGTACGAAATCTTCAATGTCTTATTTTCTTTTCAGGAGGCCGAGGGGGGGTTCGGTGGAAGAGGAGGGTTCGGTGGAAGAGGGGGGTTCCGAGGGGGCCGCGGAGGGGGTAGAGGAGGAGGGGGTGGATTCAGAGGAAGGGGTGAGTTTCGTAGGGTTTTTTTCTCAGCACGTTTGGCAGTATCTTAAAATTGCGATATTCTGTCATTAGCGGGACTAGACTGTCATTAAAAACACGCAGCAATCAGCATATGTATATTATAGTGGTAAAGATAATCAAAACACTCACATACTCTATATAGTCTATAACATGGACAGTAACAGTCAACTGGAAAAAAAATAAGAATAACTCCTTTGTTAAATTGGTATCAGTTTACAAATTGCCATAAACATGGTTGTGCATGTACTTTCAGAGTAGATGTAACACTCTTAGGTATAGTAAACATGAAATTTGTGCCTTGCATTCGTATATTGCCAACGGACCCTTGACGTAACAAATAGGTAAACGTTTGTTTGTTTGTTTATTCCCCTTTTTTCTTCCCCCTTTTGCAGGTGGTGGTGGTGGGTTCCGAGGCAGGGGTCGGGGAGGCTACTGATGTCACAACTGGACCTCTCCATAGAATTTCCATTTCAGTTCTTCTCTACGATATGTTGAATATTCTGCTGAAAACCAGCACTTTGGACATTAAACCTGATAGAGAGAGAGCACTTTGGCTATGTCAAGCCAAGTCAACTTTCTGAAAATGCCCATACTTGAACTTTGAGTAAAATATACTCTCATAATTTTAATTTTAGTTCTTTTCAACGATACATTGAGTATTCTGAAGACCAACACTTAAGCTATGTAAAGCCAAAAATAAACTTTCTAAAGTACCTGATCTTCAAAGTAAAATGTACTGTCATGATTTTTATTTCAGTTCTTTTCAACGATATGTTGAATATTGTAAAGAACAACAAGTTAACTTCCTAAAAATGACTGTACTTGAAATGCAAATAAAATGTGCTCTCATGATTTAAGTTCTTTTTGATGATATGTTTAATATTTTGAAGACCAACACTTTGGCTACATCCAATAAGACTCGCTATCACGACTTTTGCTACTGTGGTAAAATTTAAAAGTCTAGTATGAAACTTACTCTTATATGTTCTGGTGTGTACTCAGGGTTATTAAATAACAGAAAAGTCCCTCTCCAGTCACTATGCCTGTGTGCCTCATTTATTTTAGAAACAACTTCTGCTACAGCTTCGGACTTATGGTTGGACTATTGATATGTCAAACTGTCATGGTCTGAGATTTTCTTATTTTGCAAGAAAAACTTTGTGCTTTGAATACTAGTACTACATTGATGGTTTTATAAACTTGCTTATCTTCATTTATGTTCTTTTATTGTTCTAGGATATTAGGGGGTAACATTTGAATATTCGTGGTATTGACATAAAAATCACTTTGTAATAAGTTACAAAGATTATTTGGTCAGTATTTATATACTGATGATGATCAATAGAAACTGTTCTTCATTCAAGTGATTTAGTGTCTTTCTTATCAGTTTGATGGTGAGGTAACGTTACCTAAAATACAATCATTTTAGCTCAGTACTAGTACCTTTCTTTGTCTTCTCACATTTTCTTGACTTGTTGACAATTATTGTGAATCTGAAACACTTTGCTGAGCTGTCTTTGGAACATCTTATATACCAGATACGAGATACTTTTGAATATATGCCATACACATTTACGCAAAGTACTCCTAAGAAAAGCCATTCATTTTGCATGGACAAAAGTAAGACTACTGGAGTACTAGTATTAACACCCCTAAGTTGTGAATGGAATGGTCCATACTTCCCATCATCCTTTGCGCAGATGAGACAGGTGATTGCAAAATGGCGGAAGTTCAGTGAGTTTGTCTTGACCTTCATTGTTTCCAGAATTTTCCACTCTTAGTCACCGCGATGTCGTAAAAAGTATACTTTTCACTTATTGGATAATGCGTAGAAGAGTTTGGCTGGCAAAAGAGGTTTGTAACGTCGTTATTTCTATAGTAATTTGCATCGTTTTGTGTAAAAGAAAGTGAAATTTTATTACGTCATGCAAGTTCAAATTTACGTTTGTAGTTTCACAAACTCTAGTGAAATTTTTCTATCTATTCCCACCAAATATCAAGGTTATAGATACAGAAACCTGATCTGTCAAATATTAAAAATATAAGATCATTTTTCATGAAAATATGACGACGAAATCACCTAAATCACGGATAAGTGCCTAAATCAACTCATGTTTGTGGTACATGCATTACGTTATGGCTACGCGTTCTTTGTTCTTTAACATGATCATTTAGATGAAAAGGGAATATTCAAAAGAAAGAAGAGCAAAAATTTCAACAAACACATCACTATTAACATTGAAAATGTGAATTCAATATTTGTGAACATGCAAATATATGTCATAATGTCATATCCACAGCTTTTGTGACAACAACTGACCAGACAACGACAAAGCAGTATTTAGGACAAAGGACAAAGCAGCAACAGAAGAAACTGTTTAAGAATCCACTATGGAGTTCAGAGTAGAGAGTAACATGTCTAAGAGCCAGGCGTTCCTCCTGCTGCTAAAGATGGCGGCCTCGGCAGCGATCTCTTACTACACTCTCAAGTGGCTCCTGGACCAGGTGGACCCCACTAGGAAACAGAAAGTGGAGGCCAAGAAGAAGGTAAGAGTTCAACTTGAACTTGTCTTCTTACTAAGATTGAAGTCGCTCAGATTTTTACGGTTCTTAGCAACACAAATTTTGAGTCTTGAGTGTACACATATTGTATGTATATACATGTAATTGACAGTGAACAACATTGAAAATGTTACCATATTGGATGTTTTTGAAGTCATATATAATGAGTTAATGACCATTTTCTTTGTTTTTCAGGCCAGTGCAATCATGAAGAAACTTGGAATATCTGGAGTCAGGGTAAGAGCTTTTTAACTGAAGACTGAGTGAAGTACTTACTACTAGTATTGATACACATACATGTACACGTACACTGATACATGTATATACTAGTAGTATACACAAATGTATTCAGGTTGGCATTAGAGACTGTATTTGTACAAGGTTGCTTTTTGCTTTTTCAAAAATGGGTTTTCACATCCAATGTTTCAGTAGCCATCAGTCACCTTTTTCAGGGCAACAATGCTCACACACACACAGACGGTCTGTCACCTTCTTCTGAGCAAAAATTAATGGTTCTAACTATTATCCCCCCCCCCCTGTAGTTGAATGAGTATGAGCTGACCATAGCTGCCCATCTGGTTGACCCCGGCAGTATGACGGTGTCCTGGACAGACATCGCCGGTCTGGAGGACACCATCAACGAGCTGCAGGAGACCGTCATCGTCCCCTTCCAGAAACACTCCATGTTTGAAGGGTCACAGCTCCTACAGCCACCTAAAGGTAGCCGCAACGTTCAATTAAATCTATTGAAAACTAAAAAGGTAGCACTTGCAAAGCAAAAACATAATGTTTACCTTCACATATGGTCTGCTCTGTTAATTCTTACTCAAATACATTCATATATATGGTGACAGGAGTGTAAATCCCTCCTGCTATAAAATTGCAACATGATGTAACCCACCGCTAGTTACCATGGTGACAGACATCTGGTTCAGGTCATTTCTTTTGAACGGCAGAAGAGGGAAAAAAAACAGCAAAAACAATATGTTTTTCGTTGATAAACATAGATATACACCAATTGATTTATGTTTAATATGATCTATATTGTCTTTTGTAGATCGATGATCATTGACTTAAAATTAGTCATACAGCCTGAAAGTCAGTATAATTTACTGTAACATTCGTCAATAATGAACAGTTCTAGTAGGTAATCTAGTTGTATGCATCTTTGCCAGTCAATTTGATAAAGGTTGAATCTCCACAGGTGTGCTGCTGTACGGCCCACCAGGCTGTGGGAAGACCATGATCGCCAAGGCGACGGCCAAAGAGGCAGGATGTCGCTTCATCAACCTGCAGCCCTCCGTGCTGACAGACAAGTGGTACGGGGAGTCACAACGGCTGGCATCGGCTGTGTTTCATCTGGTGAGTTACTCAGAGTTAGATATATGTATATACACATACAGACAGACACACAGACAGACACAGGTGACAGGCAAGTGGTACAGAGAGTCTCAGAGACTGGCTTCTGCTGTCTTTTATCTGGTGAATACAAACTACAAAGTACCTGATACCAGCTCAGAAAAGAACAAGAATATAGACAGTCATGCCTTCAACTCAAGTACCAGAGTTATCAACCAAGGATTGAGGTGTTCAAAGATTCATTCTTTCCTAGAACTATCGCAGAGTGGAACTTCATGTCACAAAGTACACTAGGGGGCATTGTTATTAGATAGCTTTTGAATATTTAGAATTAGATGTTCAAGGATTACATTTTATTTTAACAAGTCATTTGGTGTAATGTAGCCAGCTGCCACTGCACAGCGTATCTGAACCTGCTAATGTGCTATCCCTCCCTCCAGGCCACTAAGATACAGCCTGCGATCATCTTTATCGATGAGATTGACTCATTCCTGAGAACCCGTCAGTCTCAGGACCACGAGGCCACCGCCATGATGAAGGCAGAGTTCATGTCACTCTGGGACGGACTGGCAACTAACCCAAGGTTTGTTTGTTTGTTTATTTGTTTATTTTAGCCTTAAGCTTTTGTGAAATAATCAAAATCAGCCTGCTGGCCACTTTTCAGTGAGATTAATATTGTTATCATGTCTGGACCACAATTGTAATATTGCAGCAGTGACACCTAGCTGCAGTATGAATCAGAACCAGTCATTCTTGTCCTGAAGATGGTGACAGATGGTCAACGAAATGTCAAATGTAAAATCCCACTGGTTGTTAATCATTGAAGAACCTTCTTATAGTTATACAGTCTTGGATGTCTTTTTTTTTTAAATGTTGGATGTGAAAACCCACTGGAGGATGAATAAAGAACCTTGTTGTACATTTTTGACGTCGTATTTTAAAATTTTGGACTTAAAAACCCACTGTTTGTTGAATAAAGAACCCTCTTATTCAGTGGTTTTTGATGTCTTGTCTTGAAACTTTGGATGTGAAAGTCCACAGGTGGTTGGATAAATAACCTTATACAGTGTTTGAAGCCTAGAGCTTTCGACCAGACACTCTAGATCTGGTCTTCCTCAGTAGACTGACCCAGTGAGGCTTGTCATGTGGCTTCTCTGAAGTGTGACGTCAACACTGGTTGAAAGTTTATACAGTTTTTGATGTCTTATTTTGAGATCTTGCATGTAAAAATCCACTGGTTGTGGAGTAAAGAACCTTCTTATTCAGTATTTGTTGTCCTGTTTCCAGATGTAAAGTTATGGTGATGGGAGCCACCAACAGACCTCAGGACGTGGACCAGGCTATCCTCAGACGGATGCCATCAAGGTTCTGGATCAATGTACCTGTAAGTTTCTTCATTATGTTTACCTTTGCAGAAGGAAAACGTCCTTTTTCCTTCTTCCTCCTCTTCTGTACCAAACAAATCTGGTCACTTCAGGAGACACTGGTACTGGCAGTCACCATGGTTACTGGTAGTGATTGATTTCAGTAATGTAGCAAGGTAGAAACTTCTACAATTGAATCTTTGACTTCAAACTTTATCAGCTAATCTATAGAATGCAGTTGAATAAGAATAAACTGAACAGAATTTTCTTGCTACATTATACATTGTGTTTTCATTCAGAATATTGATTATATGATTGTTGCTTACCATTATCTTTTGTTTCTTTATTACAGAATGAGAAACAAAGAGAAAGCATTTTACAGCTCATCCTGGCAAATGAAGTTGTAAGTATGGTTCTGTATCTTCTTTTGGTTTCTGTAGAAGACTAACCCAGCAGGGCTAAACGGTTTCGAAATAAATGAAATGACTACAGATCTCTTTCAGTCACTAACGAAAGGTAGTGGATGCTACCTGAAATGTCTGACCGTTTCCAAAATCATATCCAGTTCGTGACTACCTGCATGCTATGTTGGTAAATCACAGTAAGTTTTGCAAATTTTCGCAGGTGTCTGAAGATGTGAAGTTGAGGAAAATCGCGGAGCAGACGGACACGTTTTCGGGGAGTGACTTGCGGGAGGTTTGTCGTAACGCGTCCGTGTACCGCGTACGGGATCTCATGAAGGAGGAGAAGGCCAATAAGGAGAAAGAACAACAACAACAAGACCAACAACAACAACAGACAGATGAGCAGAAGGTGCAGGACCAGGCTGGAGACACAGGGGGCACTGTGGAAGGTGCAGTGGGAGGCGCACCTGCAAAGTGAGTGGCAGTCATATCCAGAACTGTGCTTTATCCAGAACCGTGCTTTGTCCAGAACAGTGCTTGCTTAGGCATGGTTCTGGATTGTCCACGCATATCCAGAACCGTGCTTGGGGCAAATCTACGTTCTTGGACATGCAAAGACTATCCAGAACCATGCCTGGTCCTATCCCATTCGGGCATAGAACTAGATAGGCACTGTTCTGGATACAATTGTAGTCCTGTTACTGTGTAGTGACAATGACGGATGTTGTCTAATTTGTAAAAGTTTTGTTTTTGTTTATTGTTTATGCAGCCTGGTTTATGTATTTGCATGACAAAGAAAGACATCATAGTTGTGCAATAAGTTTAGGTATATTTTGTGGGAAATTTTTAGCACTTAAAACTCTAACCCTTTTCCCCCACCTCCCACTCCAGGCCAGAAGAGTCCCAGACAGACAGTGGACAGCCGACACTCCGCCCCATCACTATGTCAGACCTGCAGTTAGCTGTCAACAAACTCAAGGAGACCAAAAACACAACGTCTGAACACACCAGGAACATGTACAGCTGAAAACTCTCCCATCCATACACTCCAGAAACATCAAGTCCATCTGTGTTGGTAGTAATCATAGTAAAACATTAAACTTTATTCCAACACACAACACAATTATCAAATTTTCAGCGACCGCTGTCGCCTTCATCAGGATAATTATTGACCAATCACTTCACAACGTGATCTCGCTAGAGTTACGGTTACAAACACGTGACCTTATTCACATCAGAAAAGTGTACAGCTGAAAAATGAACAGCTCAAAACTGTCCTCTTAGGCCCACTTTAGACAGCAGTACTGGCAACAGTGTGATCACTGTGTAAAGAGAATTCCTGACAGTGTAGTCCCAACAATTTCCAAATTGTCAACGGAAAACTTGACGCTGTTTGGAATTAGATTAGTGTGATATTACCATAGTTTTATGTCCAAAATAGAACACAGGCTTTGACCACATCCAGAACAGATACATGTTTATTATTTCAAGTCCACTATGGGGAAATAATTTTGGACAAATAATCAGAATGTTACGTCCTTGTTTTGTGAAATTCTTTGTTTTTATAGTTTTAATTTGCTATACAGAATGATTTTTTATGCATGATTCTGTTCTATATAATTATGTGTGTGCCACAAAACAAAACAAGAAAAGATACAAGTGTACAAAGTGAGAATCTTTTCCTTGATTGTCTTCAGCGTCTGTTTTGCCAGTAGAAGGCCAATTTCTTCCAGAGCAAATAATGATAATAAATATTGTTTTAATATTTGGTACTTAAAGGCCTTGAAATAGTTGAATTGCTCTGATGCTCACAATAACCAACTTGGTAGAGACATTTTAACATCTTCTCTTTGGTGTCGCTACTCTAAAAAGTAGATGGATTGCTATTTAACTTGTCTAATCATAATACAATAACTAAAGGCTATGTCAAAAAGTTCTGGAGAGTAATGTGTCAGATCACTCAGATGTTAGGTTATATGATAGTTGGACTTACAACGTTTGATAAATTGCATCTAAAGTCAGAAAAACAGTCATTCCTCAATAATGTCTGAATAAAGGCCTTCCTAGTGATCTAGGTGCTCTGCAACAAATCTTGCTGCTTTAAAGAGATTAAAAATGTCTAATATCGTGGATGTTGCGATCCAAAATGTATTGGTTAAAGCTACTAAAAGATTGAGAAGTGAGATTTTTTTCTTGTTTTCCCTTTTGTCAAGGCTAAGATATAGGAAGTAATGCTCAGGCCAAGAAATTAGTCAGTCCAAGGGTTTATTTGGTACTTAAAGGAAAAGTGTATAATTGTTGCAGATTTGTGAAATGGGAATGAAATTGAGTCAACGAAATGTCAGCTCTTGTTAAATAAGCGGTCGTGAATAAAGAACTTTTCTGTTCAATTGCTTTACCTGTTTTGTATGTTTAATAATGAACCGTGTCCTTAGTATATTACCCATCAGTGAAAAGATTGCGGCTAGTTTCAGTGCATTATGTACATTTACACTGGATTGGGAAATACAAGTACTCTAAATTAGCTTGGCTTAAATGGCCCTGATATGGGCATACATGTATTTCATAATGTGGTGTGGCTAGAAATTATGTCTGAATAGTGTTGGGAAAGTTATCTTCATATTTCCAAGTTGGAATTCATTTTGTATGCAAGCACATTAATGTAGAAATGTTGTGTATTTAATTATGCTATGACTGACTTTTCTGCATATACCAACATTGTATACAACATTACAATGTGTAATGTTACATGCAAAGCCAAACCATTTTTGCTTTCACGTATAGACGTCATGTTATTTGAAATGTGTGTATTTCAGTTGTTTTTTTTTAAGACTAATATCAAGCTAATGTTTTATGTACTACATAATTATAATATTAACGTTACATGTACAATTGTGACAAGTCTTTACCTCACCAAGTAAATGATAAACCATCTATGAGTCAGTCTGTCTCGCTTTTCTGAAACAGGTTTGAACTGTAATGTCCAACACGCACACACAAAAATTGTCAAAATATTTGACGGTACAAATCGAGTTTTTGCCATGGAATGAGCAATCCACCGCTTCTGTGACCTCACGTTATGCAGATGACACACGTGGCTTGGTGAGCAGTGCATCATAAGTGGCAGAAAGTTTGTGGCGTCCCCCGTTTCGGTTGAGGGATACTTTCTCGACTTTTTGTCCATAGAATCACTTTCCAAATTGTGCAGTAGAAGCAAGGAGGTTAAAAACTAGTATTTCAATATATGCCAATGTAGGTTAGACATTCAGGTAATGAGATACATAAGAAAAATGTTAGCTATTGAGCAACTGGATAGATTTTGAAAACTGTCAGACATTTCAAGTAGCATCCACTACTTTTTGTCAGTGACTCAAAAGTACTCCAGTACATC
>NW_017804187.1:1707836-1755520 GCF_001625305.1 Branchiostoma belcheri
CGGTTCAGTCGGACCGGTTTAGACCGGAACAACATTCAAGAACCGAGTCCAAAAAACCGAAACGTGAAAACCGGATGACCGGACCTGATGTACATTTCTGTAGATTGTACACACAACACACACATCTTAGATAATCTGGCCATGGCAGGTAAAAAAAAAATAACCCTGAATCATACTAGATCAGCCTAAATCCATGTTTATGCGTTCAAAAACAAGAAAAAAAATGTTTCCCGGTATTAATCTCTTGAAACACGGCGCTGAATATTGGCGCAAAAACATTTCGTGCACGGCGAGCCCTCCCCCATTGTGACGCAATCCCGCGTCACGTGTCGGCATTTCGCATCTCTGATTGGTTGTTGCGCCCGCTGCTGGCAGCGTAGGGAGCGAGGCGGCAGACTTGAGCGAGCCGACGCGCATGTAAACAACTTTTCTTTGTTCGATATCGGCGCTAAAATTCTATTTTGCACAACCACACATCGATATTCTAGTGAAGAAATGTATAGTTTCAAGAATCTTTGGGGAAAATATATGCTTCTATGCGGATTTTTAGCGTTTTCGACGTGATTTTGTCGTCACTTAACCCGGAAGTGTGGACCGCGGCGTGGCTAAATTTTTAACGTATTTTACCCTGCGTTTTACCAATCAAAACAATAAACAACCCCCGCTAAGAGAACCCTGTAAGATTTTAGATCGCAGCAATTAAGTATCTGATCAAATTATTTGTGGATGTACTGGCATTTCAGCCGTATTATTCATCGGGAAAAGCGGCCTCATGCACGGCCGTGTCGTGTACACGAAGAAATTGTGTCTCGCTTGCCAAAATATGATATACTATACTACTGTACAATAATCAGGTCCGGTTCAGGTCCGGACCTGGACCTGATCCTCTGAACCTGATCCGGACCTGGACCTGAATTTTCTATACCGGTACCCACCCCTAAATATGTATATGCTAAGAATGTCTCCACTTCTAAGTGACTGATTAATTTGTTGTGTGCCCAATGACAACGACTTTTCGGAATATTCACACTCACACTCACTGCACGGCTTAACGTCCGTTGTTCCCCGTCATGCAAGGGTTGGACGTCGTGGGGTGTCGTTTAGGTCTAATACTAAGTAATAGACAGTAGTTTTTTGGCTCTGGCTTTTAATTGCTGAGCAAAACCAAACTGTCGCAAAGTTTTGACAATTTTTTTCTCTCTGTTTCTGACCCTCCAGGTTCACAGAGATGAAGACCAATAACTACATCGAGAGCTCCTTCTGGAACTTTGACACTTTATTTGTGCCCCAGCAACACCCGGCAAGAGATGAGCACGACACTTTCTTCATAAAAGGTACATATAGAATACAACACTGTGTATTTCATATCATCCGAGGTACCAGCTTTTAGTTTGAGTTTTGAGTTTTATTTAGATCCACAATCAGCCTTGTAAGAGGCCATTCTTCTTGTGGTCTACACATTACATTCATGTATACATATTACAATTGAAGAGAAACGTACAAAGACATACAAAGTTAACAGTATCAAGCAGAAGAAAGAGAGTCGGTGAATTATTTGTTCGTCATAATGATAAATTTGCAGTTCAGAAGTGACCATGAAAACTGCTACAGTAACTATAGAAGTATCGTGAATATAAAGTGATTTACAGTATGTCATACACACCCAAGAAAACATGCCTTTCAATGCGAAAAGAGACAAAATTTGGTGTCCCTTAGTAAGTCAAAGTTTATGACTTATTTTGTATGTCTAGTTTGTAATTGACCACACTATACTTAGCTTTTCGTTAAGTCAATGAAGTTTGTATGTATTTCTGTTGCAGACCCAATGTATGCCCAGGGTTTCCCAGAGGAATATATGGACAAAGTGAAGACAGTTCACTCACAAGGAGGCTTCGGATCTCAAGGGTGAGTTTCATCATTTGTGAGCCTCCTGGCAGCTTTCCTAGGTACTGCAGCAGAACTTTAAGCACTTATTTACCACGTGTTTTGACCCGTTCACTGCGTATCAATGGCTAGGTGGCATGGTCCTTGATATGTACAAAATGTAGTAGCAGGACTTGGATTGTGATTTTGATACAATGTATGTGGGTATGTGTTTTAACCCTGAAGATGAGCCTTGTCTGTGGTCCTCCTAGCAGCTTTCCAGGATACTGCAGCAAAGTGTCCATGCTGATGGACTGTGAACACTTACCTTTTGAACAAAAAATATTAGCCAGACAAGCTAGAAATAGGATAGAATGCTAGAACCAACAGGATAAGGCGATTCTTATTTTAATAGTTTTTAGCATGTATTTTAATAGCATGCAGCATAAGACCTTGTAGGTATTATAATGTAAATGCATTATAACATACAAGCAGCAAAGTGTCCAAGTGTTGACCGTCATGTTTGCCTGTGTTTTTGCCTGTTGTCAGGTACCAGTACGAGTGGAAACGGGAGGAGGCCCAGAAAAACGTTCTGCGGACTCACACCACGGCCGTCAGCGCTCGCATGCTGTACCAACTAGCTCAGCAGCAGAAGGTATATTTATTAATTAATCATTTAATTGGTTTATTACTTAATTTATTTATTTATTCAAGTAGAGAATGTCAGAAGATAGCTCTTGTCAGAAGATGATGGATGC
This sequence comes from Branchiostoma belcheri, assembly GCF_001625305.1. Lineage (NCBI taxonomy): Eukaryota > Metazoa > Chordata > Leptocardii > Amphioxiformes > Branchiostomatidae > Branchiostoma > Branchiostoma belcheri. The sequence continues at coordinate 1,710,458 of NW_017804187.1, forward strand.
CATCTGAAAGCTTCTATACTTTGATATTTGTAAGTCGTGTGTATCACTTAAAATCCTTCCTGTTATTAAACAAAGAGCAAATTTGATTATGGACCTCCTAGCAGCTTTCAACGGAACTGCAGCAGACCTTTCTGATTTCACATCTTGTTTCATTCCGTCCAGGATGGCTTCAAACCCGTGAAACTGTTCTCGATCGACCTAGCAGCTGTTTATGGAACTGCAGTAGATCTCACAGTTTTCTCATCATCTTCTCATAAGTCATCTGTGTCAGTTCATGAGTAGCCTTCATAACATTAGTCTTATATTTCCTGTCCAGGATGGGTTCAAACCGGTGAAGCTGTTCTCGATCGACCGTGTGTTCCGGAATGAGACGCTGGACGCCACCCACCTGGCCGAGTTTAACCAGATCGAGGGCGTCGTCGCGGACTACAACCTGACCTTGGGTGACCTCATGGGAGTCCTACACGCCTTCTTTAAGAAACTTGGTAGGTCAGAAGCCGTGCGTTGCATGTGGGACTCTCCAATGCTAATCTGGGCTTTTATGTTTTCCTTTCTCAAATGTTTTGGAGATCTTGCAACATTCAAATCCACAGTGAACACCAGTAATTATGTTTACCGTCTCTTTTTTGCTCTGTTTCTTCTTCTCTAAACACATATATTTAAGTTAATGACCTGGACCAGACGTCTGTCACCATGGTAACTGGTGATGTAGCAAACACCCTGTGTTGTTGGGTTACCTTAAAGTTAGTGTCTAGTTAACAGATATTTGTCTTCCCCAGGAATTGAGAAGCTGCGTTTCAAGCCTGCCTACAATCCCTACACAGAGCCAAGTATGGAGGTGTTCAGCTATCATGAAGGTGAGTTATATTTCAGCATTTCGAGCATTACTTTGCACAGAGTGAACACTCCCTGAACTTAGATGCCAAATCATAGAGAAAATAAATAGAGCCATTCGGTAATAAGCAGAGATTTCACAAAATACGTACAAACACTTGTACATGCAATGGAGTCATGATGAGATAAACACTAAACTTTCTCTGCCAACACTGGAATGAATTGGAACTTACCCCAAATTCAACACAGATAAACTTTTACGCTATGCAATGGAGTCGTTCACTTCTACCTTTGTTGTTGCCCCTGTGTTGCCAGGTCTGCAGAAGTGGGTGGAGGTGGGGAACTCTGGAGTGTTCCGTCCTGAGATGCTCCTGCCGATGGGGTTACCTGAGGACATCTCTGTCATAGCCTGGGGACTGTCACTAGAGAGGTACGTTATACTATGTTCTGTTCAAAAGATAAAGGTAAATGTTAGTTCCACAGCCTTTTTCAGGCTGTAGGGGCAGTGAGTTTTATTTATTTATTTATTTTTTTTTTTTATTGTCCAAACAGTACCCATGCAGTCGCAGCCTTACGGCTGAATTGATGCAGGGTATCACATAATAATCAATACAAATCACAACAATTACGACATTCAAATAATACAAATGATAGACACAGTCGCAAGGGTCTGTGTGGCTGCCATTCGGCGCCACAAGGTGACCTCAATACGACTTTCCCCAACCGAAGTTAGGTACCCATTCACACCTGGGTGGAGTGAGGAAATTCGTGTAAAGTGCCTTTCCTAAGGGCACAACGTCGGGGCGCATGTTCAGACATGTACCGGGTACGACTCGGAATCGAACCCGGGTCTCCCGGTTCACAGTCGATTGTTCTAACCACTACACCACCCGACGCCACGTTTTATTTCTACTTTGTCTAGGGCACAGTGTTGGAAGGCAGAACCCTGCCCTCTCTGATATGTCAGAACTGTAAAAGCAGCTAGACTTGGTATATGTAAAGAGCTTTTGTTCTAACCTGTTCTGTTGTTCTTCTCCACTTTTTCAGACCCACAATGATCAAGTATGGCATAGACAACATCCGTGAGTTAGTCGGGCACAAGATCAACCTACAAATGGTTTATGACAACCCCATTTGCCAGTTGACTCAGTCCTGAGGTACACAGCTCATGTAGTTACGTGTATGTGACTAAACCACAGTGTCACCATTCTGTGTAACACCCCTCCCACTGGTCAGGAGGCTTGATAGCCAACACCTCTAAGTCTAAAGGGAGAATTTGGGATATCCTGTTCTATAGCACCCTACTCTGTAGAATGCTGTTCTATAAAATCCAGTTCTGTGGAACCCTGTTCTATGGAACCCTAGCTGTTCTGTAGAACCTTGTTCTGTGGAACTCTGTTCTGTGAAATCAATCCTGTTCTATAGAACCCATTTCTATGGGACCCTGTTCTATAGAATCCAGTTCTGTGAAACCCTGTTCTATGGAACCCTACATGTAGCTGTTCTGTAGAAACCTGTTCTGTGGAACTTTGTTCTATGATCTGTGGAACCTGGGCAGTGAGAGGTTTTGTTACCCAGAATAACAAAGTTCTGTTGCACAGACTAACAAAGGATGGAGAATACTATGTGATGATTTATTATATTGACTGTAAAACCATGTTATCTATGAAATAATATTGTTCAGGTCCTCGTATTTGAAGAAAGAAAACTTAAGACAGTGCAAAGAAAACTATACAGCATGAACAACAGAAGTGAATCCTAAAATACCTTGTATAACATTACTGATATACAACTTTTAAGTTTTGTAATAGGTAAAGATGTCTTTGCACAAATAATGTCACATCTTTATCAGAAATGAAATAAAAAGGTGTACACTATACAGCGTAGTGCTGCCTGAAAATAATGTGAAATAAAAGTACATGTAATAAGACGTGATATTTATAATTGGTTGGGACCAGTTAATGTTCTGTTACCTTATTAGATTATCACAACATCATAAGGCCATGTTGATTTGATTATATGGATGACATCCTCTGGGAACCCCAAAACTGATGCGAGCGTGCGAATAAAAAAAAAAGTTTTGCAAAAAAAAAAGTTGCTTTAATTATGAAATCTACGTGGTCATGAAGGTTGAACAAAGGCCACAGAGTATCGTTTGGCGAATAATCTACTCTTCAAATTCATTTCTTTACATTTTCGTCTTTTTTTGTTTGATTTTGGCATTCTACGACATTGGTATCGTTTTCAAATATTTTTTTGCAACTTACGGGTATAAATTTTATTCATTTTGCAACTGTTTTGTATGATTTACAGTATGGTTGAAAACTTTTTTTTTTTTTGGAAACGGCCGAAAATTCATGCGCGCGCGGATGTCATCCATATAATCAAATCAACATGGCCTAATTGGAAAAAATTGTTTTTGATTTTAAGTAGCATTGGGTGAGGTCAATTAAATATCTGTTGAAGCCATTAAAAAGGAATGAACCATTCTCAAGTGTTCCTTCATCTAACATGGAGAATGTCAGTGTGGTTAAGTGATCTCAATCCAGTTTAGCTCACTGAAGAGCTAATCTCCCACTGGTCATGACAGATGCTATGTACAGTATTTACGGGTTCATTGTACCGGGAAAATTCCCCTAGCTCTTTTCAACATAGTCAAGCACAGTGGACCACAGCATAACATCCCATCCTAAGGACTGCGACCCTCTCCATTAGCATGTATGTCAGGTGAGCCGGGATTCAAACTCCCAACCTTTTGGTCCAGAGGCAGGGTCACTAACCACTGGACTACGCAAACTACACACGTGTGGTATACTACCATTAAACCATCTTCTACTACTCAAGAAAAAAAACACACACACGGCTGACTATATTAGAATAAAGACAGTGTTTATTGTGTGAATTTTGATGTGGCAATCAGAATTCAACATTTTTACAACAAAATCTGTAATTGTAAGGTGCTTGGAGGTCTGTAAAAGAATAGATGCTTCGTTCACACATACACACATTATGTCATACATGTGCCAGAATTGCTGATAGATGTATATTGGTTTCTTTAATACATGTACAAAAATGAATCACTGACAAAGCCATTTAGTCATTCCATTGAAGTCTTTCCACAATTCTGCATTCATAAACATTTTTTTTTCTTATAATTCAACAACACAATTTGTTCAGTGCTCACACATAACACACATGTACAACACTTACACACCAACCATCAGTACAGGTACATACAATTTGTTCCAGGTCATACCATGCCTTGAATTGTACAGGCCTTTTTTACCAGACCAAACCTGGTTGGCATTCAAAACAGCCAGTCAACTAATGAGAGAGTGGACAAAACTTGGCCAAATGTTTGTGTGTCTACATTTTTGTTTTGCATTTCTTCATTTTTGTTCAACATGTCTACATCATTGTTTAGTATTTCTATATTTTTGTTTCAAATTTTCTAAGTTTTTTTCTTGGCATATCTACATTTTAAACAATGTTGGCAGAGTCATTGGATCAGTCTATTGTTTTTACTGTCATGTACATACATTATTGTGGTAGCAGTGGCTTGATATATTCAGTAGTTCCTATAAAAGATTTGTGGCAGATTCTAAGATATGCTTGTATATGGCCATAACCTCGATATGGTTTTCTGTGTCTATTTAAAAACTACCTTGTCTGCTTTCAGTTATTGCTTTTAAAAGGCTTTTGCCAATTTATGATCAAATTATTATTCAATCTCAATTTCATTGAAATTATGTACATCTTTGAAAAAAAACATTGGGGTCTGTGACACATACAGAAAATATAGCAGCTGTGCAAAGTATCATGTCTAACCCCAAGTTCTGTTGAAAATACACATCCACGTCACAAAAAATAATTCTTTTTACATTCAAATGATTCCTGCTCAATATAGTACTACCTAAGTAATCACTGAATCAACTGTCAGTACTCAAACAAACTCACAATAATTTTGTAGTATCAAAAGGATGGTGATGTTACAATATACCCTGCTGGTGTGGGCATGGCCACTTTTGTTGTATCGTCACAAAATGACAGTATTTTTACAGTCATATGTCTATGTATGGAAAAAATTATGACAGCTCTGAGATCTTTGGTGGTTGGTTTGGTCACAGCATGCTTAACCCTTGTCCTGCTGGCATTTTAACACAATATTTTTCAATAATTTCATGTCTTAATTAGGTCATAGACCCTGACTTTTTTTGCCCTGCGGTGGCATAGTTACTTCCGCATTCGTTGAATTTTGCTGTGGTCTGATGCGTTGCACAAGAAATACACCCAAATTGTACCTATAACGTTACAGAGTACTATTATATAGATGATACTGAATGTGCAAAACAGCAATTGTTAGGCTCCGCAGGACAAGGGTTTCAAATGTTATGACATCAAAATCGTGGGACATTTTTACTGACGACTTACAACAGACGTGACCACGCCATAAGGAAGCAGCATTCAGTGCAGTTGCAGTGTTAGATGTGGGCTCTCCCCAACTGTACATTTTTGTGTGTCTTCTCAATTTGACAAGGCAAACTCTGACACTGGCCCTCTCGATTTTGACTCTCAATTTTGATATTGAGTGCCAAAGTCACTACCATTTTGTTCTAGAGGGGTCTGGGGTATGATCCCCCAAGAAATTTTGAATGTAAACCCTCTAAAATTGTCTAAAAAGAGCAAAATTTCAAATGAAATTTTTAAAAAGTTTTGGAGGCCAGTCCTGATGAAAACACAGAAGTCTTGATACCATTAAAGAAGTTAATTGCCAATGGTTAAAATTCTTGGTTAAAATGTTTCCCTCTTAAGCAGCAATACTCCATCCTGAGACACACGTATACGTTGGAGAGAGCCTTGGTTGGATGTTTGTTCACAAGTCTGAGCCCGTGTCCTGGGGTTTTAACCGAACGATGTGAGAGTGTGTCCCTGGTCGAGGTAACCGTCGGTGCGCATACCAATCCTCTGTAGTCTCATGTGTTCCTGTCATAATAGAGTAACAACAACCAAGTTAGAAACTGCAGCTTAATTAATTGTAACTTTTTGCCGCTAACTAACTGCTCTGCTTATTATTACTCAAACACACTCATATAAATTATGAGACCCTCCAACATACATTTAAGTTAGTCCCAACACCACAGGGTGTCTGCTGCAGTACAATTGATACAAACAAATAAATAACAAACAAACAAACGACACCTACCCTTTCTTCCTCTCCCATGACGTACTTGTCTTCACGTAGCCTCTCTCGCAGTTTCACTATATTTTCATACATCGTCTCTCTGTCTACCGTGGTCTGTGGAGAGATAAGAGATCAAACAACATTTTTAAAACCATAGCTGCTTTATGGAATGTGAAAAATGATAATCAGAAATGTTCTATGGAGCCCTGTTCTGTAGAACACTGTTTTGTGGAGCCCTGTTCTGTGGAACCCTGTTCTGCGGAACACTGTTCTGTGGAACCCTGTTCTGCAGAACACTGTTCTGTGGAACCCTGTTCTATAGAACCTTGTTCTGTGGAGTCCTGTTCTATAGAACCCTGTTCTGTGGAACCCTGTTCTGTGGAACCCTGTTCTGTAGAACCCAGTTCTGTGGAACCCTGTTCTATAGAACCTTGTTCTGTGGAGTCCTGTTCTATAGAACCCTGTTCTATGGAACCATGTTCTGTAGAACCCTGTTCTGTAGAACAGAGTCACTCTTACAGGTTTGTCGCATACCTTCATAAGTTGTGCCTTTTCGCGCTGCAGCTTGTACTCCAGCTCCTTCTCCTTCTGCAGACTGTCTGCCATCTGCTCCCGGATCGTGCTGCTGTTCTTCTTCTTCAGCTTACTCAGCTGATCCTGCATCTTCTTCACCACCTGTTAAAATGTTAATTAAAATGACAATGTTAAAATTTCTCCTTACTTTTTACCCTGCATAAATATTTTGTTTTTACATTCTGTATCATAGACACGGTAGATTCTGAACTAAACTGTAACACACGCACAAACGTGACTGCCCCAGAAACATGTTTAACTTCTGATTGTGAGGATTCTATTCTATAATGTATTAGTGATGTATATACTAGTAATGGAATTTTTAACACTAACGGCAACTTTGTAATCAATGATGCATTTCAGGTAATATTGTCATTGATAATAATTAATCTGAATCTGACCTGTTCCTGCTTGGTCCTCGAGTACTCTGACTGCCGCACCTTCTCATACATGCTGTGTTCCTGCTGCTGCGCCTTGCCTACAGCTCTCTGGAAATCAGGAACAAGGCTGTTAGCACCGGTAATTACAGTAAACTTTGCTGCACAGCAATTGTACAAGGTAACGTTACATGTACAATGGATCGCATCAAGCTTATAACCCTTTCCTACCACTCTCTGAACATAAAGAGCAAGACTGTTAAGCAATTACAACTGCAATGCAATATTGCAAGGTGCAAATGTAACAACAAACATACTATGAGACTTATTCACCTCACAAAAGACTGTGGCATTAAAGCATTTTTTGACCCAGAGATATTGTCCTGTTGTATCAAATGCATAGGGTTGTTAGTCATTACTGTACAGTGCATGTGGTGTATAGGCTGATGCCCATCTCCATTGTGTGGAGAAACAACATATTTGCTGTAACTGTACCTTGAAGTGCTTCATCTTGTCCTCGTGTTTGCGTCTTCGATCATCGTCGACCCTCATCAGGTACCGCTCCTCCCACTCATTCAGCTTCTCGTGACGCTCGACCGCCTTGGTGCGCACCAGAGCATTTAGACGCTGCTGCTTCCGAAGGCTGTGTGCCTGGGAGGGACAGATGGTATGTGGCCTCGTGGTTATGAACAGACCTATGTTCCAAAAGCTCAGGGTGTTCCAAAAAATCCAATGTTCCGAAAACCTGACCGAGTGTGTGTTAAAAAATCTTTAAAAAACTCTCTATATTCCCCAAACCCCCATGTTCTGAAAAGGCGTGTTCCAAAACGTTATGTTCCGAAAATCCTTGTGTTTTGAAAACCCTTGTGTCCAAAAACCACTATGTTCTTAAAACCCAATGTTTGCCTCCACCCATATGTTTTAAAAAAGATTCAATGTGTTCTATTGGTTGATCTGCTTGCTGAAGATCAATGGATGTTATCACCTCTTAGTGAACTTAAAACTCTTGGACTGTGCTTAGGGGAAGAAATCAAGTGTGATTGCTACTCTCCTATCATCATCATCATATCTACTCTCCTATTAAATGTTACAAGTCAGAACAAGAACAGACAAGAACAAGTATGACAGTACTGTACAAAATTAAATCCACGTACCTGCAGTTTCTGGTCGATCTGCTTGCTGCGCAGGTCCAGGTCTGCCTGCTGCGCCTCCTCCTGCAGTTTCCTCTGCACGTCTGCGTTCTTCTCCAGAAGGTTCAGAGAGTCTCGCAGCCGACGCGCCTCTGAAATGTCAAACATTTTTAACTCGTCAAATTTGGCAGTTTATAACAATTATCATTAGAAATCCATGAACCAATTACTAGTTGTAATTTACCAACTCATGCTACATGTATACTCTCACTGTTATATACTATTCTTGTTTGTTTAGTGCTATTTGCAATGACTAATAGTATAGAACAATTAAACTGTTTTTGAAAAGTCTTGTGAGTCCAATTTTTTGTAGTTTTAGAACAGTTCAGTTGTCATATAATGTCAAACTTATCCTTGCTTTCACTCTCAAAACAAGCATAGATCAGTAATTTTATTTATTTTTAGTCCTGTAATACTTAGTACTAGAAAAATGGGTTTCTTGAATCACAACATATATAGCATTTGCCTGGCCAACATCTTAATTTTGATGCAATAATGAAAATGGAAATGAGATTTTTTAAACATACCGTCACGTGCTCTTTCCTGCAGGTGTGAGCGTGTGGTGTTCAGCTCGGCACTCAGGAGTCTCTTTCCTGTCTCAAACCTACGAGTCCCGCCTTCTGACTTCCTGTAGACAACATAACAGGAACATTGTTACAGTAATGAATAACATTCTGGAACTTCTGCACACACTTCTGCCTTCCTATATAACTGGAATAGCATGTTATTAATCTTAAATTTCTAAACCATGGTGCGCACTCCATCGTCTCCCGAGACGGAAGGATGCCAACAACAATCTTAAATTTCAGACACAATCACACATGCATGCACTGACACATACAGACATACCATTACATACAGACACAGACGCACTCACACACACACATGCACACACAGATACACACACACACTCACAATCACGGAGATTACACTAACCAAATGACCAACTAACATGATGAGACTCCCTTACCCCAGGCTGGCTTCCAGTGTTGTGTCTGCCTCCCTGTTGGCCAGGATTCTCTTCCTTGTTGTCTCGCTCCCAATCCTGATGCAAGAAACATTGGTTTCAACATAATTATGCTCTCTTACTTGAACTTGAATGGCACATGTATTCCTTATAGATAGCACATAAAAGTCTGAATTGAGCCGCATTTTCTATTACAGCAGTACAGAAGAAATTGACAGTTATACATGTAGGCAATATTGTATATGTGAATACTGGTAGAAACTTCTTGATTCCCAACCACTTGTTCAAAGAACTTTGCTATTCACTTATTCACCAACCTGAATCAAATGAAATTATGTAGTAATCATGGGTATCTACAAGTTCAGAGCCAGCAAGTACACATCAATAAACATGAACCTGTTAGAAACGCAGCACAGGTATACTGACAATTCACTTGTACAACCATTGCATGACCCAAGAAGTGGGGAGAACTGACCTGCCCTGCTCGAACTGCATCTGGCGTTTCTTCTGTGCGTCCATGTTCAGTTTGATGGCGAGATCAGCAAGCTCCTTCTTCAGCTTAAACTGTTCCTCCTGGGACAACAGAGCAAAAGGTCAATCTTTGCTAAGGTGTAAGGAAATACATTGAATTTTCATTGTGAATTTGTAGTCTTACATCTATCTTAGATAGTTTTCAACCATGAAGTTAGATGTTCAAAGGTTAGGTGTAACAGGTCGTTCAGTGTACCGTTCAGCTAACCGCCGCCACACCACATGCCTGCAAAGCTGTTGTGTTATGCAAAGGGCTGCTACACTGAAGGTGTGGTTACTTACAGGCTATACAGATACATTTTGTACAGATACAGAAGCTGGTGTATTACATGAAGGCCAGTTGTATCAGCTATACGGATACAGATTACTTGGTCAATTTTACAGATACAGAATGATGCAAATGTACATGATACAACTGTAAGCTTTCGTAGAACTTCAAATGAAAGCTTGGCAGTCTTGGCCACTTTTTTTTTACCTCCTTCTGCTGCATCTTCTGTGTGAACTCCAAGTTCATCCTCTCCAGTTCCGTCCGCACCAGCTCCATGGCTGCCTGCTTTGCCTTGTACTGGCGCTCTGCATCACTCCTGAAATATGACAAATTTTCTTTATAATCTTGAATAGTAACCTGTAACCACCTCATGGTTGTCTCTGTGCACACTGTGCAACATATAATCTCCAATCAAATGTTCTTCGTACTTTTACACTGAGTAAGAATTTTTCAATGGTGTGCCTAAAGGTAAAATTACAAATGGTGCAACTATGTTGACTTGTTTTTCAAAACGTTTTAATTAAAAATGTGTAGGTAATTTTGAATGTTGCCTGCACCAGTGCAGAATCTTGTCATTTGCGTTGAGATATAACAGTACTTACTCATGTAGAAGAGCCTTTCTTGTCTTGTCCTTAAACTGCTGCATGTATTCTGCCGACTGGCTGATGTGCTCTTTTGTTTTCTGTAAAACAGAAGTATTAATGGTATGAGGAAACAATCAGTGCAGTAAGTTTGCCACTGTTTTAAGAGTTCTCCATTGTATGTATTGGCTAAGGGTAATGTTACAAAGAGTAAATGTGCTTTACTTGTATTTTTTTTGTGCTGCCAAACTTAAATTTCAGTACCAAGGACAGCCACTGTCTCTTTCTGATCAACAGTAACTCTCTTTACATCTGTAGATGTTGCTTAAAGTGACTTTAAGTTTCTTATGATAACTAATGAGAAATCATCATTATGGTAAAATCAGTTAGTTTGAGCCATGTTTTGAAGTGACCATGGATCAAAGATGGTGCCTTATCTTGTCAATGTGGGTTGTGTATAAGAAGACCAGATTCTATACTATAGGTCCGCTGGGTTAGACAGGTTTGACTTAGCCTCTATAGCAGGCTCATAGAACTTGGGGTTTGGTGGTCTTCGGCTGTTTTCTGATTAGCCCAGTTCTAGCAGGCTTATAGAACTGGGGGTTTGGTGGTCTTCAGCTGTTTTCTGATTAGCCCAGTTCTAAAAACCGGTAATTCAACCAGGCCGGCTATGTTGTCTATATGCAATCAGAAAATAGCACATAAAAGATCCCAAAGACCCTGAAGATCCCCAAACCCCCAGTTTTTGGCATGCTATGGCGGCTAGGTTTGACAGCATTTTAGGTCTGACCTCCTCCGTCTGGTGTACGTAGTCCCTCTGCAGCTGCTCCTGAGTCTGAAGAGTTTTGTTCAACTTCTTGTCCTCCTCCAGGGTTTTCTTCTGGATGGCTGCAAGGTAACAAATCTTGTCATTAATTAAAGAATTAAATTTAATACATGTAACAGGTTTCTCCATGGACTGACTCAATTTATGACATAGTTACCAATCAATCAATCAATACCCACAATCCCACCAAGCTTTCTCCATCAAGAAAACCTAAAAAAAACACATTTCTTCTGAAATCACAAAACTCCCTTTAAAACAGAAAAATTGCTGCTGCCTTCTAAGATTAACAGAGACCACCTAAAAACAAGCAATGTGAGGCAATGTGTCCCTTTATGTTTTATACCAATTAATAGCTAGAACCCCCTATGACACAAAATAAGAAACTGTTTTCAGTCATTGACATCACACTTTTGCCTCACATATATCAGTTTGTAACTATGGGATAGGATTGATCCAACTTCCTACATTAAAAAATGACCAAAAAATTGACTTTGAATTTAGTTTTGCGGCCCTGAAATTGAATTGGATGATTTTGAACTTTGAAGAAATGGCACATCATGCCTTCAGAGATATTCCTTAAGCCGGAGGGCAGCTTACACCAGCAGCTATACTGATACAGATACATAATTGATACAGATATAGATACGTACAGTTCTCGAGATCTCTGATGACCCGTTTGACGTGTCGCTGTTTCTTGAGCACGTCTCCCTCCACACGCTTCAGCTCACGCTCCGCCTGCTTGTGCTGCCACATGTGGTCCTGACAACAACAAGAAACACTCGTTTGTTTGTTTTTATGTTTACCAAAGGAAAACATATTGTTTTTGCTCAGTTTCCTCTTCTTCTTCTTCTCCAAACACTGACCTCTGACCTGGTCAATGACCTGAACCAGACCGTCTCTCACCATGGTAACTACTAGTAGTGTTGGGTTACATCATGTTGCAATTTTATAGCAGGATGGATTTAGAGTCTTGGCACCATTATGTGTTTCAAGAAAGATTAAAAATTTTTGAACTTCCAATTTGTTATGTAGGAAATAACAGTCCAAACCTGCTTCAGAATTACTTATATCGACACAAATGAACTTTGGGGTCAACTTGAAGTTCAAGGTGAAGTTTGTCCTTACCTCCACGACCTTCATCCTCTTCTCGTAGTCCTTCTGGTCCTTCTTGATCTTGGCTTGAAGGTCGACGACCGTCTCCACGGAGGAGGCACGTCTTGGGGACGTCTTGACGCGCGGGGAGAGCTCCTTCACCTCAAAGGTGTGCGTGTAGCGGTGGGAGTCCAGGAACCCCTCAGGTCCTACCTTACGCTCCTTCTCTCTGGGTTGGGGGGAGAGTTGGGCATGCAATCTCGGTTAAGTACAGATAGCAACAACATTACTGTAAATCATTTCATATTTGTGGTAGATGAGAAAATTTTACATTAATTTAGAAAAAGTCTGCGAACTACTTGTTCTCCAAAGGCCAAATTTAATTTGTTGGTTCACAGATCTGCTTCATTTTTTTTCTGACTTGCAAAAAAATAATTCAGGTTGCAATCAACCCCAAAATTAGCCTCATATTTTGGCCCCAATAGTTGAAGAAAATCCTTGTCTTCCTAGTTGTTACAGTGAGTTTTTACAGCAATCAATGTAAAGGTTTGATTAAAAGTTTAAAATTTACTGTTTTGGAATGAACTGGTATGAATTAAATGGGAGAGCTGCTTGAAGAATGATGTAGATAGGATAATATGTGTAGGTGTCTGTGCTTTTGTTTGAAAACCACTTTGCAATGGGGCCTTTCAGGTTGTCATTTATATTCAAATGTAGTGCTTGCCAGTGGGAATTTCTTTCCAATCACTAAATTGATCTTTTCTCTGTAAAACAATGGACTCCAGTTATTTGTCTAATACAATCTGGACTATTTCTCATTAGGCAACACCAAGTTAATTTTTTTGTTCTTAGACTTAAAGAAAAAGTTTTTTTAACACATCTTGATGTATTTACTCTGTATCAATGTATGTAATTGCCAGTGTCCTTTTTACTAGCTGTGGGTCCAAAAATAAAGAAATCTTTAAGAAACAAGAAGACTTCAGACTTCCGGATGTATTGGTTTTTTGTGACCTTCAAGTTCACCCCATTTCCTGTATCTGAACTTTTAACACTGTCATCTGCTTGTCAATCTTTCTCCCACCCCATGTGCTGTCAACCTACATGTCCAGACAGGCACATAAACCCACAGCTCAGCCACCCAAAGCAATACTTCCGTATGAGAATGTAGTAAAAGACATACTTGAGAAAGTTGGCATATTCGGCGGCGCTCTTCCTGTCAACCTACTCTGTCCAAACAAACAGACACACAAACACACAGCTCAGCCACCCAAAACAATACTTCTATAAAGTAGTAAAAGATTGAGAACGTACTTGAGAAAGCTGGCGTACTCCGCATTGGTCTTGTTGGTGGGTAGTTCCAGGTTGATCTTTCTCTCCCCCCGCCCTATATACATGTACTGTCATCCTATTCTGTCTGGACAAACATACACACAAACCCACATCTCAGCCACACAAAACAACACTTCTAGTTCTGCACAAGAAAATACTAAAAGGTTGAAGAACGTACTTGAGAAAGCTGGCGTACTCAGCAGCGCTCTTGTTGGTGGGTAGTTCCAGGTCAATCTTGGGCGGTCGGCGCAGCTCGAAAGCGCTGCCGGGTCGGGCGATGACATCGTACCGGCTGTGCAGCAGGTTGGTGTGCTCAAATGGGAGAACCATCCTGCAGCTGGGGGTGATGGAAAACAGGAAAAAGGGTGAATAGAAAAAAGGTCCCATTCCACTCTGTGCAGAGCATAGGAGTGGCACCCATCGCCATTTCTGTAGCCCTTGGGCCACACAGACACAGTTGTGCAAGCACTTACCAGCAGGAGGCTAGTCCATTGGTAGTGGTGTGAGTTTAACTCCCATATTCTTTCTCAAATGCTGAGTGCTAAGCAGAGAATGCAGTAATATGTATGTACGATTTTCAAAGTCTTTGTTACGACTCGGCCGGGGATTGAACTCACAACCTACCATTATACCAAATGCAAGGTGAGGACTACCCAATTGGCCATTGCACCCGTAACCTAAAAGGTCGATAGCACCTCATTATTAGTAGAAATGCCACACCAATTTAATTTGCTAGTTCTCTAGCACACTTTTTGTATATTGTACGTACAGAATCTTGCAGAATGAATTCCATACAGCATTACAAAACAACTACCATGTCTAATGCAATAAAACTACACAACAAGAAAAAAAAGAACAACAACATCATAATACTTGCTTATTTGCAACTGGATCCGGTTACCCACCTTTACTGTTCTAACCCAGTCACCGCTTTGTGTTCTTGTGTTGACTGTGTTTTACATAATTTGTGTCAACTGATCCCTTTATACATTTTGCAGAAGGGGCACAGTGGCATTGTCAAAGCTTTTGCAACCCATAACATCTCATTGTCAAGTGCACACTTCAAGTGTAGCTTAGAGGCATAATATTTGGATATGAACAATAATAGAATGCTTATCCTACTACTAATAGTTTCAACCAAGGAACAATACGTTGCTTAAGGTAGGTTACAGTATTGTCATTGCAGATGTTCTGGGGTATATGGGCAACCTTAAGAGAGTTTGATATTAAAATATGAACACCTAGTTTTATATCTATACTTATTTATCTATTTATTTATTTCTGTTACTAGTGTTAGGTTTAGCCAGGGTAGCTTTGATTGATGCAATTGCAACTACTGCTTTACAGGTCGTCCCAGGGTCACAAATAGCACAAAGTTTGTATAGTTACAAACAAACTACAACTACACACATTCGACAATACAATCTAGATGTGTATAAAACACACCCTTCTTGCAAAGTTAACCATCCACGCAAGTGTCATGACACCAACCTATGCGAAACCAGGGAGAAACATAGATTAAACAAACAAACGCTAAAACGGCTCGGTTAATATTACCTTTCTCCGTGCCAAAGTCGGTGGCTGTTCCAACTGTTGACGTTTTTCTCCCAACGCAGAAGTTGTTTTTGTTTACATCTGCACTCAAAGCGATCCTAAATGATGTTTATAAGCAGAGCACTTGTAGAAATAGAGGTATAATAGCAGCGTGGGAAAGGTTTGAGCCCGCACTTAGCTATTACCTGTGTGCCGGCACACCTGGCCAGTCTACCTGCCCGTCGCCTAGGAGACGGACGGACGCGGACGGTGGCCCGGCCGGCGGAGCACCGCCTTCTGTTGTACGTATCAATGCGCCAGGCGTTGACTTCCGGGTTTGTTTATATTTCGTCAATTCACGAGTTTGATTTGCGTTAAATACGGATTTTTTTGTCTCTAGTTATTTTCTTTATCTAATTCGGGATAGATCAGAAATAAATTTGGACATAAGTGATGTATGGATAGGTTTTCATGCATTTGTTGATGATTGGACTCTTTTCTTTAAGCGGAAGGACACACGACCTGTCAGGTTGTAGCCATGGACACAGGGCTGCAGTGTGTCCTGCAGATCAGTTTGTAACCGCTAGGGGCGCCGTTAAGCTGTATTGAGCGATCGTTTGATCAATTTACTTATACTGGGCGGTGGGTTTGTCTGTTGGTTTCTGTCTGGACATCATTACTCGAAAAGTTGTTGATTGATCTATGTGAGTTCGATTGATGGACCCCCTGGCGGCTGTCTTTAGTACTGCAGCATTAGAGAGTACAGTTTGCCAAACTGTACTCTCTAGCGGACCAACTCTAGCCTCTACCAGGCTTCGGGAGGCGGCTGGAAAGAGTAGAAATCGGCCAAACAGAGGGAGATAACATGCCGAGGGAGTTGATCTAGAACAGTTTGCCGAGGGATAACATCCCGATTTCTACTCTTTCCAACTGCCTCCCGAAGCCTGGTAGAGCCTAGAGTTGGTCCGAGAGAAAGTACAGTTTGGAAAACTGTACTCTCTAGCTGACCAACTCTCCAGGGCCTTCCCGAAGCCTGCTAGAGGCTACGAAACAACCAAGACAACTGGACACGTCCGTCCCAACAGAGTGCCAATCACCTCGTTGGTAACGGTTGCCATGGCGGGATTAAGCATATCCGCTGTTTTCCCTACACCACCTGCCATGACCGGGCCTGGGGTTCGTCCGGTTCTGACGTTGAGCGACTCGGTCCGTCTCGGAGAGATTAGGGGTAGATAACCTCCTTAATAGCAGGATCGATGGCTTAGGCTTTTTAGGGCTTTTACTATGCTATTTTTTTCTTCTTTCCTCCTTTAATAGCTGGCTATAGTCTCCACCAGACTCGATCCTTTGCAGACTGAATAGATAGTAGAAATCGGCCTTAATAGAATGTAGCTGGCCAATTTGCCTGCCGTTACATTTATTTCTAGGCCGATTTCTACTATCTATTCGCCTGCAAAAGAGTCTGGTGGAGACTAAGCAGGCTCTTACGACTTGGGCTTTTTAGGGTTTTTATGATATGCTTATTCTTCTTCTTCTTATGGCATATCACTTGTGGTTCGGATTGGTTAATTGATACAAAAATGGGCTTTGGGCTTTTATAATGCACTTTTTTTCTTCATATATGGCATATCACCGTTTTATCATCTACCATTTCTTATTATTATTTCGTCAACATTTCATACTTGTAGCGTTTAAAATAGCCCAGGAACAAGCTATGTTATGTTTTTGGTATCACGAATAAACAGCTAGAGCCAGCCCGCAATACGAAACCAGGGGCAGAAGCAACCATTTTCCATCAGTGATATCGCATGCTAGTCTCATAGATATCAGTATGCTATGGGATTGGGTTGATTCAACTTTAGTTACTACATTGAGAAAAAAAATTGTTGAGAAATGCGAGCAGTAAAGCTGGATTTGCATAGTCCCTTTTCTCATGAAAATTTTTCTCTATGACGCTTTGGGTGCCTTTGAAGCTTTAGGACTTGAACTCAATGGCTTTGGTGGCTATCTCGCCCTCCCCTCCCCATGTCAGCTTGTCGTCCCTCCCCCTCCCAGCCGCCTCTCTCCTTGTTTCCTGTCGTCGTGGTGGGATCCTGACCGCTCTTAAGTTCTCGCCTGGCGAACCCTGAAGTCTGCGAAACCTTCTAATTATAGTAAAGTGGCGGGAGGATGGAAGCCAGCTGGCCTCCCTGGTAATAACGACACAGGTGACACGCAGTGAGACAAGACAGTCTTGTTTTTGCCTCTAGTGTATACAAGATCGATCCATCAAGAGGGGAGTTAGCAATTGGGCAGTTCACTTACACGTACTCGACTTGAAAACCACATGGCTGCTGGGAGAACGGCCAAGTTACATCTAGCCACGGTACCGTCACCAACTGTAGGTTCTACATCATACAAATCTAGTCTTAGAGCAGGGAGGGACATTTCTGAGTCTTAGTATTGTATTGTATCCAGAACCGTGCCTATCTAGTTTTGTGCCTGAATGGGTTAGGGTTAGGACCAGGCACGGTTCTGGATAGTCTCCGCGTATCCAAGAACGTAGGTTTACCCTACGCACAGTTCTATGATACGCGTGGACTATCCAGGACTATGTTTCTGGATGAAGCATGGTTCTGGATAAAGCATCGTTCTGCATAGGTGATAACTATACAAGACTGTGTTCTGGATACATAATGGTTTTGGATAAAGTACGATTCTGAATAGAGCATGGTTCTGAATAAAGCATTGTTCTGGATAAAGCGTGGTTTGAATAAAGCACGGTTTTGGATAAAGCGGGGTTTGGGATAAGCATTTTTCTGGATACATCATGGTTCTGGATAGGCGTGGACTATCCAGGACTGTATTCTGGAAAAAGCATGTTTAGAGCACGGTTCTGGATAGAGCACGGTTCTGGATAGAGCACGGTTCTGGATAGAGCACGGTTCTGGATAAAGCACGGTTCTGGATATAACATTGGTGTCGGTGTACAATGTACGTACGGAGTGTGTCCATGGAGAGACCACACCTAAACAACTATGGATCTGACATGTAAACGCCACAGCTGTTGTTAACAATAAATATATACCAGTAGCAGTAACTCAGAAAAGCATTGAACAGATACGGAATAAGAACGGCGATGTTTGTACCCACAGACACATGTTTATACAAATAGACGATTTGGTGAATGAAACGTTACCAGTATTGATGTTACTAGTAGTAATCCGCCTATTGGAATGAACTTCCATTCCAATAGGCGGAAACCGATAACAGGCCAACATTGGGTTTATATAACTCATAACTGTACGAATTGAACATAATGTACAAGTATGATTTGGAAGACAACAAAAACACAAAATACTCTTCTTTACGGAATTCAATTTAAACTATTGATGGTATTTTGGTAGTCTCCACCAGACTCCTTTGCAGGCTGAATAAGTAATACAAATCGGCCTAAAAAGAATGTAGCTGGCCAGGGGATTGGCCTGCCATAGAGGGTCCAGTTTGCCTGCACAGGCCAACTCCCCTGGCCAGCTACATTCTTTTTAGGCCGATTTCTACTATTTATTAAGTCTCTTTATGTTCACGGTAGCAAATTTTCACGGTCTGAGAAAAATGGATATGTTCACGGAACTATATATTCACGGAGGCTACAGGTGCAGGAAAAAGAAAGTACAGTAATTATTTGCTAATCTTGATGATAAGTTCACGGTACAGGGGTGACAGTGAAAAATCAGGAATTACAGTATTCAGCCTGCAAAAGAGTCTGGTGGAGACTGGATATTTTTGGCCGGTCGCCGGTCCACTGAAAAGAGCGTGTTATCTAGTGTCCGGAATGACTCAGTAAGTTCTGTGAGATAAAGTGACTTGCCGCCACGACAATAATCCAAAACAGACCAGTTCTAAAGTGTGAAGTAATTTGGAATGGTTACTACCATGCAAGTAGGGGATATATCAAACAGTTAGTGAGCGGGGGTCTAACACGGGACCTGGACAGTGTAACAAGCACGGGGAAATCACCTTACAAATAACGTTTGGACATCATGAAAGTTCATCAATTACATGTTTAGAGTTAAAACTTTAGATCCAACACAAAGAGTCAGTCTACTGAGGAAGACCAGAGTGACTTGTCGAAAGCTCTAGGTGAGAGAATTTTTTGTGTTGGATCTCTAAAAGTTTTAACTTTAAACAAAAGTTTGAACATAGTAGTACAAGGAAACGGCTTTTGACTATTGATAGTACTGGCTCTGTGTACAAAAGTCAATATTAAGTGGTCATCTTGTAAAAATGACCAAGAAATATCTTTGAAAATGAGTAAGTTTTAACAATCTTTGAAAGTGTCTTCGTACTTCCAAAACTACTTACTTAAGAAACTGGTATTCTTTGTGTCAAGAAGTTGTCCTACTACATTTTAATATTAACGAATCACATTCCTACAACCTTACTATATCGTCTAGATACATGTGTGACAAAAATAAATAGTGCAAATATACTCTTCCCTCGCATAAGTGCTTACATTCACTCAGTATTTTCTGTGCGCAGCGCACAGACTTTATATAACACTAAACACAATCAAACAACTTAAATCATATGTGAGGGGGAAAAGGAAATCCAACGAATTATTTACATGTTTAAACTTTTGTTAGAAAGTCCACACCACAGACAGACGGGTTCGTCCATATGAATACACATGCTAGTGATAGCGCACTTTGTCGTGCGGATATACTAATAGTACCTATCATATCCCAATCCAACCATCATATACATTTACACGTACTTCTATATTACAATATTGGCAGGAAGTCTTGAAGAAGACGTCACGATGCCCACACGACAAAAATCCTTGCGGTTTGGACATCACAAGAGATTTCTCCACGACTGGAGGCTACAACTTTTTCTTGCTATTTAAGACATTTAAGGGCCCGGTCACATAAGTCGCGCGATCGTCGCACGATTGTCGTACGATCTTCATACGACCGCAAAATGAGTCTTGGGATAGTCGTAGATGTGTCCTGCTCGATATATTAGATTCTTGTCGGCGGTTGATTCCGTAACAGCCTGATTGAACCTCTACGGTTGCATCACAGTTGTACGACTGTTTTCCCGTTCTGTTGTATGGAAGTTGTGTAACTTGAGTCCGTCGTGACTTTGTCCTGCTTAGTTGTGTCCTTTTTATGTAAACATATTGTTTTTGCTACGTTTCTTCCTCTTCTTCTTCTCCAAACACTGACCTCTGACCTGGTCAATGACCTGATTTGTTGACGTCTCTCACCATGGTAACTGGTGTTGGGTTACATAATGTTGCAATTTCATAGTAGGCATTTAAACTGCTGTCACCATATACATGTATGTGAATGTGTTTGAGTAAACATTATGCATTTTCTTTGCAAATGTTACTTTTCTAGTATTTTTTATGTATTACGAATTCTTACGACAATCGCACGACGACCTACGACGCATGTGACCGCGACCCGACGACGGTACGACAGTCTAGCGACACGCGCAGCTCTCCACAGACATGTTGGGGTAGACCTTCAGCACGACGTTTCTGTTCTCGTCGAAGTAGAGGATGCTGAGCGAGGACAGCTTGTCGGGCACACAGCAGGGAGACGGCACGCCAGACGTGATGCCCACCGTCCGCATGATGCTCTGGATCGTCGCGTGGTTAGAGGGTTTCATCACCTGGTGTACAACAAGAGCAAGTTTTTATTTACTTATTCATAACCACATTATGTGTTCGTAAATAATTTCATCAGGTTGGTAAACGACTGAATAGCAAAGTTCTTTTTATTCACAACCATTTATTTTTTGAGTCAGAATTGCCCTGATGAAGATGACAGAATTGCCCTGATGAAGATGACAGAATTGCCCTGATGAAGATGACAGAAGGTCATCGAAACGTCGGCTTGAAAAATAAATGGTTGTAATAAAAAGAACTTTGCTATTCACACATTATGTGTTGCTGTAATGTTTTGTCATGTCTTGTCAGCAGGACAAGCCCTTTGTAATATCCACTGGCTAGTTGGGCTGCCCTGACTGTGAGGGTTGAACAGCCAAACCAATAAATGAATAATATTTTATTTATTTATGATGACTCTCGACATACATGAGTAGTAAACGGCATGGTCAAACAGGTGTTCATGTTTGGACGCCTTTTTAAAGACATCATTCTATCTTGATACTATATTGCTACTACCTGTATATTGATACTATGTTGATACTATATTGATACTATCTTGACACAAATTGATACTATATTGACACTATATTGATACCATATTGACACTATCTTGAGACTATATTGATACTATCTTGATAGCTTACAACACAGTATCAAACTGGCAAGGCAGTATCCTTACGTTCCACTTGCGAAAGATATACCTGCGAATGTACAAAATAAGGGAGGAAAGTCTGATAAAAACGCATAGAGAGAGACGTCAAAAATAGGCCGAAGCCCAACCCTCTGCTTAGAGACTAGTTCAGGCTGTATGACAAAAAAGGACGACGACACCAGGTAACCTTTGCCACGCGATTTACACCACAAATCCGACATTTGGAGCATGTCTGGCCGAAAGGACTCAGATGTTTGTGCAAATGTGGCCCAGCTAACAACCGCGCGTGTCGCCTGATTTATGTGTGCAATCAATAAGGATAAGGAGACGGGATTATACCTAAAGTACATCGTGTTTGTCACGGTCTTTAATAAACATTAGAACTGCAGAGTCATTTTGGTGTAAGGATTTCAGCGCAGTAAAACTGAAATATATAGGGACACCTCGCGTAGCTTGTTTTGGGGATATTTCAAACGCTTGAAGTAAGAAATTATGACGACTATGTGCTATGAAATGGCAGTAAATGTCAATATCTGACAGATTTTCTCATCCAGAATATTTGTAGTTTTGCCACCATGGAATTGCATTGGACACATATAGCTAGCTGTGTCCTGTTTTTGCTTTCTTGTCTTCTGGGATGGGAGTTTTGATTCACGCTTTAACTTATCCACACACGTCTTGTAAAATATTTTTATCTTTCATTGTAAAAGTTGATGCAAGAATATAAGTTGTGCCTAACTTGAGTTCGCAGCCACTTTGTCTGTGTCCTTTCATATATGTATTTATCACAGTTCTTCTGATTAAAAAAGAGGAAGAATTGCACTGGATGCTTTGGGTGCCACTACAGTAGTGTAGCGTGTACAGAAGAAGTGTGGGACAGTGTAGCTATGCCGTGTGTGTGTCCCAGACCCCACGGCACGACAGATTTCCTCCAGAATTTATCCAGAATATTTCTGCTTGCCACCCTTAAATTGCATCCAGAATATTTCTGTTCCGTCGCCCTGTGAAGTTGCAATGGATACCACTAAAACTGGTGTGGGACAGTGTTTCTCTGCCCTGTGTATGTCCCAGACCCCACGGCTTGTTCTGGATCTATTTCAAACGCTTCAAGTATGTGCTAAGAAATATAGCAGTAAATTTCAATATCAGACAGGAGCCTCATCCAGAATATTTCTGTTTTGCCTCCCTTAAATTGCTTGGGATGTTTTAGGTGCTTTAGCTTCCACTACTAAAAGTGTGGGACAGTGTTTCTCTGCCCTGTGTGTGTCCCAGACCCCAGGGCTATACCTGTTGATGGCCGGTATGAAATGCTAACGAATATGTGCTAAGAAAAGGCAGTTAATGTACGACCGATTTCCTCATCCAGAATATTTCTGTTTTGCCTCCCTTAAATTGCAATGGATGCTTTATATGCTTTAGGTGCCAGTACTGTGGGACAGTGTTGCTATGCCGTGTGTGTGTCCCCGATCCCACGGTTACACCTAAGTCTTGAACATCTAACTCTAAACAGCGACTCTGCGATAGTTCTAGGAAAGAATGAATTTTTGTACACCCCAATCCTTGGTTGATAACTATGGTACTTGAAGGCATGACTATTTCTTGTTCTTTTCTTGACTGGTATAAGGTACAAGTCGTGTCACTGTGGAACAGTTTAGCTGTGCCCTGTGTGTGTCCCAGACCCCACGGCTATGACTGTTGATGGCCGGTTCTCGCACAATGGGCCGCACACAGCCCCACATTCTCAGGTGCGGCCTGTCGCTTCATACTCCAGCGCCCCGCGTGTTTACGTCTGTCACTTTCACATGATGAACGTCCCGAGCTGTCACAAGATTCACACCGCGCTCCTGTCACAGGTTAAACATCTCTGTCCTGAGGGCTTACACCTGCACGGACCCTCCACACCCCCCCTCCTGATCGCACACACCTACTGCACCTGTGGTGTAGCAATACCCCCCCTCGGGGTACGCCTGGGGGGTAGCCTAAATTGCAGGCAGGCCCCCGTAAAAGAGACATTTCCTTCCAACCGACCCGTCCGTTTAGCCTCTGCCAGGCTTCAGAAGCGGCTGGAAAGACTAGAAATTGGCTAAATCTGTATCAGTATAGCCGGTATAACCGCCCTTCGGCGTAACACACCAGCTTTGCAGGCACGCGGCGCGGCGGCAGCTAGCTATATCACACCGAACGACTTGTTACACCCAATCTTTGCACATAATTGCAGGAGTTGTTTAAAGCTTTCTAGTGATCATGCCCCAACTGTGCTTGGTGGCAACGAGGTCCAGTCTACGATAGTTCTGGGGAAATACGAGTTTTTCAGAGACACCTCAATCGAGAGATAAAATGCCGGGGGAGTTAGTGCTGACTAGAGTAGCCTGTATGTACGTAGATTCCAAAAATGTCCTTCTCTGAAGCCTGGTAGAGGCTACCAAAGCCTGGTAGAGGCTACCGGAGCCTGGTAGAGGCTGCCAAAGCCTGGAAGAGACTACCAGAGCCTGGTAGAGGCTACCAAAGCCTGGTAGAGGCTACCAAAGCCTGCTAGAGGCTACCAAAGCCTGCTAGAGGCTGCCAAAGCCCGGTAGAGGCTACCAAAGCCTGCTAGAGGCTACCAAAGCCTGCTAGAGGCTACCAAAGCCTGGTAGAGGCTTCCAAAGCCTGCTAGAGGCTACCAAAGCCTGCTAGAGGCTACGTTCCCTACAGGAAGTTCGGCTGAACCCGGCGGCAGTCCGGCTGCTGATGTGTTAGCTCAGACTCAGGTTGTTTGGAGACAACACTCGGCTGTGTTTGTGGTACTAGTAAGGGGGGGGGGTATATAACAGCTAGCCTGTATGTCCGACGGTGCTCTGGGTATTTACTGCACGTAAGTCACACATTCAGAACCTTCCCCCCAAATTGTCACCCGAACACCAGCCAATCAAGATCGGCTGAAGTTCGGGAGAAGTCTGGCCAGATTTGGGCCTAAGGTAAGGTCTCCCTTTCTATACGAATCGAAACAAATTCGACTTAAATTTGAGTCAAATTTGACCCCCCCGAACAAGTCCTGTACACTGCTGACTGTGTGACAGGTGCTTAACACGCACTAGGAACAAACGCCCAGAAGACAGGTCCCGTCAACTTCGGTTGGTCCAAGCTCAGCAGGCATGCTAATGTTATTTGCGCTCTCCGTGTAGAAAACCCGGCTGACAAAGGCCGGACTCACTCGGACAGGAACTGAAGAGGGCGGCAAATATTGGTCCTGAGCTCAGGACGGGTCCGCTTGGCCTTCACCCGGTGGGTATATAAAGGTGGGCCGCGGGATGGGGGTAATAAAGAAGTACGGGCCACAAACCTGTGTATACTAAACTGGAGAGGGTACGGAACCAAGCCGCAAGATTGTGGGTGTCGCTCGAAAAATGTCCAGACTATGCATGATGTACAAAATGACTAATAAACTACCAACCACTAAGTACCTGATACTAGTACCAGCCAAGAAAAGAAATAACCGTGCCTTCAAGTACCAGAGTTATCAAGCAAGGATTGAGGTGTTCAAAAACTCATTCCTAGTCACCAAGTACATTAGGGAAATCATCATTAGATAGTTTAAAACAATGTTTAGAGTTAGATGTTCAAAGGTTAGGTGTAACAGGTCATTCGGTGTACTAGTAATATAGACAGCTGCCGTCGCGGCGCGTGCCTGCGAAGCTGGTGTGTTACTAGTATTACGCTGAAGGGAGGTAATACCGGCATACAGATATAGATATACTGCTTTAGGGGGAGGGGTGAAAGTCTTGTGTTGGCAGTTTTTAAACTTCTGTACCGGTTTCTTCTCAACTCTATGATGTTAGGTGCTATCGTCGCTGGAAAAACAGCCCTCTATCGTATATACAGGTGCTTCGTGCGATGTACGTGACCGGAGATTTAACGTGACCAAAACAGTAAAGAATGTCCAGCACAAATATACACTGTGACTCTCCCGGTAAGTTACAACTACCGTCCGATTCTGAAATACAGTTTCATCTGCATCTGCACAAGTATCTGATACCAGCCCAGAAAAGAACAAGAAACAGTCATGCCTTCAATATCAGAGTTATCAACCAAGAATTGAGCTATTCAAAAATTCGTATTTCCCCAGAACTATCGTAGACTGGAACTCGTTGCCACCAAGCACAAGTTGGGGCATCATCACTAGAAAGTTTTGTGCAAAGATTGAGTGTAACAAGTCGTTCAGTGTGATACAGCTAGTTGCCGCCGCGCCGCGTGCCTGCGAAGCTGGTGTGTTACGCCGAAGGGCGGTTATACCGGCTATACAGATACAGATACTCCCCGTTTTGTACTGATTCTTGGGTAAACTTTGCTTGGTTACAACAGGTGCAGGGTTAATACTAGTATACTTTAATCCTCCATCTTGTTGACCTGTCCTGACCTCCCTGACGCAATCGGGATGACGTTCGGAATCGAAGCTTCCGCTCTCCTGGTCATGTTTTGAGAGGAAAGAATTTTGTTTAACCGGTAAACCGCCTTTGTAAAACAGTTTTGTACATGTACGTACAAGCTGCGTAAGACCGGACTGTGAATCTTGTTGTTGTCCTTGTTTAACGTCCAATATATCGCTAGACGTGGTCTCTTGGTGCTGGTTTACTTGGTTCAGTTCAGAGTAAATCGTCTTTCTACTAAATTCTAGGTATATAACACTTGGTGACTGTAAGATTCGAACCACTCACACCTGGAAGGACCCCCCTACTCTTTTCGATAAGTGCGGTGGGTTCTTTAACGTGCGTGGGGTGTGGCTCTCCCAAAACACGGGACCTCCATTTAACGTCCTATCCGAGGGACGTCCCTAACCGAAGCTAGGTACTCTTTTCGATAAGTCCGGTGGGTTCTTTAATGTGCGTGGGGTGTGGCTCTCCCCAAACACGGCACCTCCATTTAACGTCCTATCCGCAGGAATGGACGGGCCAACATAAACACGGCCTCTCCGTGTGGACGCAGGTGTGAGGCGGGAGATGGACGGGATCCAACCCCGCCTGTGGACTGTTGTCTTACTACACATACTGCCGGGGACGGGCCAGTGATAGTGCTAGCCTCCATAGCATGCCAAAAACTGGGGGTCTTCAGGGTCTTTGGGAGCTTTTATGTGCTATTTTCTGATTGAATATGATATAGACGGCCGGCCAGGTTGAATTACCCCCGTTTTTAGAACTGGGCTAGAAAACAGCCGAAGACCACCAAACTCCCAGTTGTATAACTTAAGTATAAGCCTGCTACGGAGGCTATACTAGTGCTGCGTTAGCCCATATGGCCCTAGCCTCTTCCAGGCTTCGGGAGGCGACTGGAAAGAGTAGAAATTGTTCAAATAGAGAGAGAAATAACATGCAGGGGGAGTTGGTCCACAGAAGAGTACCGTGATTTTACACCCTCGGCATGTTATCTTTGGCCAATTCTCTTTCCAGCCGCGTCCCGAAGCCTGGTAGAGGCTACTGTTAGTCTATAAGGGCCCTTATCACATCGAACGATCTGTTACATCTAACCTTTGCACCTATGACTCGAGGTGTTTTAAATCTATTGATCATCTAATGATGATGCTCCAACTGTACTTTATGACAACGAGTTCCGTTTTACGATTGGTGTCAGAAAAATAACAAAACTTCGTGTGTGTTTTTTTTTTCGGGTATAAAGCATGGACTAGATTTTGTCACACGGCTACGGATGGATAACTCTGAGCCAAGCCGACAGAAATGTGGAAAGTCAGCCTGAGGATGACCCGTTTGTCCGCCGCTGACCTATGACCTGTGTGACCTTGCGATCACGGCAGGTGACACGCACGTTAGTCACGTGTCAGACCAGGTATCACAACTCCAAGCAGATACGGTGAGGATCCGGCTCATTCAGCAACATTTTTTTTACTCTTGACTCTTGTCTATTTTCTAGGCTTGTACAAAACTATTTCCAAATTCCATACACTTAAGTACTGTAGAATAATCCACATTCCTTATGCATATGCACCTAGACAAACTTTCCATCGAAAACATATCTGTTCTTTTTCATCTCTAATTTAAGTATAACTGACAAGCGTTGAATTTACCTGATGATAGTTGTTAGTTTCTACTTTCCTTTTGTATTTCTAATCATGTCCTCGTGGTCTGGCTGCCAGGCTACACTACTCCCAGCACCGTAGAGATACCGGGGACCCTACGATGGACTGGCTAGCGCACACTAGCCTCCATAGCATGCCAAATACGTGGGGGTTTGGGGGTCTTCAGGGTCTTTGGGATCTTTTATGTGCTATTTTCTGATTGCATATAGACAACATAGCCGGCCTGGTTGAATTGCCCCTGTTATTTGAACTGGGCTAATCAGAAAACAGCCGAAGACCACCAAACCCCCAGTTCTATAAGCCTGCTACGGAGGCTAATCAGAAAACAGCCGAAGACCACCAAACCCCCAGTTCTATAAGCCTGCTACGGAGGCTAATCAGAAAACAGCCGAAGACCACCAAACCCACAGTTCTATGAGCCTGCTACGGAGGCTAAGCGTTTCACCCGAACTATCTGCCTCTGGGCTGTACAAATTACTACCAGTCATCGCCCGTCAACCAGAGGAAATTGGAATGGGGCACAGGTCACATTGTCAACATTCAACCTTCATATCTACATGCCTGTTCCCAGCCAGAAAAGGCCGAAGGCTGTGCGCTAGATGACTGTAAAGTTGGGTTACTTTTATAACTTTTACGTTGCTCCCTAGAATAAATACTGTCTTGCCTATTGGATACTGTCTTACGATTGGTGTCGACTTGGAAATCGTGCCCTCCACCCATACCATTCTAGCCTGGATACCAGGCTGTTCCCAGGAGCCAATGAGCTAGTCTGTATAATAGCTCTTGCAACAGTTTGACACCCAGGCTAGTTCTGGAGCCGAGGGCCTAGCCTATATACTGGCCCTGACAACAGCCTGGCACCCAGGCTAGCCCTAGAGCCGATGAGCTAATCTGTATACTGGCCCTGGTAACAGTCTGGCACCCAGGCTAGCCCTGGAGCCGAGGAGCTACCATGTACAGTACCCCTGACAAGAGTCTGTTACCTAGGCTAACACCATCCCGACTATATGACCGATAAAGTAAACTGCCACATACCTAAGACATGGGGAAGTCGCACGTGCCAGGGCAGTAATAGGCGTCGAACAGTCTGACACCCAGGCTAGCCCTGGAGCCGAGGACGCAGCCTGTATACCCCGGTAGCACTCTGACACACAGGCTAGCCCTAGAGTTGAGGATCTAGCCTATACACTAGCCCTGACAAGAGTCTGATACTGTAACATACCTTAGACATGGGGAAGTCGCACGTGCCGGCGCAGTAATAGGCGTCGAACGCCTTGGGAGAGATGATCCAGTCGCTCCAGCCGATGTCGGCGAAGTCGACGCGCATGGGCCGGCGAGAACACACCACAGGCGTCTCCTGCGTGTCGTCGGCGTCGTCTTCTGTCGTACTTCTGTCGCCGCTGGTCCCGACAGGGATGCGGATGAGCTTGCGCTTCCTGCCGCGGTTGCGGTTCCGCCGGTTCTTTTTGCGTCGCTGCTTGGACCTGGGCTTCAGAGCTTTCATCATGCTCCGTCTGTCGTATGTCTCCGGTTCCTCGGCATCGTCCTCGGGGATCTCGTTGTCGAAGATGGCTCGCGGGCGTCGGGATCTCGCCACCGCCTGTCTGTTGTCGGTCCGCGCGGAGTCGGACCGCGAGTTGGACATGGGGATGTTCGTGCCGTCGTCCTCAGTGATGTCGGTGTTGGAGTCGTTTGCGAAGACGACCAGGAAGGGGTAGGACGGGTGCCGGGGACGTCTGATCCTCGGCTGTATCCCGCTGCCGCCGCGGTACGTGATTATGAACCCCAGAAGACTCTGGTGCTCCCGGGAAAAGTTGATGGCCCTCCCCACGTCCTCCACCTGCCAGCCGTAGCTGAACATGGTGATGTTGCGGGTCTGGGTAGTGGCCGCCGCACCCGCGCCAATAGGAGGGATGCTCAGCAGAGTCACCTGCCAGTAGTCGGGAGGTAGAAAAAAATACAACAGTTAGTAAACAGGGACATGATCTCGTCCTCTTTTTTTTTATTCCAACATCTAATCACAAGGCGTGGTGACGGCACACTCAAGTTTTTCAACTTATATTTATGCCGTCACCAACACGGGACAAATACAGGACAGGACAATACTCATTTTCACCTGAGCGAAGTGAGGAAAGTCGTGTCGAGTGCCTTTCTCAAGGGCACAAGATCGGTGGCATGTCAGAACTCGAACCCGGGACCTCTTGGTTCCGAGTCGAGCACTCTGCCGCTACACATTTGTATTTATCTTTGTGTTTATGAATAATAATAAAAAAAGAGAGAAAAGGAGTCACCTGCCAGTAGTCGGGCTCCTCTATGGGCGCCCGCGCGTACTGCCTCAGCCTCGCCCGGGGCAGGAAGAACCGGATCTCTGCCGAGATGACGGTCTCCGTCCGCGGGATGGAGGACGAGTTGAACAGGTACATCACCTGCCCGTCATTACCCAGTCTTCCTGTACAGGAGGGAAGCAAAACAAGACAACGTTTAGCGAACAGTTAAATGACAACAGTAGAGATACAGGGTGGCAAGGTGGTCTTGTGGTTAGGAATCTTTGAATCTATAGGTTCTGAGTTCGAATCCCAAGTTGCTTTCCTGCGTAGGAGCTTAGCAAACAACAAGATGATGGTTGGTGATACAGGGTGGCAAGCTCGGCTAGGAATCATTGAATCTAAAGGTTCGAATCCCTAGTAATAGGCCTCGATGTTGTGCCCTTGGGAGAGGTACTTTACACCTATTTCCTCACTTGACGCAGGTGGAAATGAGTACTTTAGTACCTAGCTTCGGTTAGGGACGTTCTCTCAGATGGGACGTAAAGCTAAGGTCCCTTGTTTGATGTATTTTTGTCTTTTTAAACGTTTGCACTGTATCTAATGCACTATTTCCTATGTATATATGTAACGAATTCGAAGTGCCTGTATTCCATGTATTTGAGCCTTGGAAGACTAGCCCTGCAGGGCTAAAAGGTTTCGAAATAAATGAAAAAAATGAAATGAGTAGAGCCACACTCCGGATCCCTCAAGCACGTTAATAAATATCCCACCACATTTCTCTAAAAGATTATGGGTATTATCATTTAGTGGCTCAAATCTTACACGCAGTCTGGTGTTACGCAGCTTGTACCTACAGTACAGAACATGTGTGTTACGCCTAAAGGCGGTTTACTGGTTATGCCAAACAAACAGACACGTCTCCGAGCTGAGCCGTGGACCAGCTGTCTCCCACACGCCGCTGGTTTACACGGCTTCAGCGCTAACCTTGACCCTGACATGCTGCCGGAAGCTCTGCGTCATCCCAGTACGTAACAAGGCAATCAGAGATGGCAGACTTCACCCCCTCTATGGAGGTCAGAAAATATACGTAGACACACACACAGAAACACACACACAGAAACACACACGGACGCACACACACACACACACACACACACACACACACACACACACACACACACACACGCACACACAGATACACACGCACGCACACACACACACACACACACCAACACACAGGTACTCTAGAACAATATTTTCCTCCGTTGGTAGTGAAGTATCAAAACAAGACATCATTTTTTCCACATTAACGTTGGCGAAAGACTTTTTGCTTTTCAGTATGGACCCGTCCTTACTAGGTTTTTGATTAGGTTGTGGTTTAAGAGTTTTGTCCGCTTCCTTTCAATCTACCTTAGAAGACAGCTAGAAACAACTGCTAAAAGTATTCTGTGCGACCATGTAATGTTGTCAGATTCAAACATGTAGGATATTAGTGTTCAGCGGATATGATACATGTGTGTGTACCGCCCATCGCTTCAAGGACGCGACAAATTTGTCCGTCTTCTGTTTTGAATTTAAGAGTCAACAACAATCAGATGGGATGTGTCTCTCGCCGTCTTTTTGCAGCCTCTACCAGGCTTCAGGAGGCGGCTGGAAAGAGTAGAAATCGGGCAAATAGAGAGATAACATGCTAGGGGAGTTTGTCTGCTGGGAGAGAACATTTTGCCGCACCCGAAGCGGCTAGTAGATGCTAGTCTTTGTTTTTGTGCCGCGAAGAACCAGCAATACGGACTGCCGGCAAGCTGACACAACTATCCGGAATTTTTGTCATAACAGGGCCAAGTGGCGGTTAGTCAGGACCTCACAGGGGACCAAAAACATCCACACTTCCTCCTTTTGTACCTGTTTATTGACAGAATTAAAGTTCGGGGAGCTCTGCCAAGTAGAGGAATTTGACTCACTATGACAGCTATGACATCTTCCGGTAGGCTTGAAATCATGTTCTTTACATGTTGACAATGTACGGGTATAGATAGAACCGCAAATGTGCACCTGTTTTAGTCTGGGAAAGGGCAAATGCTAGCTCGTTGCTGGAAGCTAGGCTAGCATGTTTGCCCTATAGCCGAGGAGGTGGCCTGTGTAGGCCCTGGAAACAGTCTGTCATCCAGGCTAGCATGTTAGCGTTTGTGGGCCTTGGAATGCGCCTGGTATCCAGGCTACAGCATGTTTGTCCTAGAGCCGAGGAGCTGGCCTGTGTAGGCCTTGGAAACGCCTGGCTTCTAGGCTGACAGAATCCCCTCCACGACAGTAGCACTCGTAGCCTCTGCCAGGCTTCGGGAGGCGGCCGGAAAGAGTAGAAATCGGCCAAATAGAAAGCGGCTAACTGTTCTCTTTAGCAGACCAACTCCCTCGGCATGCTATCTCTCTATTTGGCCGATTTCT
The DNA here is from genome assembly GCF_001625305.1 of Branchiostoma belcheri. Classification (NCBI taxonomy): domain Eukaryota; kingdom Metazoa; phylum Chordata; class Leptocardii; order Amphioxiformes; family Branchiostomatidae; genus Branchiostoma; species Branchiostoma belcheri. The sequence continues at coordinate 1,742,828 of NW_017804187.1, forward strand.
ACTCTTTCCAGCCACCTCCCGAAGCCTGGTAGAGGCTAGCACTCGCGCGACTGACTGAAGGCGGTTTTTCGAGAGAGAGAAAAAAAAGAGAAGAGTTCCCGCTGAGAAATTGTGGAAAGGACGGAAACTTGAGACGAGTTGACGCGAAGTTTCTTGCGGCGAAACGCCTTGGCCCTAGAGCCGAGGAGCGGGTCTGTTTCGGCCTTGGAAAACGCCTGGCTTCCATGCTAGGCAGAATCCCTTCCACAGCAAAAGCACTCGCGACTGAAGGCGGTTTTTCGGAAGAAAGAGTTCCCGCTGCGAAATTGTGGAAAGGACGGAAACATGAGACGAGTTTACGCGAAGTTTCTCGCGGCGAAGAAATCATCGAGGTCGAGCGGCAGTGACAGGATTACCCGGGGAAGTAGCGGGTTGTGTGACCCGGGGCACGCCGCACCTGTCCGCGGGATAGCCCGGCCAAAACTAGTACAGATGTTTGGACACTCCCAACACGGGATCAAAGGGTCCGGAGCGATGGGGCGATTATGGGCAGGCGGCCTCCTCGGTACAAAACAAACGGGAGAGATACACTACAGGAGCAGCAAACCTACACATTGGCACAGGAACAGGCAGTACAGGGATAGACACACAAACAGTCTATGTGACTATAAAACAGGAGAGAGAGGAGAGAGAGAGAGAGAGATACACATACAGAAGAAAAAAGATAACAAAACAATTCTTTAAAACAAACAGAAGAGCTACACTACTGGAACATCAAACCTACACATTGGCACAGGCACAGTCAGGACGGAGATAGAGACACATAAACACATAGAGAGTTCGTAACGTTACGTGTCTATGTGATTTTGATAGAAGGAGAGACACAGAGAGAGAGAGGGGGAGAGACTGAGAGAGCTAGAGAGATTGAGAGAGAGAGAGCTAGAGAGAGAGAGAGAGAAAGAGAAGAGAATAAAACAACCGACAAGACAATATCGAATGGAGCCAGCGATTGTCAGAAAATGGAAGTAAATTAAAAGGTCACAATCTTCCCAATCAACATCTGCTTGGATAGCTACGTTCGCACACCTCAGGAAACATGACACCACTAGTATCTTTTGAGTGGGCGGGAAACATCAGTAGCTCCTGCCGCTGGTTACCCCGTGTCAAACGGGTACAGTTTGTGGGACCCCGTAAACTCCGGGGTTTCTGGAAGCGGCCTTTTTGGCCCAATAAAACCAAGGACGTTCTTGATAAAAACTAACCACTCACTGAAGGTGAAGGTGAGAAAAGGTCCAGCCGCCGTATTTCTTAGAAACTGCAACAATAGAACGTTCGAAGTGTTCGAAATAGAACAGGGGATTCGACGTGTTCGATAAGTGTTCGAAATAGAACAAGGGGTTCTACGTGTTCGATAACGGTCCTCATCGAACACCTATCGAACACGTCGAACCCCCTAGTCTATTTCGAACACTTCGAGCTGTTCCAAATAGAAGACCATAGAACAGGGGGCGGGGCTTATTTTGTTCGATCCGGAACGGTCTATTGTTCTGCTGCTGTTATTGTTGTTTGTTTACTGAGCGAGTTTATTTCGGCATTATTATATGACAGGCACGCACCAGGTATGTATTAACGGAACTAGCAATGGACTGGTGGATGTGAAATAATTTATCTAGTGTAAATGGAAGATGAATGAATGAATGAATGAATGAATGAATGAATGAATGAATGAAAATACGAATGAATGAAAATACGAATGAATGAATGACGCTGTCAAATTGGACAATAACAGGTGAAGAAAAATGTCTGAACCCGCACGTAGGCTCTCGTTCCGAAACAGATGACTTGTTGACAAGCCTTAATCAAATCATCCTGGGCCTCACGGGGAACATGTACTAATGGCATTCAATTTACTAGTAATACCTAATATAGCCTGGGTACCAGACTGTGGCCAGGGCAAAGGGTACATGCACTAACGACATTCAATTACTACCTGACATAGCCTAGGTACCAGACTGTTGCTAGGGCCAGTATACAGGCTAGCTTCTCGGCTCCAGGGCTAGCCTGGGTGCCAGACTGTTGCCAGGGCAAGTGTACAGGCCATGGAGGTCTACCTCCATGTACAGGCTAGCTCCTCGCCATTAACTCAAAATTGTCCCTAATACGTTACGAAAGTCGCTGTACTTTTGCTGTGTCAATATCAGGGAGGATACAGAACCGAAAGATGGTAAAATTAGGTTGCTGGAAAATGTTGTAACTATTTTTATTTGTTTTCTTTTACATGTGTCTTTAAGTGCAACTTTTTTTCCAGCATTCATTCCCCCATTCTTCAATTTCCCTCACAAACAAACAAACAAACATGCATCCCCACAGACCATTTCCTAGAAACCTCCTTGCTCTAAGCAGAGGTTAGGTATCGATTCGTCTTGTCTGTGTGACAAGCTGCAAATAGTCGTGTGTTATTTCAGCGGGCGCATGGCGTGTGGTTAAGACAAAACAAAAACACATCACTTTAAAAAGATACACAAAACGCACGAAAGTAGCGTTACGTACACAGCACGAGTCCAAACGATACACCGACAATATACTAGTACTCACGTATATTTCTGTCTCTACCTGTCTATTACATGCCTTTGCTTGATAAAAAACAAAAGTAGAATTTTCCTAAATGGTTGTGAACAATTTGGTAGCCGCTGGCCAGAGAGGTATTGAATTTTTTATGGCCCGCTAACTCCTTATTTTGAGACAGGAAAGACGAATAATACTTTACCAAAGAGATAAAACTCAATAAAACTAGATAGATGTTAATTTTGTACTACAGGAACTAGTTCTTGATGTAAAATGTATAATTTTATCATCGTTATATCTGCGTTTCATGTACTTGGAATCCGCGTTTGAGCATGTATTTGCGATTAACGTATTGTTGTGTTCTTGCTAAATTATTTACGCCATTTGCATGCAAAATTCTACTATTTTTAGCATGGGTAAGCGAATGAGTTTGATAGAGACTATCTAATTGTCCCCTGTACACACAGGTTATACAGCCTCCTATCTAGCCTCCGTAGCAGGCTTATGGAACTGGGGGTTTTGTGGTCTTCGGCTGTTTTCTGATTAGCCCAGTTCTACAAAACGGGGGTAATTCAACCAGGCCGGCTATGTTGTCTATATGCAATCAGAAAATAGCACATAAAAGCTCCCAAAAGACCCTGAAGACCCCTAACCCCCCCCCCAGTTTTTGGCATGCTATAGAGGCTACTCCTATCGCCCCTCTACACCCATACATATCTCCGCCACGCCTTCGTTGTTTGGAGAAGTACTCAAAACAAGAGCAGCGGCGAATTCATCATTCCAAAACCACTTAGAACTAATCTTTATCGCGTTTTGCGCAATCCGATTAGATACGCTCTTCCCTCTACGTGTCGATAAAAGAAATCAGAACCAAGAGGTCCCGGGTTCGAGTCCTGGCACTTAACACGAATTTCCTCACTTAACTCAAGTGAAAATGAGTATTGTTTTGTCCTGTATTCGTCCTCTGCGTTGGTGTCGGCATAAAATAAGTTGATATAATTTGAGTGTGCGTCGCCATGTTTGGTCAAGAAATGTTGGAATATAAAAAAAAAAAGAAAAAACGTTACAAAGCGTGTCCACAACAATCAGAGAAGGACATGCCCTCCAACTAGCGGCAGTGAATCATACACGGACTAGATTCTTACATCCTGTTCATATTGTACTTTCTAGTAGTTCCCAAGACTAAATTTATGTTATCCTTTTGTTCTTCTTATTACATGTACTACAAATGTATGTTGCTCAGTATCCAAACGTTACAAAGCGTGTCCACAACAATCAGAGAGAGAAGGGGGACAGGCCCTCAAACTAGCGGTACTGAATCATACACGCACTAGATTCTTACATCCTGTTAATATCATAATGTTATAATGTTCTACAAGTCTCCAAGAGTTAATACCTTGAGAGACAACTGACTCTGAACTGAACCAAGTGTAAAACTGAGCACCTGGAGACATAATAGACGTTAAACAAGGACAACAACAACAACTGTTAATAGAATATACTTTCTAGTAGTTCCTAAGACATTTGTGTTATCCTTTTATTCTTATTACATGTACTACAAATGTATGTTACTCAGTATCCATATACATAATGTAACATCGTCTATACATGTATGTATTTAGCCCCATGGGCATGAACATGCAAATAAAGATAGACGATGAATAAAGATTTAACTACATTCTTTTCCATAAAAAAAAACAGAAATTAACTACGTACGATCGACTGCTATCGCTACTCAGATTTGTATATTGGAACACAAGTTTCGGCATGATTTCCAAGAACACCGTACGCTTATTGACCAATCCACATTGTCAGCAATATTCAATCTATAGTATACCTAATACTAGCACTACTGCACTGTAGATTCGACCACTCTAACAACGGTAGCGAAAATATTTGTCATGGCAGGGGAATTTGCCCACCATAGAGTTCATTTGCCTTCCTAGGAGAAATATTACCCTTACTTCCTCGGCCAAGTATTGACTCTATTTCTGCCGAATTCTACCATCCATAACCCATCCAGAAGGCCTGTTGGAGGCTAGAATACATTCATAACGCCCTATGAAGGCCTGGTGGAGGCTAACTGCTCACGACGAAAAGCCTTCGCCTATTAGCGGGCCTCTGACTAATTTGTCCTAACGTGCGTACACACAGGCGAACAGAAGCCGACAAACGCAAAACACTTGCCTCACAACTGACCAGCGGAATGCCCTTCCTAACGCCTGTCTTTTATTTACTGTTCTTTGATGTCAGAGCCTTTTCGTTCCACTCTACTTCTACATGTACGACGCGATTCCGCAATTATAGTGGAGAGAAAAATCCCTACTCCACCCCCCCCCCTCACGAAAAAAAAGCACTGTCCAGTATCCGGCTTTTGTTTACATTCTCTTCATTTACGACGAATTATCGTTTACAGCGGTGTGGGTTTAGGGACTGAGTGATAAGGCAGGCTGCTCTGTGTAACTAGAACTGTGAGTGGATGGGGGCAGAGACAAGCATTTTGCCCCGCTCTGTTCTCTTCTCTTCCCGTCTTCTGTGTGTGTATAAAAAAAAGACACAGCAAGGGTCGTCTCAGCAAGAGGCTTTTACAAATCTCCGCAAACAAAGGGCTTGGGAAAACAAAGCCAATCCTACGTTTACGCTAGTGTGGTGAAGCCCGTTTCGCAATGAGGCGCAAATAACTACGTCAAACTGGGGGATAAGGGCCTAGCGCAAACAAGGAGGACCTCGCGAAGGCGTCCTAACCCGTTCACAGCGCGGTGCGAACAGCATATTCTGCCCCAAGGGTCCACACGACAAGGCTAGTACAATGTAAATTTTTCTGGGGACTGTCCGAAGCGTGTCTGCCTTTCGTCCAAAGTGATGGCTCTGACAGCGCCCATACCAGCGCTGAACATGCGTTTCGCAACACCCATGCACTACCAGCACACACACCACGCGGTTTAGAAGGAATGGTACAGATCTAGAGAAGACAAGACGGTTCGTACTTACGTATGATCGGGTTCATGCTCCGTACTGTGTTCCCCTTTAGGTAGAACTTGGCGGACTCGTCGTCTAAAATCCCGTTGGTTGTCCGCTCGTACAGTTCCAACATGAAGCGCGGAGGCGACTCGTAGATTTCTGAGAATAGGTCCAAACCCTGCATGTTATGGCCCTGTATCTCCTTCGGCCACATTCTGGCCGCTGCCTCCTCGCTGCCGAAAGGGCTGCCGTAGTCCAAGGTAGGGTTTTCCCAGTACTGAATGGCCAGGGCGGCGTGTAGAAACAGCACAGTCGCGGTGTACAGTCCCCGGGCCATGCTTGGAAGCGTGGCTCTAGCCCGTGAAAGTCCGACTCGGGTGTAACAAGAAGCTGCAGATCTCCGTTCAGTGTCTCACCTGTGGAAAAACAAACGGCGACTTAACTGGTGATCACCACGGCACTGAATGTTTATGGTAGCGGGCCGCTCGTCCCATTCCGGCGGGGTTAGGGCCGACACTGCTCCGGCTAGTTTTGTCCAAGCCGCCGCAATGCTGTAACAGTTAGACCACGCCGCGAGAGAACGCCAGCTTTTTTTCTAGAGGTGCAACCAACCAAACTGTAGCGCGGTGGTAAAACTGCCGTCTGCGGTGACCTCCGAGTCCTGTGCCACTTCTCTACTTACCAACACCGGGGTGCCCCGCCTCAAGAATGCGCAAACATTAAACATTACAAGCCTCGCGAAATCCCGCGCTCAACCCTTCTGCGCATATTCCGCTTGCGCCAGCCGAACGAACCGAGCGAGCGAACGCGCGGCCTCAAAGTTACGGTGTCAGAATTAATCTGGCCATTAAACACGGGACGTTCTTAAATACTACCCGGCTGTCAGCACTAGAGTACAGCACGGCCCGAGAGCAGTGGCTGGCATTTGGTGTTGATTTGAGCAAGTTATTTCAAGCATTCCGCAGGTTTGCAAGCCACCGCCGCGCCAGTTAAAGGTAGCGCGTTTAGTTTAGCTTTCCTGTAAGTTCTATAAATAAGGAACTGCTGCAGAGAGGGCCTTAAACAAGCCCAGAAGCGCTGCAGAGGAAGCGCCAAATCCTGCACGGCGGACAGACTGGTGTATAGCTCGTGTGTCAGGGACTGTCTTTTGATGACATGGACTTTACTCCTCACAGTAACCCTTGGGCGAGCAAATTTACCTGCACAGCGAGCACCTTGTTTTGTCCGGGTATGTCTTCCGAACCCGAGCCCTCTACAGGTTTATACCGTTTGCTACACACACACAGCACGCGACCTAACCAGACCTATACCATGTACATACTTGTACTAGACCTTCGCTGGCTTTCTATGGCAATCGTCACGTTGTTGTGCTCTGTTGTGGTTTGCATTTTTTTTTTCTGCCGCGAACGTCGTAACTTAGGAGGCCGTCCGACCGCCTAGGATATCCCCCGGCCTGCCCACCATGATTACCTAGCCTCCGTAGCAGGCTTGTAGAACTGGAGGTTTGGTGATCTTCGGCTGTTTTCTGATTAGCCCAGTTCTAAAAACGGGGGTCATTCAACCAGGCCGACTATGTTGTCTATATGCAATCAGAAAATAGCACATAAAAGCTCCCAAAGACCCTGAAGACCCCCAGTTTTTGCCCTGCTATGTAGGCTAATGATTACAGTGCGTACCATTTGTCAGAGGTTTTCCCCACACATTAGAGAGAGGCACACGCTGGTCTTATCTCACCGCTTCATCTCGATCACCCAGTCAATCACTGAACATCGATTACAGATCGACACATCAGATAAGGCATGTTTTTTTCCGCGCAGACAAACCCACTGTAGTGTAGGGTACGTACACTACTGTATGTAGTACATGCGTGTGTGTATACCTGTGGTCAGACTGCGTGCGTCCTTCGTGGCTCTAGCCGGTGCATAAACAGTCGAGCTCTACTCGCGAGCAGCCAGAATAACATGCCGGGCATGCTCTAGCTTCGAACAGTCTCGGCCCTGTGTCTGTACAGGGTTGGGAGGTGAGGAGAGTACCTGTAGCGCGGAGAGCGGACGGCATTCCACCCCGGGTCGGTCTTCCTCGGCGTGGACAAATGTGCTGCATTTATATGTAATGGTATGATCGCCTGAGGGGAGGTTTGCGGGTTTTGCGGTGTGAATGAAACTTTGCTATTGTCCATTGTCTGCGCGGATAGGCTAGCTAGGGTTCTGCCGTGTCTTACCTTGCAACTAGCCTCTACCAGGCTTCGGGAGGCGGCTGGAAAGAGTAGAAATCGGGCAAATAGTACTGTGTAGTGCCGCAAACTGTACTCTAGAGCGGACCGACTCCCTTGACATGTCATCTCTCTATTTGGCCGATTTCTACTCTTTCCAGCCGCCTCCCGAAGCCTGGTAGAGGCTAAGTCTGGGGTTCTGCTGTGCCTTACCTTGCAACCGTGCCAGGAGGCTCGGGAAGGTGTTCTTAATACACGTGTTCTGTTTTTTTATGAATTGTGATATGTCACCTGTATCATGTACGTAGACCTTAAAATGCCCTCCTCTATACAACAGAACACGTCTAACATGAATTGAAAGTTCATCTGAGTTGGTATTATTTATATCAATGAGAATTAAACTATTCTCCAACTCATATATTTACTCGCCGTAATTTTCAACCGAGTCACTCGGTCTTTTGCGTAATTTTCTTTGAGTTAGAAGAACATTTTAATTCTCATTATGTAACTTAATACCAACTTTCATGCTACACGTGTTGTGTTGATTACAGGACATTTTACATACATGTGACACTCGTCGTTTTCTTCTCATCCAATTGTTTTTTCTTTGCAATGCAGATTCCCTTTTCTGGTAGTCAGGCAAACAGTAGCCTCTACCAGGCCTCGGGAGGCGGCTGGAAAGTGTAGCAAATAGAGAGATTATATGCCAGGGGAGTTCGTCCGCTAGAGAGTACATTTTGTCGCTAACCATTTGGCCGATTCTACTCTTTTCAGCCGCCTCCCGAAGCCTGGTAGAGTCAGGTAAACAGGTCCATGTAAGGTGCCCGTACCCTGGTTTCGTGTACATGTGAGTTGGGACCGGCTTGCTCGGGTGGGCGGTAGGACGCAGTGCAATGTGTTCCGTACCGTGTACATGTGAGTACATGTGAGTTGGGACCAGTTATAGCTCGGGTGGGCGGTAGGACGCAGCTTGCTCTTATCAGTCCGATCTGCCGCAAACATGCGCCACGATTGACGAAATTACGCGAACCGCATGTTCGCTAGCCTGGGCGCCAGGCGTCACAGCACGCGTACGTGTGTAGACCAGGGTCTATATTATAATAATATTGTGACTTTTTACTGAAGCACTAGCTTGAAAATGCTACTTAGTTTTCTAAAAATGGGCGTGGCCTCATAGCTATTGATGACGTCATCGTGACGTCATAAAATTTTGCATAAATTATTATCTTGCAACAAGACACTTTGTGACAAAAATTCAAAGCCCGTACTTAACTGCAACATGTACTTTTAGAACACCCCAAAAGTGGGTTATTTAGTACCTTAAACTGATGGGGGGGGGTATGATGTCCCGCCGCGAGCTCACGCCTTTTCCGGCACGGCAGGGGCGCACAGCTCCTCCGCCCCCGACACATGGTCTGCCTTACTAAAGAAGATCCCTTTCGGTGGCAAGACAGTATCCATTAGCCAGAGGAGTTGGTGGGGGTAGCGACAAAAAAGGGGCCATGCATAAGAAGCTAACGATCATTCCCCAACAACCTCTGCTTGGAGAGTACTTACTAACCTCTACCACTACCAGGCTTCGGGAGCCGGCTGGAAAGAGTAGAAATCGGTCAAATAGAGAGATAACATGTCAAGGGAGTCGGTCCGCTAGAGAGAGAGAGAGAGAGAGAGACAGACAGACAGAAAGAGAGAGAGAGCGGCAAACTGTTCTCTCCAGCCGACCAAACTCCCCTGGCATACTATCTCTCTATTTGGCCGTTTTGTACTCTTTCCGAAACCTGGTAGAGGCTACTGCCTTACTAGCCCCCGCTCCGCTCGTGTAAAGAGACACCGAAAGACGCATTGTGAAGAATGCCGGTCGTCAGGGGGGATTTCTCCCAGCCGGCCACTACAAACACGGACACGCTAAGGGATACAAGCAGAGGTTGGGGGGAAAGATCGGGACGTTTTGTTGGACTAACAGGCTATAGCTTCTACCAGGCTTCGGGAGGCGGCCGGAAAGAGTAGAAATCGGCCAAATAGAGAGACGAGTTGGTACCCTACGCAAGGGGAGTTGATACCCTAGAGACTGCATTTCGGATGCGGCAAACTGTACTCTAGCGGACCAACTCCCCTGGCGTCTTTTCTCTCTATTTGGCCAATTTCTACTCTTTCCAGCCGCCTCCCGAAGCCTGGTAGAGGCTACAAGATCGCGACTTTTTTTTAAACTGCCAGGATGAGTGGGCTGTCAGAAAATCAGAGGAAGGCCATAAATTTGGAGACTAGTCACGCTCGCCTAACACCTAGGCTATTACTACTACCACTACTACATTAACCCTGTTCCTACGTAACAAACCACAACGGCCAAGTCTTGAATGCATTGCTACGGAGGCTATTGTACAACCACTGTCTTTTAAAAGATAAGGATGAAGCTTCGATATGCTTCAATTTGTACTTATGGGACGAAAACCAGCCCAGGTGTTGTCCCTGTATCATCAGGTTAGTGTAGGCGGTGATGATGACGCACTAAACGGCTCACTTCTGGGCCTGGCCTAGCCTCTACCAGGCTTTCCTAAGGTCCCTTCCTAAGCGTAGCCTCTACCAGGCTTTGGGAAGAGGCTGGAAATAGTACCGGGTCACATGTTACTAATCCATGCGTAACCTTAGCCTCTACCAGGCTTTGGGAGGCGACTGGAAAGAGTAGAGATCGGCCAAATAGAGAGATAGCATACCGAGGGAGCGGCAAACTGTTCTCTCCCAGCAGACCAACTCCCTTGGCATGCTATCTGTGGCCAATTTCTACACTTTCCAACCGCTTCGCGAAGCTTGGTAGAGGTCCAGGTTATCATATGCGTTACAAACACCTGATACATTATAGGATAGATGCTGCTTGGTAGATATAAAAGGAAGTTGTACGAAGCCATCCTCACGTGCAAAGTTTCTTGCAATCTGCACTGCGTATGTATCATAACAAGACGGCGGGGGGGGGGCGAGGAGAAAACGCAGCTGTTTGGCTAAGAACAAAGACTTGTTATTCTTACTAAACGGCTAATTATTACCGATAATCTGGTGAAAGCAGGCTGGACATATCCGAGCTGTTAGCTACTAAACAAAGTGTTTCTCTCATGTACGCCCGCCTCCCATGAAAAGTGGCGGTTCGCCGATGACAGGAGTGTAGCAAATGGGAGTTGTTGCAAATTGAAATGTTTGAAAGGAGAGACAACTGCAACGGAAACGGAGTAACAGCCTCCACCACATTAGAAATCGGCCTTTGTACGGACTTTCTTATTGTTGACACAACAAAAGTACAGCGACTTTTACAAGGTCTTCTACAACTGTAGCTAAAACAAACCGAAGTGGACACAAATGAGCTTACATTCATGTGCAGAAATCAACATATCGTTTGCACCACCACTAGCAATGTCTAAACATTATTTACTTCCCTATTTGTACACAATAAGGGTTCTCTCCTAGAATGTAATTGAATTTATGTGTTGGATGTTATTGAATGAATGAATGAATGAATGAAGACCTCTATTGTACAAACATACCCATTGTGTTAGGTACACGTCATAACAAAGGATACAGTTTAAAGATACATGTATGCTATGCAGTATTAAATCAATTCGGCTTCTCCTCGTTTGTCTTGTTATTATTCTCTAATGCAAGCTCAGCTCCACTCCCCTCCACTAGTATTTGTATTTGGGCCAATTTCTACAACTTTTTCATGTCCAGTCTATTAGAGTCCTGGCCCTTCCTATTTCCGCCCGACATCCGGGACCTTTCCTGCTGACATCCGGGACCTTCTCCGTGCTCTGTGATGTATCACATATAAAAGGTTCCTTCCGAGTTCTACAAACCGGGACGTTTGCCCTAATTTGAACCGATCTACAAAGCCTTCGCTGTAAGTGTATTGAGAGCACACAGAGTATTACATTAGCAATATACATCCAAATACACTTCCTACAACATGCAAGGGCCAAAACCTAGAGAGGTATTAAACCATCATGAACTGGCACTATTAAAGTGAAAGCAGCATCTAAAGATCACGTCTAGCGTAAAGATATAGACTTCAAACAAGGACAACAACAACAACAACATAACACTCTATAACGGTTCCGATTTTGACCTGGGGAGTTGTTAATATTTAGACCCACCTACATCTGCTTGACTGTGTACAAATAGGAAAATATGTATGATACATACAAGAATGTTTAGACCTTAGAACCACTACTGTGCTAGTAATCAAACTCAACATGTTTGATTATACTAGTACATGCACCTGTATATAAGTTCATTTCTATCCACTTATCTGTTTGTATAGTATGTACAGTTGTAGAAGACCTTACGAAAGTCGCTGTACTTTTGTTGTGTCGATAAAGATTACCCTCCAAGCAGAGGTTGTGGGGGAATGATCGTTAGCTTTTTATATATGGCCCTTTTTTGTCGCTACCCACAACCTTGGGTCGCGCATGGACCCTCTCTGGCCTGGCCAATTCGATACTCTATTTTTGAGACCCTAGGATCTGCTTGGAGATTAGTTAAAGATTTCTATGAAAGGATTCTCCCTCAGATTACAAGAAAAAGTTGTTCAGCTGACAGATTTGCTCCGTAATCTTCTACTTAAGGGGGGAGGATGTCCTGGGATATCGGTAGGCTCGCCTATTTTCGGGCAAACAATTGCAACGTGAGCAAAAACGTGAAAGCCAAAAAGCCTAAACAAAAAACAGAAACATCAATTCCAACGTCCGAATCCGTTATTCGAATTTTCGAAAGCGGCGCACGCGAAACGCACATTTGGAAGCCCATGTGATAACCGTTAAAACCCCATGTGATACCGCTAGTTATCACATGGGCTGGACGCCTGTATCTAATGTTATCGCGGCCCAGGTATGATATAAAATATACGTAAAACGTACCTATATACGCCTGGTGGTCCCGACTATCCAGAGCGGAGAACGCGCAGAGGGACACGTCAGATGGAGAACACCACATAC
>NW_017804187.1:1755540-1766922 GCF_001625305.1 Branchiostoma belcheri
CAGGCTAGCTCCTCGCCATTAACTCAAAATTGTCCCTAATACTTTACGAAAGTCGCTGTACTTTTGTTGTGTCAATATCAGGGAGGATACAGAACCGAAAGATGGTAAAATTAGGTTGCTGGAAAATGTTGTAACTATTTTTATTTGTTTTCTTTTACATGTGTCTTTAAGTGCAACTTTTTTTCCAGCATTCATTCCCCCATTCTTCAATTTCCCTCACAAACAAACAAACAAACATGCATCCCCACAGACCATTTCCTAGAAACCTCCTTGCTCTAAGCAGATGTTAGGTATCGAATCGTCTCGTGTGTGTGACAAGCTGCAAATAGTCGTGTGTTATTTCAGCGGGCGCATGGCGTGTGGTTAAGACAAAACAAAAACACAACACTTTAAAAAGATACACAGAACGCACGAAAGTAGCGTTACGTACACAGTACGAGTCCAAACGATACATCTACAATACACTTGCACTCACGTATATTTCTGTCTCTACCTGTCTATTACATGCCTTTGCTTGATAAAAACAACAGTCAAATTTTCCTAAATGGTTGTGAACAATTTGGTAGCCGCTGGCCAGAGAGGTATTGAATTTTTTATGGCCCGCTAACTTCTTCTTTTGAGACAGAAAATACGAACAATACTTTACTAAAGAAGTCAAACTCAACAAAACTAGCTAGATGTTTATTTTATACTACAGAAACTAGTTCTTGATGTCGATGTATAATTTTATCATCGTTATATCTGTGTTTCATGTTCTTGGAATCCGCCTTTGGGCATGTATTAGCGATTAGTGTATTGTTGTGTTCTTGCTAAATTATTTACGCCATTTGCATGTAAAATTTTACTATTCTTAGCACGGGTAAGCAAATGATTTTGATAGAGACTATGTATTAGTATTTGTCCTCTATATATATACACACACACTTACAATGTACTGCAGGGATTAGTTGTTGAATGCCTTTGGGCATGTATTTGCGATTAACGTATTGTTGTGTTCTTGCTAAATTATTTACGCCATTCACATGCAAAATTCTACTATTTTTAGCATGGGCAAGTAAATGAGTTTGATAGAGACTGTATAATTGTCCCCTGTACACACAGGTTATACAGCCTCCTATGTAGCCTCCGTAGCAGGCTTATAGAACTGGGGGTTTGGTGGTCTTCGGCTGTTTTCTGATTAGCCCAGTTCTAAAAACGTGGTTTAAATTTTCAACCAGGCCGGCTATGTTGTCTATATGCAATCAGAAAATAGCACATAAAAGCTCCCAAAAGACCCTGAAGACCCCCAAACCCCCCAGTTTTTTGCATGCCATGGAGGCTACTCCTATCGCCCCTCCACACCCATACATATCTCCGCCACGCCTTCGTTGTTTGGAGAACTACTCAAAACAAGAGCAGCGGCGAATTCATCATTCCAAAACCACTTAGAATTAATCTTTATCGGGTTTTGCGCAATCCGATTAGATACGCTCTTCTTTCTACGTGTCGTTAAAAAAACGTTACAAAGCGTGTCCACAACAATCAGAGAGGGACAGGCCCTCAAACTAGCGGTACTGAATCATACACGCACTAGATTCTTACATCCTGTTAATATTATAATGTTCTAACGTTCTACAAGTCTCCAAGAGTTAATACCTTGAGAGACAACTGACTCTGAACTGAACCAAACGTAAAACTGAGCACCTAGAGACCACGTCTAGCGACATAATAGACGTTAAACAAGGACAACAGCAACAACTGTTAATAGAATATACTTTCTAGTAGTTCCTAAGACATTTGTGTTATCCTTTTATTCTTATTACATGTACTACAGATGTATGTTGCTCAGTATCCATATACATAACGTAACATCGTCTATACATGTATGTATTTAGCCCCATGGGCATGAACATGCAAATATAGATTGACGATGAATAAAGATTTAACTACATTTTTTCCATTAAAAAAACAGAAATCAACGAAGATCGACTGCTTCAGATTTGTATATTGGAACGCAAGTTTCGGCAGGATTTCCAAGAATACCGTACGCTTACTGACCAATCCAAGGTTATGTCAGCGATATTCAATCTATACCTAATACTAGTACTAGAACTACTGTACTGTAGTCTCCCCCAGTCTAACAATTCTAGCTATAGTCGTATATATTGAGAGAAAATATTTGCCATGCATGGCAAGGGAATTTGGCCACCATAGAGTTCATTTGCCTTCCTAGAAGAAATAATTACCCTAACTCCCCTGGACAATTTTTGCCCAATTTTACAATCCGTAACCCATCCAGAAGGCCTGTTGGAGGCTAGAATACATTCATAACGCCTTAGGAAGGCCTGGTGGAGGCTAGTGTACATTTATAACGCCCTATGAAGGCCTGGTGGAGGCTAACTGCTCACGACGAAAAGCCTTCGCCTATTAGCGGGCCTCTGACTAATTTGTCCTAACGTGCGTACACACAGGCGAACAGAAGCCGACAAACGAAAAACACTTGCCTCACAACTGACCAGCGGAATGCCCGCCCTAACGCCTGCCTTTTATTTACTGCTCTTTGATGTCAGAGCCTTTTCGTTCCACTCTACTTCTACATGTACGACGCGATTCCGCAATTATAGTGGAGAGAAAAATCCCAACTTCACCACAACTCCCCCCCCCCACCCCCACGAAAAAAAGCACTGTCCAGTATCCGGCTTTTGTTTACATTCTCTTCATTTACGACGAATTATCGTTTACAGCGGTGTGGGTTTAGGGGCAGAGTGATAAGGCAGGCTGCTCTGTGTAACTAGAACTGTGAGTGGATGGGGGCAGGGACAAGCATTTTGCCCTGCTCTGTTCTCTTCCCGTCTTCTGTGTGTGTGTGTATAAAAAAAGACACAGCAAGGGTCGTCTCAGCAAGAGGCTTTTACAAATCTCCGCAAACAAAGGGCTTGGGAAAACAAAGCCAATCCTACGTTTACGCTAGGTAGGCACCGCGATGAAGCCCGTTTCGCAATGAGGCGCAAATAACTACGTCAAACTGTGGGATAAGGGCCTAGCGCAAACAAGGAGGACCTCGCGAAGGCGTCCTAACCCGTTCACAGCGCGGTGTGAACAGCATATTCTGCCCCAAGGGTCCACACGACAAGGCTAGTACAATGTAAATTTTTCTGGGGACTGTCCGAAGCGTGTCTGCCTTTCGTCCGAAGTGATGGCTGTGACAGCGCCCATACCAGCGCTGAACATGCGTTTCGCAACACCCATACATGCACTACCAGCACACACACCACGAGGTTTATAAGAAGAGATCTACAAGACAAGACGGTTCGTACTCACGTATGATCGGATTCATGCTCCGTACTGTGTTCCCCTTTAGGTAGAACTTGGCGGACTCGTCGTCTAAAATCCCGTTGGTTGTCCGCTCGTACAGTTCCAACATGAAGCGCGGAGGCGACTCGTAGATTTCCGAGAAAAGGTCCAAACCCTGCATGTTATGGCCCTGTATCTCCTTAGGCCACATTCTGGCCGCTGCCTCCTCGCTGCCGAAAGGGCTGCCGTAGTCCAAGGTAGGGTTTTCCCAGTACTGAATGGCGAGGGCGGCGTGTAGAAACAGCACAGTCGCGGTGTACAGTCCCCGGGCCATGCTTGGAAGCGTGGCTCTAGCCCGTGAAAGTCCGACTCGGGTGTAACAAGAAGCTGCAGATCTCCGTTCAGTGTCTCACCTGTGGAAAAACAAACGGCGACTTAACTGGTGATCACCACGGCACTGAATGTTTATGGTAGCGGGCCGCTCGTCCCATACCGGCGGGGTTAGGGCCGACACTGCTCCGGCTAGTTTTCTCCAACCCGCCCCGATGCTGCTACAGTTAGACCACGCCGCGAGAGAACGTCAGCTTTTTTTCTAGAGGAGCAACCAACCAAACTGTAGCGCGGTGGTAAAACTGCCGTCTGCGGTGACCTCCGAGTCCTGTGCCACTTCTCTACTTACCAACACCGGGGTGCCCCGCCTCAAGAATGCGCAAACATTAAACATTACAAGCCTCGCGAAATCCCGCGCTCAACCCTTCTGCGCATATTCCGCTTGCGCCAGCCGACCGAACCGAGCGAGCGAACGCGCGGCCTCAAAGTTACGGTGTCAGAGTTAATCTGGCCATTAAACACGGGACGTTCTTAAATACTACCCGGCTGTCAGCACTAGAGTACAGCACGGCCCGAGAGCAGTGGCTGGCATTTGGTGTTGATTTGAGCAAGTTATTTCAAGCATTCCGCAGGTTTGCAAGCCACCGCCGCGCCAGTTAAAGGTAGCGCGTTTAGTTTAGCTTTCCTATAAGTTCTATAAATAAGGAACTGCTGCAGAGAGGGCCTTAAACAAGCCCAGAAGCGCTGAAGAGGAAGCGCCAAATCCTGCACGCCGGAAGAACTGGTGCACAGCTCGTGTGTCAGGGACTGTCTTTTGATGACATGGACTTTACTCCTCACAGTAACCCTTGGGCGAGCAAATTTACCTGCACAGCCAGCGACCACCTTGTTTTGTCCGGGTATGTCTTCCGAACCCGAGCCCTCTACAGGTTTATATCGTTTGCTACACACACACAGCACGCGACCTAACCAGGCCTACACCATGTACACACATGTACTAGACCTTCGCGGGCTTTCTATGGCAATCGTCGCGTTGTTTTGCTCTGTTGTGGTTTGCATTTTTTTCTGCCGCGAACGTCGTAACTTAGGAGGCCGTCCGACCGCCTAGGATATCCCCCGGCCTGCCCACCATTATTACCTAGCCTCCGTAGCAGGCTTACAGAACTGGGGGTTTGGTGGTCTTCGGCTGTTTTCTGATTAGCCCAGTTCTAAAAAACGGGGATAATTCAACCAGGCCGGCTATGTTGTCTATATGCAATCAGAAATTAGCACATAAAAGCTCCCAAAGACCCTGAAGACCCCCCGTTTCTGGCATGCTATGTAGGCTATAAATGATCACAGTGCGTACCATTTGTCAGAGGCTTTCCCCACACATTAGAGAGAGGCACACGCTGGTCTTATCTCACCGGTTCATCTCGATCACCCAGTCAATCACTGAACATCGATTACAGATCGACACATCAGATAAGGCATGTTTTTTTCCGCGCAGACAAACCCACTAAACTGTAGGGTGCGTACACTACTGTAGGTAGTACATGTGTGTGTGTACCTGTGGTCAGACTGCGTGCGTCCTTCGTGGCTCTAGCCGGTGCATAAACAGTCGAGCTCTACTCGCGAGCAGCCAGAATAACATGCCGGGCATGCTCTAGCTTCGAACAGTCTCGGTTCTGTGTACAGGGTTTGGAGGTGAGGAGAGTACCTGTAGCGCGGAGAGCGGACGGCATTCCACCCCGGGTCGGTCTTCCTCGGCGTGGACAAATGTGCTGCATTTATATGTAATGGTATGATCGCCCGAGGGGAGGTTTGCGGGTTTTGCGGTGTGAATGAAACTTTGCTATTGTCCATTGTCTGTGCGGATCATAGGCTAGGGTTCTGTCGTGTCTTACCTTGCAACTAGCCTCTACCAGGCTTCGGGAGGCGGCTGGAAAGAGTAGAAATAGGCCAAACAGTACTGTGTAGTGCCGCAAACTGTACTCTAGAGCGGACCAACTCCCCTGGCATGTTATCTCTCTATTTTGCCGATTTCTTCTACTCTACCAGCCTCCTCCCGAAGCCTGGTAGAGGCTAGGCTAGGGTTCTGCTGTGTCGTACCTTGCAACCGTGTCAGGAGGCTATGCAAGGTGTTCTTAATACACGTGTTCTGTTTTTTTTTATAGATTATGATATGTTACCTGTATCATGTACGTAGATCCTAAAATGCCCTCTTCTATACAACAGAAAACGTCTAGCATGAAAGATCATCTGAGTTGGTAAATTATATTAATGAGAATTAAATTGTTTTCCAACTCAAAGAGGTTTACTCACCGGAATTTTTTACCAAATCATCAGCTTTCTGCGTAAATTTCTGGAGTTGGAGAACAGTTTAATTCTCATTATGTAATTTACCAACTGAGATGAACTTTCATGCTAAACATGCATATATATGTTCTGTTAAATTGTTTAGAGGGGGGGGGGCATTTTTAGGGTCGACGTATATACGGAAGACACTCGTCACTTTCTTTTTGGTTTAGTAGCATTTTCATTTTTGGTCGGAATTTTTTTCCGCCCGCGCGCACTAGTTTGGGGGTCTTCAGGGGATGTCATCCATACAATTAAGACGGCGTGGCCTCAGGTAAACAGGCCCATGTAAGGATGTAAGGTGTCCCGTACCGTGTACATGTGAGTTGGGTAGCCTCCGTAGCAGGCTTATAGAACTGGGGTTTGGTGGTCTTCGGCTGTTTTCTGATTAGCCCAGTTCTAAAAAAACGGGGGTAATTCAACAAGGCCGGCTATGTTGTCTATATGCAATCAGAAAATAGCTCATAAAAGCTCCCAAAGACCCTGAAGACCCCCCAAACCCCCAGTTTTTGGCATGCTATGGAGGCTACGGTAGTCTATTAGAGCCAGGTAAACAGGTCCATGTAAGGTGTACCGTGTACATGTGAGTTGGGACCGGTTAGCTCGGGTGGGCGGTAGGACGCAGCTTGCTCTTATCAGTCCGATCTGCCGCAAACATGCACCACGATTGACGAAATTACGCGAACCGCATGTTCGCTAGCCTGGGCGCCAGGCACACGGCAGGTGTACGTGTGTAGATCAGGGTCAGAACTGAGTGATGGGGGCTGATGGGGTATGATTTTATTGGGGACATGTTGGCCTTGGAGCCGAGAAACTGGCCGGCGTAGGCCCTGGAAACAGCTTGGCACCCTGGCTACCCTCAGCCTGGACGCTACCTAGTAGACGCTACCTGGACGACAGACCCATAGCACACTAGGCTCAAACTTATAAGTGTGCTATGGGTCTGGTACCCAGGCTAACTGAGGGGGCTGTCGTATGTTTTCCTTGGGGGTATGTTGGCTCTGCAGCCAAGGAACTGGCCTAGAAACAATCTGGCACCCAGGCTAACCATGGGCTAACTGAGGGGACTTTGGCGTGATTTCGTTGGCCGCATGTTGGGGAACTGCCCTGGTAACAGTCTGGCATCCAGGCTAGCATGTTGGCCCTGGGGCCTAGAAACTGGCCTGTGTAGGCACTGGAAACAGTCTGGTACCCACTGATGGGGGCTGGGGTACTAGTACTAGTATAATGATTTCCTTGGGGGCATGTTGGCCCTGGAAGCAGCCTGACACCCAGCCTACCAGAAGTTGAGGGGGAGGGGGAAAGCCACCAGAAGGACCCAGGTTGTGTGGGCGGCCCAGCACGCCCGCCGCCCCGCCGCGTGCTCACGCCTCTCCTGGCACGGCAGGGGCGCACAGCTCCTCCGCCCCCGGCACATGGTCTGCCTTACTAGTGGCAATGAGACACATGGTCCTTAGTACAGTAGGGGCATTGTCATTAGATAGCCTAGAGTTAGATGTTCAAGGGTTAGGTGTAACAAGTCAATCGGTGTAATGTAGCCAGCTGCCGCCGCGCCGCGTGCCTGCGAAGCTGGTGTGTTACGCCGAAGGATACAGATCTAGTATCTGTATACTGTATAAGGCCATGTTGATTTGATTATATGGATGACATCCACGCGCGCATGAATTTTCGTCCGTTTCCAAGAAAAAAAAAGTTTTCAACCATGCTGTAAATCGTACAAAACAGTTGCAAAATGAGCAAATACTAGTATACACCGTATGTTGCAAAGATAAATATTTGGAAACCATACCAATGTCGTAGAATGCCAAAATCAAACGAAAAAGAAAATGTGAAGAAATGAATTTGAAGACTATATTATTCGCTGTACTATACTCTGTGTCATTTGTTCAACTTTCAAAACTACCTAGATTTCATAATATAGGAAACTTTTTTTTCGCCAAACTTTTTTTATTCGTACGCTCGCATCAGTTTTGGAGTTTCTAGGGATGTCATCCATATAATCAAATCAACGTGGCCTAACCCCCGCTCGTGTAAAGAGACACCGAAAGACGCAGTGTAAAGAATGCGAGTCGTCAGGGGGGATTTCTCCCAGCCGGCCACTACAAACACGGACACGCTAAGGGATACAAGCAGATGTCGGCGGGCTAGATCAGGACGTTTTGTTGGACTGTCAGACCAGCCTTGGATGAGTCGGCTGTCAGAAAAATCAAAGAAATACATTTTCCCATCCAACCACCTCTTGGCCCAATTTGAGAGAAGTCAAGCTCCTCTAATACTTAAGATATTAACCCAGTGACCCTGTGCCCATGTTACAAACTATGGTACATACTGCTTTCTCTGCTTAGCGCTCAGCATCTATGAGAAAGAGTGCTGGGAGGTCAAACACACACTACTACGTACCAGTGGATGTGCCCCCTGCTTTAGTGATTACACAACTGTGTGGCCCAAGGGCTACAGAAACAGAGATGGGCACCACCCCTATGCTCTACACAGAGTGGAACGAGACCCCGTTTTTTATGTGAAGTCAAGTCAAGGTTGTTGCAAACCACATCGGTCAAGTCTTGAATGCATTGCTACGGAGGCTAACTGCACAACCACTGTCTAAAAGATAAGGATTGAAGCTTCGACATGCTTCAATTTGTACTTTTTTCTGGAACAACAAAACCAGCCCAGATGTTCTCCCTGTATCATCAGGTTAGTGTAGGCGGTGATGATGACGCACTAAACGGCTGAATTCTGGGCCCGGCCTAGCCTCTACCAGGCTTTCCTAAGGCCTCTTCCTAAGCATAGCTTCTATCA
Organism: Branchiostoma belcheri; assembly: GCF_001625305.1. Taxonomy (NCBI): domain Eukaryota; kingdom Metazoa; phylum Chordata; class Leptocardii; order Amphioxiformes; family Branchiostomatidae; genus Branchiostoma; species Branchiostoma belcheri. The sequence continues at coordinate 1,764,280 of NW_017804187.1, forward strand.
GGCTTTGGGAAGAGGCTGGAAGGAGTACCGGATCACATGTTACTAACCCGTGCGTAACCTTAGCCTCTACCAGGCTTCGGGAGGCGACTGGAAAGAGTAGAGATCGGCCAAATAGAGGGATAGCATACCGAGGGAGCGGCAAACTGTTCTCTCCCAGTCCCAGCAGACTAACTCCCTTGGCATGCTCTCTTTGGCCAATTTCTACTCTTTCCAACCGCTTCCCGAAGTCTAGTAGATGTCAGGTTATCATATGTGTTACAAACACCTGATACATTATAAGATAGATGCTGCTTGGTAGATATAAAAGAAAGTTTTGCGAAACCATCCTCACGTGCAAAGTGTCTTGCAATCTGCACTGCGTCTGTATCATAACAAGACGGCGGGGGGGGGGGGGTTGAGGAGAAAACGCAGCTGTTTTGCTAAGAACAAAGACTTGTTATTCTTACTAAACGGCTAATTATTACCGATAATCTGGTGAAAGCACGCTGGACGTATCCGAGCTGTTAGTTCCTAAACAAAGTGTTTCTCTCATGTGCGCTCGCCTCCAGTGAAATGTGGCGGTTCGCCGATGACAGGAGTGTAGCAAATGGGAGTTGTTGCAAATTGAAATGTTTGAAAGTTGAGACAACTGTAGCGGAAACGGAGTAGCAGCTTCTACCACGTTAGAAATCGCCCTTTGTGCAGACGTTCTTATTGTTGACACAACAAAAGTACAGCGACTTTCGCAAGGTCTTCTACAACTATAGCTAAAAGTAAACCGAAGTGGATACAAATAAACCTCCTTTTAACAATTAAGTGGCCAAAAATGTCAGAAATGAACTTACACATAAGTACATGTCATTGGAGAAATCAACATATTGAATTGAACACATCGTGTACTCTACTGAGTCTAAGGTTGAACATTCTCTGATATTTTTTACGTTACCTGTTTATACTGTAGTGAGCTTACATGACATGTACACGAATGTAATTGAATGTATTTATAGGGTGTCATTGTTCGTTCTCCGATGCAAGCTCAGCCCCCCCTGCAAATCGTCTATTGTAGTCTCTATCAGACTCCTTTGCAGGCTGAATAAATAGTAGAAATCGGCCTAAAAAAGAATGTAGCTGGCTGGGGATGTTAGCCGGCCACAGAGGGCCCAGTTGATAATTAAAAAAAAAAAAAAGAAAACGAACTAATCAAAATAAGTATTTGTCCAATTACACCAAAATACTTTTCTGTTATACGTCAGGTCAAAGGTCCTACCTATTTCCGCCCGACATCCGGGACCTTTCCGGCTGACATCCGGGACCTTTTCCGTGCTCTGTGATGTATCATCTATAAAAGGTTCCTTCCGAGTTCTCAAAACCGAGGCGTTTGCCCTAATTTGAACCGATGGACAAAGCCTTCGCTTAGTATATTTGACAGCACACGGAGGTTTGGCATTATACATCTAGAATCATTTCCAACATCATGCAAGCGCAAATCATCAAGCGTCAAAACTACAGAGACAACCCATGATGAACTGGCACCAAGTAAAACCAGTACCCAAAGACCACGTCTATTGTAATATTAGAAAACCACAACAATTACCGATTATCATGAAAGTTCATCTGTGTTGGTAGTACCGATAACAATTACCGATGCAGGTTCCGATTTTGACCTGGAGACTTGTTGAGGTTCACCCCCCCCCCCAACATCTCCTTGACCGTATACAAATAGGCAAATACAAGAATGTTTAGACCTTAGAACCACTACTGTAGTAGTGATCAAACTCAACATGTTGAGTTATCCATATACATTGTACTAGTACATGCACCTGTATATAAGTTCATTTTATCCACTTGTTTGTAGATATAGTTGTAGAAGACATTGCGAAAGTCGTTGTACTTTTGTTGTGTCGACAAAGATTTCTATGAAAGGATCCTCCCTCCAATTACGAAGAAAAAGTTGTTCAGCTGACGGATTTACTCAGTAATCTTCTACTTAAGAGGAGAGGATGGGCTGGGGTATCGGCAGGCTCGCCTATTGTACTCTCCAAGCAGAGGTTGATGGTGGAAGATCGTTTGCTTTTTATATTTGGCCCGTTTTGTTGTCGCTACGTACCCCCATCAAAAAACGGGCCAAATATAAAAAGCAAACGATCTTCCACCATCAACCTCTGCTTGGAGAGATCGACTATTGTTGGGCCAACAATTGCAACGTGAGCAAAAAACGTGAAGAGCCAAAAAGCCTAAACAAAAAAAAGGAGCAACATCAATTCCAACGTCCGAATCCGGTATTCGAATTTTCGAAAGCGGCGCTCGCGAAACGCACATTTGGAAGCCCATGTGATAACCGTTAAAACCCCATGTGATACCGCTAGTTATCACATGGGCTGGACGCCTGTATCTAATGTTATCGCGGCCCAGGTATGATATAAAATATACGTAAAACGTACCTATATACGCCTGGTGGTCCCGACTATCCAGAGCGGAGAACGCGCAGAGGGACACGTCAGATGGAGAACACCACATACCGACTCACACCCTCCATCCATTTTCCGCAGAAAACGTCGGGAAGTCCTTTTGTCGCCATCATTTCGAATGACACGCTCAAAGCGTCTCGCGGACTCTCCCTTTCACATCCCCTGAACTAGGTACATGCCTTCGGCCCGGGTAATT
>NW_017804187.1:1766942-1782430 GCF_001625305.1 Branchiostoma belcheri
AATTACAGGTCTTACAGCTCGGATGCTGACGTCTTTTCAGCCGTACTGTGGGCCCGGCATTATGAGCGCGCTCGGCGCTGTACGGGTGTGAATAGCGAGGCCATGGGAGCTCGGAGACGGGACACTGACTCACGGCACCCCCGTCTGCCGTGTTTCTACACCACTGGAGCTTCTTTCTTCCTTCTGGCGCCCCTGTCTATAGTCTCTACCAGACCTGGAATATTTTACCACAGCATAGCCTCTATCAGGCTCTTTAGGGCTCTTTAAAAATATTAAAATTTGGGTAAGTAGACTGAATAGTATGGCACAAGAATTAGCCGACTAGATGGTACAATTCGCAACTACTAGCAGGCAAACTCATCTGGCATGCTAGTCAGTCTATTTGGCTAATTTCTATAATTTTAAGAAAATATCAGGTCTGATTTTATCGTACTAATGAAGGTGAACTATTAGAAACCATTGAAACTGATGCACTGATGACAGAAAAGTCAAAGGTTTAACCCATAAGACCTGCAAAGGAGGCTAGTCAACACGAAGAAAAACCCCTACTCCCAATCTGTGTAAAGTTTAGATTTATGAAACTGCTTTGCGATTTGGCCTAACGTAAGAATAATACAGTGGCGATCAACCCCCGAATTCACGGCTCACACAATAGAAGGGATAAAGTCGATGGGGATATAGAGCTACCCTCCGTAGCAGGCTTATAGAACTGGGGGTTTTGTGGTCTTCGGCTGTTTTCTGATTAGCCCAGTTCTAAAAAACGGGGGTAATTCAACCAGGCTATGTTGTCTATTTTCAATCAGAAAATAGCACATAAAAGCTCCCAAAGACCCTGAAGACCCCCAGTTTTGGCATGCTATGGAGGCTAATATAGAGCACTGTGTGGAGAGCGCCACGCTCCATAGAACACCGTGGAACAACAAGGAACAAGAGGCGCATGTTTGCTTACCGATCTCTTGCTTGCCTAACGGCTGTTGTCACAAAAGAATGGGCGAATGCCGGATTACTTCACCACGGCCCAGAAAGGCCAGAGGATTGTTGAAGTGTTGGCAACAGGATTTCGACTGAGAAAAGAACTGTGGCTGATTGTTTATATAGAAAAAACAAACCTGAACAGATTATATGATGTGCAATGGAAACGTTTAAACGTCGCTGCGTGGTTACTTTTTTTGACAGATCTTTCACTGTAAACTTGGAATTATTAGCCCAGACAAAATGACTTGATTTTTTCCTCATTTGCAATAATTCAATGGCAACATCACTCTTTTGCGTGTCACCTCTTACATGTAAGTGATGATGGTCGGGCACCCAGGATAGCCCTGGAGTCGAGGAGCTGGCCTGTATACAGGCCCTGGCAGCAGTCTGGCACCTAGGCTAGCCCTGGAGCCGAGGAGCTATACTGGCCTTGGCAATAGTCTGGCACCCAGGCTAGCCTGTACACTGGACCTGGCAACAGTCTGGCACCCAGACTAGTTTTGGAGCAGAAATATATGTAGGGTTGCCACGGAGATATATGTAGGGTTGCTGGAGCTTCTATTGCGTGCGATCTACGTTTGATCAGAAAATACCCCCCCCCAAAAAAAAAACGACCGATCCGGGAACGCCTGAAAAGGAGGCTAAGTATAGCCCTGGCCGCGGCAGTCTGGCACCCAGGCTAGCCTTAAAGCGAGGAGTTATCACTGGAAGCAGCCTGGTACCCAGTCTAACTCTCACCCCCATCTGCCTGTCTCCGAGGTCGCGGGTGTACCCGGTGGCGTTGCCCTGCGGTTCCAGGACAAGTCGCCTGCTCAGTGTCAGCTTTACCCTCACTGCCACTGCCTCTCAACGAGCCTCGGAGCGGGCGCAGCTGCGCATTTCCGTCTCGTAAACGGTCGTTGCCATTTGAAATGGTCGATGCCATGTCGCTTACTGCTCGATGCCATATCCGAGCGTATCACAACTCTTTTTGAGGTCCAAAAACGTAGAAAACGTATAAAAAGCTACATTTGAATTGCAAATGTAAGAAACATGAGGAGGAACGGGTCAGGATTCAAGAAACAACTGAGCTGAGAACAGACGAAGTGAAACAGATGAAGGGGCAAGTTCCAACTCTCTACCGGCAGAGATTATAGCCTCTACCAGACGCCCGCGAAGCCTCCGAAGCCTGGTAGAGGCTAGTTCCTGTTGACGAAGACCATCACTGCCACTGCCTCTTACCGCTGGAACGGTCGCAGCTGGCGCGGCATGTCTTTGGGCAGGCGGGAACATCTGGCCACTACCTCCGGAACACGGCAGATAAACAACCCGACTGTTTACTCCGCAGTCTTTGTGCGCCATCATGAGTTAGTGGGTACAGGTGCGGACCGAGATACCAGGAGGAAGGCAGGATGTATTCAGAACGTTGTTTTATCCAGTACCAAGCTCAAGCACGGTCCTGGATAGTCCACACGTACTAGTCCAAAACCATGTTTTATCCAGTACCATGCGGACTCAGAGATACCAGCAGGAATTTGGAAGGCCCGATGTAGTCAGAAACTTCGGTTTTATCGAGTACCATGCTCAGGCACAGTTCTACACATATCAAGAACCTTGTTTCTTTGTGCGCCATCATGAGTTAGTGGGTACAGGTGCGGCCCAAGATACCAGCAGGAAGGCAGGATGTATTCAGAACCTTGTTTTATCCAGTGCCAAGCTTAGGGACAGTTCGATTCTAGTTCTGGATAGTCCACACGTATCTAGAACCTTGTTTTATCCGGTACCAAGCTTAGGAACGGTTCTGGATAGTCCACACGTCTCCCGAACCTTGTTTCTTTGTGCGCTATCATGAGTTAGTGGGTACAGGTGCGGACCCCGAGATACCGGCAGGAATTTGGAAGGCCTGATGTAGTCAGAAACTTGTTTCATCCAGTACCAAGCCTAGGAACGGTTCTGGATGGTCCACCCGTATCCAGAACCGCGTCCGTTGCAAACACATGTTCTTGGATTCCCAGAGACTATCCAGAACCGTGCCTGATCCTAACCCTAACCCATTCAGGCATAGAACTGGGTAGGCACGGTTCTGAATACAATAGAGACTATCCAGAACCGTACCTGATCCTAACCCGAAACCCATTCAGGCATAGAATCATGCTGGTTCAGTCCTCCGTAAAACAGACAAACAAACAAACAAACAAACAAACAAACAAACAAACTGTCTCTTTCTTTTCATCCTACCTTCATTCCCTTTTCTGTCAATGAAGACTCCCTCAAAAAATTCCAAGAAATCGCACAGACCAGCTTCAACATCTGTATTGACGATAGAACCAATGAACCTCATGTGCTTTGTACTACGTGCATGGCCAGCGTCAGTCAAATCGTTTTTCAGAAAAGAGGAAAACGCCTGCATTCCTGCGATGCCTTCACGATTAAGCTCGTTCAGCGGTGAGTTGATGTCGGCAGTTCTTTTCATGTCTGTGGGAACAGATCCCTGACTTCTTTTCGCAACGCACGTTTTTATTTTAGGCCACAGCAAGTGATTTTTATGGATCAGCGTGCGCGTTGATTTTCGCCTGAATTTGGGGAACAAAAAAGAAATTTGGTTGCCTTCTGACAGTAGTCAACATGCCGAAAAATGGACAAAGATCTGTTGCCATGCCGGAAGGTGGATGGCAGATAACTATGAAGGGAGGAGACAAGAAAAGGCTCTGATTTAATGTTTTGTTTCTTACTTTGATGCAGTAATATGTGATGCTGGCTGTATATATGTGATGTTCCCACTGAATCAAAACCATTTGTACAATGATTGAGTCAACATTTTAAAATGTAGGAACCTTGTTTTTTTCGGCCCGCCTTGTTTTTTTTTCGCCCGCTCGCATTAGATTTGGAGTCTGCGGAGGATGTCATCCGTAAAATTTACTTGCTGTGGCCTAAGCTTATCAGGAGCGTGTGACGTCACCGCACCTGTTGGGGGAGACGAATGATGTGATGACCGAATCGCGAGCTAGCTTCAGTCTGTTCTCTCTCGTCGGGATCTGGGAGGAATTTAGCCTGTTTCGTCGATGAAAACCTCTCCACAGTTGTGAAACAGAAATACGCAATATTTCCTGTAACTTTGTGGTGCATTTAACTTGCACATATTTGTCTATATGGTTTGAATATTCTATTATAATACGTAAAGAAACACGACACATTTACCACTGAGAAAATTATTCGTAAAGATCAGATTTGTTTAGTGTCCTTTGATTAATTAAATGGTATTTCGTAAATTTTGCCAAATTATCTGTTTTCGTGTCGAAGACGAAAAAAAGTCTGTTCATGGCAGTATATGGCAACGGTGGCTTCAGAAGAACTCATGCGAATCGTAAATTTTTTTTCATCTTTTTTTCTTAAAAAAAGTCGATGGCGACCTAGTATTTTTCACCATGACGGCCAAGGTTTTTCGTAAATTTTGCCTAAATATCTGTTTTCGTGAAGACGAAAAATATCTATTTGGAATAATAGATGCCAAGTGTTACTACAGAAGAGCTCATGCGAATTGTTTTCTTCTTCATTTTCTAAAAGTCGATGGCGACCTGGTATATTTCAGCGTGACCGCGCGAGTGACGTGTGAGCGCGTGTGAGGAGTAGATATGCCGGGGTGTCACTACCGGTTACGGCTTAACTTGCGCAGACCAGCCGCTTAAAACGGCGAGCGGGATGGTGCGGACTTCGGGGGTAATGAACCGCTACTAACGCGGTCCCGGCGGTGTTCAGAGATACACGTATTACACGCACGCCGGCCTGAGAGATTACATCGGTGCAGAGAATAGCCTCTACCAGGCTTCGGGAAGCGGCTGGAAAGAGAAGAAGTTGGCCAAATAGAGAGAGATAAGATGCCAGGGGAGTTGGACCGCTAGAGAGTACTGTACTACAGTTTGATGCCAATAGTTTGTGCTTATGTGCTTTTCTCCTCTGGTCTTTCAGTCACTGACGAAAGGTATTGGATACTACCTGAAACGTCTGACCGTTTCTAAAATCATATCCAGTTGGTTGAGTTACTGCTTTTTGGCGTATCTTATTACCTGGATGTCTAACCTTCATCGACGCTAGAGAGTACAGTTTGCCGCATCCGCACCAACTCCCCTGGCATGTTATCTCTCTCTCTAGTTGGCCAATTTCTACTCTTTTCCACCGCCTCCCGAAGCCTGGTAGAGGCTACCTTAAGCTTGGCGGTTCCAGCTGGCGCATTTATCAAGTCGCTACAATAAGCCGCGCGGCACACAGCTCACTTTGATAACCCCATAACACAGCTCACACAGCCCGGCCCGTAAACAACTCCCAACCCGGCCCAACGCCTAAAAACAACCCGGGATCATTTAGCGGAGTTGTCACGAGGCTTCCGCGAGCTGGAAATAAAACAGGTGGACCGTAGCCTGGAGACCAGACGCTTCCAAGGGCCTCACAATGGCCTATACACAGGTTCCAGTTTTTAGGCTCCAGGGCCAACATGCTAGCCTGGGTACCAGACTGTTCCTAGGGCCCACACAGACCAGCTCCTCAGCTACAGGGCCAACGTGCTAGCCTAGATACCAGACTGCTTCCAGGGCTCTTCAAAGCCCGACCTCAGGTTCATCATCATTCTAGTCTGGTAGCCTGGATACCAGACGGTTCCAATGGCGTTCTAAGGGCCTGCACAGGCCCCAGTTTCTAGGCTTCAGGGCCATCAAGCTGGCCTGGGTACCAGACTGTTTCTAGGGCCCAGACTAGCCAGCTCCTTGGCAAACAAACAAACAAACAAACAGGGCCAATATATTATAGCCTGGACACCAGACTTTAGCTACACAGGCTCCAGTTCCTCAGCTCCAGGGCCATCATGCTAGCCTGGCTACCAGACTGTTTCCAAGACCTACACAGGACAGCTCCTCGGCTTCATAGCCAACATGCTACCCTGGATACCAGACTATTCCCAGGGCCCACAACAGCAATACATGAATGTAGCGCCGCATAACTTATTGCCAGACACAGCTATAGCTGAAAAATCTCTTCTAAGTAAGAGAAGCAAAGTTTGCGCATGAGAACTTTAATTTGATCCTATTTACCGCCCACATTTTCATCAGCTCCCATAAACCATGATGGACGACTTCTCCACACGACTCAGACAGCCCACATCGCACATTAATATTTCACGCTAACAGGTCCCAATCAATCTATAGTCTCGGTAAGGGGGCCTGCATGGGGGGGGGGGTCTCGGCAACGCTTTACGCTGTTTTGAGAGCTGTTTATGTATTACGCTGAATTCAGGAAACCTCTCGATTACGCTTTAGGATAAATTCCAAGTGGCTACAACGCATTACGTAGAAGTAAAAGTGTGGGTACGGTACGCTCTACGCAAAGTGCGCCAATTACGCTCTACTTTGAATTAGAGCGGTCCGTCTACGCTCTACGTAGAAGAAGATTCTTTATTGACACAACAAAAAATACAGTGACTTTTGTATGGTCTTCTACAACTAAAGATCTAACAAAGCTAAATACATGTGTGAATAACGTCATCTTACGTACAGAGTATATGTATGCGGTAACAATAAAGGTTTAACTATTCTCTAACATGTGGTTTGTAAGATTTAAAACGGGCGAATACGCTCTACGGAAAAGGACATGCGGGCCCCCACTAAGACAGACGCGGACGCAGGAAAAAGTCTCTCCATTATAACCCGTACCGAATCCTGTTCTCCGCGCGCGCGTGTGGTGCTCAGATAGCAGATGTGTATCACTTATGATCCAAATTCCTTTGGTCAGGGTTTTCAGCGGCTAACTCCCTTCGAATCCACTCAAAACAGCAAAAACAAGTAGAGGACGGTAGCCTGATGTGCAGGCGTTCTTGCGGCTAGCACTTCTGTATCTGTATAGCCGGTATAACCGCCTTTCGGCGTAACACACCAGCTTCGCAGGCACGCGGCGCTGCGGCAGCTGGCTAAATTTTAATTGTTTTCTACGAGCTTTCTTTTCTGAAGAGAGCTGTATATGATGCGGAGGGAGAGAGCGTATTCGGACCGCCTAGCGGCTTTCCTCTAAAGCACAGCCCCCCCCCCCAAAAAAAAACCCGCCGCGCTCTAGCCTCGCTCCAAGACTCACTACGCTGGCCTTATACAGGGAGAATATTTGCCAGGGGAGTTTGGCCGCCTTGTAGGTTTAACTGGCTTCGGAAGGAAAGAATCACTCAGCCTAAATTACTACTTCTACTACTACTACTAGTACTTCTTTTTGCCAAATGCTACGATCCTTATTCCCGTAGAAAGGCCTGGTGGAGGCTAGGCCGTGCTCATAGAGGGAAACTCTGCCCTCCCGAAAGCCTGCGTACGAGGCTAGAGGATGGGAAGCTGTGTAACCTGCACTCATTTTTCATCATAGAAAGACGCTGCACGCACGTTACATGTCGTAAATATTGCTTAACAATAGAGAAACGTGCCGAGACGCCCGCACTGTGGGGCCGGGCTGAAAACACATTCATCCCAGGCCAATAGAACTGTTTCTACGCTACAGACACATCAACCTACTGCATCAGGGCATTGTATAGCCTCCATAGCATGCCAAAACTGGGGGTTTGGGGGTCTTCAGGGTCTATGGGAGCTTTTATGTGCTATTTTCTGATTGCATATAGACAACATAGTCGGCCTGGTTGAATTACCCCCGATTTTTTTTAGAACTAGGCTAAACAGAAAACAGCCGAAGACCACCAAACCCCCAGTTCTATAAGCCTGCTACGGAGGCTAGACATTGTAGAGCTATTCCCTCTTGGCCTATGCGAAGGAGAAATCGCCTAGTTTTGCTAACGATGGTCCAAATGCTACAGCCCAATTCTACAATGTAGCTGATTCACCAGCAACTTGATGTTGGCTACCTTAACCCCCAAAGACAAGACAAAAAGACAAGCCCAGTTATCTGTTTAAGACCACTTTCTACTAGACTAGATTTCTTTTATAATTCTGCATTCATTATCGGAGTGACAGATATTAAAGTATGATTTATTCGAAACACAACAAAAACACAAAACGTTTTAGATGAATCGTTATTTATGTATGAAATACATGAAATTCGTTGAGAGATTAGTCAAATGTTTGGTCGTTCAGCGCGGTGGGGGGTGTTAGCAAAAGCGTACTCTTTGCTTGTTTGTTTATTTGTTTTTGTTTGTTTGTTTGAGTCTCTCTTCAACCACCCGATATCAGTAGCCCACTTCACCCCGCCTGGGAGACTTTTCCGTTACTATGGTGACACGACTTTGTTTTGTTTACTAGGAACGTTTACAAAACAAGCCGACAGATAGCAAACCCCTCTAACGTAGAATTCGTCAGATATTCCTTTTTGCTGTAGTTTTTATGCGCAAAAACGCAGCGTTTTGTCTAAAACAGAAGAAACACTTGTACAACGCTGGACCAGGCAAGTGGTGTCCCCCAAACCCAACCGAAAACACGACAGTTTGAATGGTACAACTGACTTCACACTATATAGAAGCAAGCAACTTTAAGGATTCGGCTTGGTCTTTTTTCAACATTTAGTAGTCTTTATCGTAGTGCAACTTTTTACCATGTGTTCGCCTCCATCGACAGCGTAGCCACAAGAAAGCACGCAGCATTAAAGAGAGAAAGGTAGAAAAGTACACTGCAGGAGGAATAAAGAAGTAAGAGGTAACGGCGCATTCAGGCATAGAGCTAGATAGGTACGGTTCTGGATATTCTACGCGTATCCTGGAGCAAATCTACGTTCTTGGATACGTGGAGATTATCCAGAACCGTGCCTGATCCTAACCCTAACCCTAACGCATAGAATTAGATGAAGCACGGTTCTGGATACGATAGGACTATCCAGAACCGTGCCTAACCCTATCCCATTCAGGCACAAAACTAGATAGGCATGGTTATGGATACGATAGGACTATCCAGAACCGTGCGTGCATGGGCCTAACCCTAACGCATAGAACTAGATGAAGCACGGTTACAGATACGAAAGGTACTGACCGGAGTCGCGCTCTCCCCTGGCCGGTACGGGACCTGTCCTCTCTCCTTGTGCCACCTGTTCGGTCTGGCTCCTCACACCTGCGTGTGTCGTTACTCACTAAACCTGCGGCAGCACCAGGATCACGCAAACCGGCGGCATGGCCAACACATGTGGACAACCTGCGTGTCAACAAGGCTGGAATTGTTCTCGGAAAGGCTTAAATGTACCTGTAGAGTCCCACCAGCACGTAGAAAGTCGCCGTTTTATTAACTGAAGCCGTGAAGGTATGGCGGGAACGCGGAATCTTTCACCTGATGTTGCCTTTGTTTGAAAGGCAAAAATGTTATGAAATGATTGTAAACGGCCGGTCTTCCGTGCGATCGCATGCGGCCCGGGGGATTTAGCCGTGTGTGCGGTGGGCCTACAACACATTGATCAGCGCTCGCCAAACATTCTCCACTCACAATTTCCAAGAACCTTATCGGTACAGAATGAAGCGTGGGGTGGGAGTTGTGGGAAAATCTCCACGCGTTAGATTCAAACCTAACGTCATTCTCACGCGAGGTTTTCTTCTTTGATAAGAAGAGAAAAAAAAGTTGAAGTTAGTTGAAACTTTCCAGATGTTGTTTAGCACGAATGTGAAGCAGCAGAGCCCACATATTGCGAGCATATGTGGGGGATACCGCGGACATATAGACACAGGTGTGAGCCGCATGCTGCAGAATCGTGCGCAATTAAAGTCCTGTTTTACAAGATTCTTCCCAACACGTGGCCAACACTTGCCGACTACAGGGCTATACAGACAAAATGTGGAAAGAACGTGCGCGACTCAGAACCAAGAGGTCCCGGGTTCGAGTCCTGACTTACCACCGATCTTGTGCCCTTGGGAAAGGCACTTAACACGACTTTCCCCACTAGACTCAAGTGAAAATGAGTATTGTCTGTCCAGTATTCGTGTGGGACACAACACCAGCAACAGCTGCCTCTGTTCTGCGTGTATTGCACTGTTGCAATTTCAATAAATCAAATCAAATCAAATCAAATGTAGAAAGAAGGAAGAGATATTCTATTGTCTCACGACTAAGATTTTTATAGACGTGGCCAACACTTGCCGACTGATATTCCTCTGCAGGGTTATACAGACAACATGTGGGAAGGTAGAAAAAGGTAGCCTCTACCAGGCTTCGGGAGGCGGCTGGAAAGAGTAGAAATTGACCAAATAGATAGAGAGATAGGGTGCGGCGAAATGTTCTCTCAACGGACAAACTCCCTTGGCATGCTTATTTCCCTATTTGGCCGATTTCTATTCTTTCCAGCCTCCTCCCGAAGCCTGGTAGAGGCTAGAAAAAGGAAGAGATATTCTATTGTCTCACGACTACAATGACCACACGAAAGTAATTCTGCTTAAAGATTTTTATAGACATCCCGAAACTTTTACTCAAATCGGTAGGCATGACGTTACTGCTATGAACTTAGTTATGAAAATTTATATTACCACATTTGTGGAAGGATTGACGTAACAGGTGACTATCACCCATTCAAAGATGTCAAACCTGAGACCAGACTGTAAGGTTTGAACCACTCAAATCGGGAAGGTCCCCTACTCGTTCCGATAAGTGTGGTGGGTTCTTTAACATGCTCGAGGTGTGGCTCTCCTCAAACACGGGACCTCCAGTTTTACGTCCTGTATGAGAGGACGTCCCTAACCGAAACTAGGTAGTGATTATTTCCACCTGAGTTAAGTGAGGAAATAGGTTTGAAGTGCGCTATTTCCCAAGGACACAACAATGAGGCCTGCCATGGATTCGAACCCAGGACCTTCAGATTCTGAGTCAACAACCCTATAAACCACAAGACCGCCTTTCCTTCCTTGCTAGCTAGCCTCTGCCAGGCTTCGGGAGGCGGCTGGAAAGAGTAGAAATCGGCCAAATAGAGAGATAGCATGCCAAGGGAGTTTGGTCGGCTAAATAGAAGAATTTGTCGCCTCCCGAAGCCTGGTAGAGGCTAGTTGCTAGGGCCTTGCTATAGCCGCTGATGCGCACTTCCCTCTCGGAGAAAGAGGCTGTTTATGGGGGAGTAACCTGTTTCTGTCAGCAGGTGAGGCTGTGTATGGGGGAGTCTGTCAGCAGGTGAGGCTGTGTATGGGGGAGTCTGTCAGCAGGTGAGGCTGTGTATGGGGGAGTCTGTCAGCAGGTGAGGCTGTTTAATGCGTCACGGGAGGGGCTGAATGTGAGGAATGTCAATTACCGTGCAGGAAATGGAACAAGCCGCAGCCGGTAGTGCCCCCCCCCCTCAGGCCTCGGGCAGGGCAGGAAATGGTCGGAAATGCCAAAACGTGGACTACTAAGTACCGACTACTAATAAGTATCTAATATCTAGCTCAGAAGTATCCAATACCAGCTCAGAAAGGAACAAGAAATAGTCATGACTTCAAATATCAGAGTTATCAGCCAAGAATTGAGGTGTTCAAAATGACTGATAAACTGGTGGACGTACCGACTACTAGTGCCTAATACCAGATCAGAAGAGAACAAGAAATATTCACGCCTTCAAATACCATGGTTATCAACCAAAAACGACTGATCAACTGGTGGACGTACCGAAATACCTAATGCCTGCCCAGAAAACAAAAAGTAAGAGCCAAGTACCAGAGTTATGGCTCTGAAACCTGGATTGAAAAAAAAATACAAAAGCTTAGTGACAAGAAGGCTGATGGGCGTATCAAAAGCGAAACGAAAGTGGAAGAAAAAAAAAAGACAAAAGAAAAAAAAAACTTCTCCGTTATACATCAGTTCTTATTTCTCGGTGATCAAATTCCCCAGTTTTTTTTTTCAGAACCCAAACCATGTTCAATCGATCACGTTCAATCCGGATAATTCGAACCGAACGCGCGTTCCATTTGGGGTCACCTGCGGTCATTTGCAGCAAACCCACAACGCACAGCAAGGCCCTTTTCTCCTCTGTGAATTTGTACATCGAGGTAAAAAATATATACATATGTCTTCAAAATGCCCAACGTCTGGAGTCATGTGGCGTAGCGGCAGAGTGCTCGACTCTGAACCAAGAGGTCCCGGGTTCGAGTCCTGACATGCCACCGATCTTGTGTCCTTGGGAAAGACACTTTACACGACTTTCCTCATTTCACTCAGCTGAAAATGAGTATTGTATTGTCCCCTGATTTGGTGGCGGCATTAATATAAATTGAAAAAAAACTTGAGTGTGCCGTCACCACGTCTTGTGATTAGATGTTGGAATATATAAAAAAAACATAGTCCAACCCGTGGTGTCTGATAACTAGACTAACAGATTGCCGGTTCTACTGACACACGACGTGCCACTGTGTAGCGCTGTCACGCCGCATCCGGACACATGCCTCGAATTTACGGAATTTACGGTTCTTTCACTAGCATTGTCAGCCCGTCGGTGTCTCTTCATAAATCCAGCCGTGTTTGGCCTTCCTCGGCTAGCCCGGTCTATAGCCTCCATAGCATGCCAAAAACTGCGGGTTTAGGGGTCTTTGGGAGCTTTTATGTGCTATTTTCTGATTGCATATAGACAACATAGTCGCCCTGGTTGAATTACCCCCGTTTTTAGAACGGAGGCTAATCAGAAAACAGCCGAAGACCACCAAACCCCCAGTTCTATAAGCCTGCTACGGAGGCTAACCGGTCCACCGGTCGCGCATGTCGGTCCGAAATGTTTGTAATTGTTCCAATTAGCCCTGATCTGGGTAGATACTGTTGTCAGCGGCAAAACGCGCCAAATCCGCGCTACAAAAGAGAGATGAAGTGAGATATCCGAGCGGATTTAGGAAGTGAAAAGAGCGGGCATACCTGCAGCGGTGTGGCGAGGTGTGCGGATTTGTGACCTCGGTAGCCTGCCCAATCATTAGCGAAGAGCCGCCCTCTCAGCTTAATCACCGTCCCACGATCGAAGCCCGTAGCAGCTACAGTCTATCTACAATCCGGCCGTTTTACACAGAAGCTGGATACAGGGACTTAACACCAGCAAAGCTGCCAACCTCTGCCTGAATGGGCGCCGGCTACGACAGAAGTCGTGAAGACACGTCCTCTGGAGGTACGGGGTTTGGGATAATGACTTCTCGGGATCTACAGGGGAAGCCTTAAAAGCCTTGCGGACAAGAGGCCGGCTTGACTTGTGTAGCCGGGGTTTGGGTGTCAGCCAGAGGCGGTGTTGTAGCTAACCCGCCCGGGGAGCACGTAGAACGCAGGTGGGGCTGCCGTGTCGACACTTGGTTCCGACAAGCGGCAAACCGACACAACCCAGAACCCTCCTCAACCTAAGGCCAACGACCGCCGTAACGCGTTACTCACTAACACTAACACGTACTCAGGATAATACAGACTTGACGCAAAGATACCTGCTTCTTTAGCTACTGTTTCTGTGAGTCTCGTTAAGTTTTACGACAGTAGATGTGGGTGGTCCTGCCTAGGAGAGGCCAGGTGCGCTCTGAGCTATCGCACACACGTCTGTCCCGTCCGCAACACCCTCTCACGTCCTGCCAGCCTGGCGTTATACAGCAGATACAGGACTTAAACTCACCTCGCTGACAGACGCTTGCTCCTGCGGTGTGGGAACCAACGGACTGCCGACCTTCTCCTCCCCTTCTCGAACACTCACCAAAGCCGCGACACGGTTTGAATTGACCCTAGGGGGGATGCAGCAATCATCCGGATACCCAATCCATCAACTATCCCTCCATCCTGAAGTGGCTCTTTTATTTCCCGCTCATTGGTTCGTTGTTCGGCTATTAGCAGCAGCTGATTTATAGTGTGGAGGTTTTTTGTCCGGTGTTTGTGAGGATGGCTGGAGGCGGCAGGTAGCGCCCTGCAGCTCCGCCCACCCTACTCACACACAGGTGAGTTTCCTCGTGACGCAACGGCCATCCTTCAGCTGTCCAAATAGAACCAACCTGTGCCCCAGATGACTCATACTCGTACGTACGGGGGGACGTTTTCTTCGGGTAGCCTCTACCAGGCCTCGGGAGGCGGCAGACAGAATAGAAGTTGACCAAAATGATAGATAACATGCCAGGAGAGTTCATTCGCTAATGCCTAGTACAGGAGTACAGTTTGCTGCTCCAGAATGTACTAACTAGTAGACCAACTCACACAGGTACGGGGGGATGTTGTCTTCAGGTAGCCTCTACTAGGCTTCGGAAGCGGATGGACAGAGGTAGCCTCCACCAGGCCTTTCTACGGGAACACGGATCGTAGAATTCGGCAAAAAAAGAGAGTAAAATGGGCCAAGGGAGTCCTGCCGCGGGGATGGGACGTTAAGTCAGAGCATGTTAAAGAACCCACCACACTTATCGGATAGAACAGAGGTCCTTCCCGGTGTGAGTGGTTCAAACCTTACAGTCTGGTCTCAGGTCTGACATCTTTGAAGAGGTGATAGTCACCTGTTATATCAATCCTTCCACAAATGTGGTAAATCTTAAAAATAAGACAGTCCTAGGTTTGCCATCGTAACTGTGACGAATAATCGAGGCACGATATTTCACATTCTACAGTACAGTAATCTCTTCCACCATTCTATAACTTTGCATTCTCTTCAGGAGAAACATTTAGTACCAACATGTCGTTGGTAATATATAGCTGCTTGGTACAACACTCGGTTTAGCAAAGTGAAACTGTATAGCGAATATTGGTCATTGTGTTTTACGGGTTGTCTATCAGTAGAATGTAAGTCATAAGACAGGCTTATGTTGTCGTTGTTACTTTCCCTTCGGGCAAGAATGTTCTTAAATGCTTCTGGGTAAAGCCTACGGAAAGATATTCTCTCAACCCCGAAACGAAAGCATAAAAACAACCTTAAGACTGAAGCGTCTGTATCAAACACCAGTAGGACTTCTCGGAGCCTATATATCGTTATGCAACCCAACTGCGTGCGACCGCCCAGTGCTGTGTTGGTTCTTCATGTCAGATACATATCTGTGCCTTAACAGTGTCTAAACTGTAACAGGTATTGTATCCAGAATCAGGGCCTATCTAGTTCTATTCCTGACTGGGTTAGAATCAGGCACGGTTCTGGATAGTCTCCGCTTGTCCAAGAACGCAGAGTTGCTCCATCCACGGTTCTGGATACGCGTGGACTATCTAGTATCTAGAACCGTACCCGAGCATGTCAGATATATATCTGTGCCTTAATAGTGTCTAAACTATAACAGGTATCGTATTCAAAATCAGGGCCTATCTAGGTCTATTCCTGAATGGGTTAGGATCAGGCACGGTTCTGGATAGTCTTCACGTATCCAAGAACGTAGATCTGCCCAAGCCACGGTTCTGGATACGCGGTGACTATCTAGTATCTAGAACTGTACCCGAGCATGCTTACGGTAAATCACTGTTCTGGACAACAATAAGAGTAAGGTGTACACACCTACCAGTTAACGTGTCCCCACAGTTCCTCAACTCTCAGTCCCTCCCTCACTCACTCCTAACGCAAAGGCGTCTTACATAATTCTACAGAAACGTCAGGTAGCGTGGCGGTGACTATCTAGTATCCAGAACTGTACCCGAGCATGCTTACGGTAAATC
>NW_017804187.1:1782450-1789950 GCF_001625305.1 Branchiostoma belcheri
CACGTCCTGCCAGCCTGGCGTTATACAGCAGATACAGGACTTAAACTCACCTCGCTGACAGATGCTTGCTCCTGCGGTGTGGGAACCAACGGACTGCCGACCTTCTCCTCCCCTCCTCACACACTCACCAAAACCGCGACTTCCCGATCGAGAACACGGTTTGAATTGACCCTAGGGGGGATCCAGCAATCATCCGGATACCCAATCCATCAACTATCCCTCCATCCTGAAGTGGCTCTTTTATTTCCCGCTCATTGGTTCGTTGTTCGGCTATTAGCCGCAGCTGATTTATAGTGTGGAGGTTTTTTGTCCGGTGTTTGTGAGGATGGCTGGAGGCGGCAGGTAGCGCCCAGCAGACACGCCCACCCTACTCACACACAGGTGAGTTTCCTCGTGACGCAACGGCCATCCTTCAGCTGTCCAAATAGAGACAACCTGTGCCCCAGATGACTCATATTCGTACATACGGGGAGACGTTGTCTTCAGGTAGCCTCTACCAGGCTTTGGAAGCGGATGGACAGAGTAGAAGTTGGCCAAAATGATAGATAACTTGCCAGGAAAGTTGGTTAGCTAAAGCCTAGTACAGGAGTGCAGTTTGTCGCTTCAGAATGCACTAACTAGTGGACTAACTCACACAGGTACGGGAGGATGTTGTCTTTAGGTAGCCTCTACCAGGCTTCGGAAGCGGCTGGATAGAACAGGAAATTGGCCAACTAGACAGATAACATGCCAGGAGTGTTGTTCCGCTAAAGACTCGAGTTTGCTCGCTCCAGAATGTACTGATTCATTCGCGACCGGTAGCAAGGTGGTCCTGTGGTTAAGGTTGTTGAAAGTCTTGGGGGTTGAATCCCTGGCAGGTCCTACTAGTGTGTACTTGGGAAAGGCCTTTAACACCTATGTCCTGAAGTGAACATGAGCACGTAGCTTTGGTTAGGGACGTCCTAACCTAACCTAACCTAACCTAACCTAACCTAGCACGTTAAAGAACCCATCACACTTATAGAAAAGAGTTGGGGTTCTTTCCGGTGTGAGTGGTTCAAACCTTACAGTCTGGTCCCAGTGTTGACATCCTGAAGAGGTGATCATGATTGTCACCTGTTATATTATTCCTTCCACAAACGTAGTAAATCCTCATAATAAGACAGCCCCCGCGTTTTGCTATCGTAATCTTATGGTATGGCGAATAATGTGACGAATAATCGAAGCACGATTTCACATTGTACAATACAATACAGCACAGTACTCTCTTCCACCACTCTATAACTTTGTATTCTCTAAAACAGACAAGATTTGACGTTGGCAATATATAGTTGCTTGGTACAATTCTCGGTTAGGCGAGTGAAACTGTATACCGAATATTGGTCTTTGTGCTTTATGAGTTGTCTATCAGTAAAATGTAAGCCATAGCTGGCTTATGTTGTCGTTGTTACTTTCCCTACGGGCAACAATGTTCTTAAAGGCTTCTGGCGAAGCCTACTGAAACATATTCGCTCAAAGACGAAACGAAAGCATAAAAACAACCTTAAGACTGAAACGTCTGTACCAAACACGAGTAGGGCTTGACAGAACCTATATATCGTTACGCAATCCAACTGCGTGCGACCGCCCAGTGTCGTGTTGGTTCTTCATGTCAGATATATATCTGTGCCTTAACAGTGTCTGAACTGTAACAGGTATCGTATCCAGAATCAGGGCCTATCTAGTTCTATTCCTGAATGGGTTAGAATCAGGCACGGTTCTGGATAGTCTCCGCGTGTCCAAGAACGTAGATTTGCCCCAGCCACGGTTCTGGATACGCGTGGACTATCTAGTATCTAGAACTGTACCCGAGCATGCTTACGGTAAATCACTGTTCTGGACAACAATAAGAGTAAGGTGTACACACCTACCAGTTAACGTGTCCCCACAGTTCCTCAACTCTCAGTCCCTCCCTCACTCACTCCTAACGCAAAGGCGTCTTACATAATTCTACAGAAACGTCAGGTAGCGTGGCGGTGACTATCTAGTATCCAGAACTGTACCCGAGCATGCTTACGGTAAATCACTGCTCTGGGCAACAACAACAAGATAACCTGTACGCACCTACCACTTAACGTGTCCCCACGGTGCACCACAACTCAATTCTTAGCCCCTCACTCGGTCCTAACGCTACAACGTCAGGTGTTATCCCGAAACGTCAGGTAGCGTGGCAGTGACGTCTGACGCCTCCGCTGGTCACTCTGCTACAAACACTTGCGCGCAGGTAGCCCGTCTTCCTGCGTACCTGTGCTCGTTAAGCGCACATTCCCAGCTAAAAAGCGAGCATCACAACCCTCCACACCTGGTCCGCCCCAGGCGGGTACCTAATAAGTATGTTGACCCCTGCCCAGCGCCTCGGTACAGGGGTGGGAGTAATAAGAGGCTTCGGTCCGCCGCCTTACAGCCTCCTTTGTTGCCGGCAAGTCAGCTGGATAATAGAGATACACCAGGTGTGAGATCAAAAACAACCACAGGTATCCTGACGGCTGCCGAGCTGGTATTGTTCTGGTCTAGCCTCCTGTGCAGGCCTCCGGGAGGGCGGGGGTTTTGGTACCGCGTTTTGTAGAAGTTTTAATGAATGAATGACGACCTTTATTGCACGTTTTTGTCACACAGGTCACAACAAAACATGATGAACGGATACAGTTAACAAATACAAAAGAAACTAATTATTGTTATATGAATTCAAGTTCTCGTTTTGATACTGCGTTTTGTAGAATTGTTAACGCGTTCTTTTGCCGGCCATCCTACAACCAGCCGCTCAGAGAAGGTTTGTACCCGCCTGTACAGCGGCTGGTTGTAAGATAGCCTAGCCTCTACCAGGCTTCGGGAGGCGACTGGAAAGAGTAGAAATAAGAGTCGGCCAGATAGAGAGATAAGCATGCCGGGGGAGTTGGTCCGCTGGAGAGAACTGTTCTACCATGCTATCTCTCTATTTTGCCGATTTCTACTCTTTCCAGACGCCTCCCGAAGCCTGGTAGAGGCTAAGAACGCGTTAAAACTTCTACAAGACGCAGTCTCAAAACTCCTGCCCGCCCCGAGGCCTGCACACGAGGCTAGGCGTGACCCCTGCCTGCTCCAAGGATCATCGCGCCCAAACCCGCCGTCATTCAGCCGAACGACTCCGTAATTACCAGGTACAAATTATCGCTGGTTCTCAGAGATCGTTATCGCACCTGAGAGCTCCGGTTCAAAGTGGAGATAGATCAGGTCCTTTTATGTAACGTTAGTGTAACCAATATGCCCATGTTTTGTTGATATCCCCTTTTTAAATGACTTGAATGAATGAAGGAAGACCTTAATTTTAGCTTTATTGTGCATTTTTGCCCAATTGGGATAAGCACAGGTCACAAGATTACAATCATATGCATTGTACTTCGGTTTTTAATTCAGTGGCAACACTACGACTTACAATGAAGATATCTTGTATCTTGTATCAATGTTCTAGCCAGCCTCATTTTTTTGTTTCGTCTTCTCAACTTTGTTTGACGTTATAATATGTCATGTCGAGCGCTAAAGTCACCTGAGGCGACAATCCTAGTCTAGCAGGGGGTCCGGAGGCAAATTTTTGACATCTTGACCCTCTTTAACCTTGTTTCCTGCATTTTAAAGGCAATTTTTTCTTGGTAGACGAAGCTTAGTCTTATGTCATATCTTTTCTATATATAATCTTTAAAGGCTAATTTTTGTCCGTCAAAGATGATGGGCAAAATGCAAATTTTTTTGTGTCACCACAAATTCCTTCAAATGACGGAAAGACACTGACCCAAACTGGCCCAAGTCAGGAAGCAAGAAATTTAGAACAGGTCCTCCTGTAATATGTTTCACCGTTTCGCTCTAGATATCGACCACAGTGTACTTACTCAATTGCAAGATTCCCAATCTTAAAACATCCACCTTAACAACAACAAAAAAAAAACTTAATCATCATCAATCATTTGCCGAGCATGCACTACAGGGGAGACGATTACGTTGAAAGCAGCGTTTTTTTAATTGTCCGGAAATGGTGCTACATTTGAAATGGCGAAACCCCTTCATTTCGGTCAAACATGTCGATCAACCTCGCCTGGTATGCGCTCAGGAATTCTCGTTATGGAAAGTGTTTCCATTATTCCATTATTGGTCTAATAACGAGGGCAACCCACGAAGGATGCTGTAAAACAATTTCGTGTTGTTTTAAAATGAAGAGTGCAGGAAATTATCCACATTTTCTCCATAGCTGAATCGCTCCGCCCATTTCTCCAATACACTTTCCTAAAATTTTCTTTGAAAAAAAAAAGGAACATAAGCAAGGTAAAAACGGTCATATTCAATTGACACAACGCATGGCGCATGCCTTTTTAAGATAAATTTTCCTAGTTTTAGATTTTTTTTAAA
This sequence comes from Branchiostoma belcheri, assembly GCF_001625305.1. Lineage (NCBI taxonomy): Eukaryota > Metazoa > Chordata > Leptocardii > Amphioxiformes > Branchiostomatidae > Branchiostoma > Branchiostoma belcheri. The sequence continues at coordinate 1,786,846 of NW_017804187.1, forward strand.
TAGAAAAGAAAAATTCACATTCCTCATGAAACTCGACAATCCTCCATAAGCTCCATCTGTTCTTACATTTACAACTGTCTTAAGAAGCGAGAAGAAGCAGAACCTGTACATATGTAGTTTCAGATATATTTTAGTCTACCATCGCTATTTGTCGTGACCTGTTCTTAGTTCGCAATGAGCAAAAATGTACAATAAAAGTCTTTCATTCATTTATTCAGCCTGGTGGAGACTAGGTACGCTAGACTACGGAGAGTGTTAGTAACTTACTGTACATGATTGATACTAGCCTGGAGTCCAGCCTTGTTAGCTTTGGTCCGCTCTCCAAGATCCTCCACCCAAAGCTAAAATGGCTGGACTCCAGGCTAGCTTGATACCTTACACAGTAGACTACGGAGAGTGTACGTAACTTACTGTACATGATTTTCCTAGTAGAAATCGGCCAAATAGAGAGGAGATAATATACCAGGGGAGTCGGTCTGCTGGAGAGAACAGTTTGCCGCACCCGAAGATGTCCTCTCCCAGCAGACAAACTCCCCTGGCATGTTATCTCCTCTCTATTTGAACGATTTGTACTCTATCCACCCGCCTTCCGAAGCCTGGTAGAGGCTACACGATTGCTACACAGTAGACCACGGAGAGTGTTAGTAAGTTACTGTACATGATTGATACCATTACATTATCCGTGTTAAGCCTGTTCGCTCCGGGGTAGGACACTTCAGACGTGAAGAGTCCTGATTCGTCAGTGGGAGGGCATGCCTGGATAATGGGTGTAAATTAGTAGCGGCAGTACCGAACCCTGTCATTATCCTATCATGGCCTACAGCACGGAATTACCGGGGGAAAATAGACTTTTTACCTTCGCCAAGAAGGTTATGTTTTCCGTAGCGTTTGTTCGTCTGTCCGTTTGTCCGTTTCTCTGTGAACAGCATAACTCAAGAAGCTTAATATGCATTGTCATGAAACTTGGTAGGTGGGTAGGTCTTGATGATACCTAGAAATGATTAGATTTTGGGCCCCCTGGCAGCTTTTGTTGGTACTGCAGCAGAACTTCCGGTTTTGATATCTCGCGATCTGGACATGCTAGGGTCACGAATTTTGGTTGGTAGGTAGCTCTTGGGATATGAAAGAAGTGACATGAGTTTGGGCCCCCTAGCAGCTTTTTATGGAACTGCAGGAGCGTTTGTTGAAAAATCCTTGTTTTTTTGTTTTTGCTTTTTTTCTTACACTTGCGGTTATAAGAGGTGGTGGTCACTATGCTCCAAGCAGATGTAGGGTGTGGCTCAGTGTTCTACACATGTCTTTGGGAATCTCCAAGCAGATCTTTTGGCCACAGTGTCTTGCCTATCAGATACTGTTCTGCTTAATGCCGAATTGTTAAATGATTCTTTACGTAAACGTTTCATGTGAAACTACTGCCTTTAGCCCACACCACTTTAGGCAAGAACATGCAAATTAAAATCCTTCGTTCGTTCTTTCTTTTCTTCCTTCCTTTCGTCCTTCCTTCTTTCCTACCTTCCTTCCTTCCTTCATTTTCCCTCTTCCCCTTCTTTTCCTCCTTCTTTTCTTCCATCCACTCTTCCTTCCTTCCCTTATTCCTTCCTTCCTTCCTTTCCTCTTTTTGCAGCGTTGGCACCTCTTCTTGGCCTGAGACAAAAAGCTAAAAACGATAACCAAAAGAAAAAGGAACAAAACGCCGCCAAAACGTGTATGTATGTCCCTTGTTTGTTTGTCTTCCAAACCCACCGTCCCTGCTTCCCCACCTTTTTTAATTATTTCAGTCACAAAATCGGCCTCATTCAATTTCAGACGGCCACCTGCAAGACTCAGAAAATTGGGAACACATTTGCAAAGTTGGACGTCGGTCAGAATCCTTGAAATAAACCCTCAAAGTAGGATAGTATTACTTTTTTCTCCGTGACATGGACTGCGACTGCACAAAAGGTGCACCAAGGATTGAGGTGTTCAAGAATTCACTCTTTCCTAGAACTATCGCAGAGTGGAACTCACTGTCACCAAGTACAGTAGGGGCACTGTCAATAGATAGCTTTAAACAATGTCTAGAGTTAGATGTTCAAGGGTTAGGTGTAACAAGTCGATCGGTGTAATAAAGCCAGCTGCCGCCGCGCCGCGTGCCAGCGAAGCTGGTGTGTTACGCCGAAGGGGCGTTATACCGGATATACAGATACAGATACAGAAGGTGTAAGGTGTTCGTGTATGCTTTTCTTTATTAAAACAGAAATAAAGAAATGAAATACAGACAAAATGGCAAAACACACAAGTTGCATTGAACTTATATGAACGCCGCCACCACACACACACACAAAAAAAGAGTTAAAAAGAACGATACAGGTACATAAGCGGACAGATAAATATATACACAATCGAAACCACAATTTAGGGTCACACCCGTCCCGTATATGCTGAAAGAGAGATTCTCGTAGTTACAAGTACAATGTAGTTGAGCTGGGCGACGGTGACACTGCGCCCTCTAACGATCAAACATAAAACTACAGCCATGTACTAATGTTGGACGTTCCACCACAAAGTCACAAAATACACAAGGTTTTAGTTTCAACCGTGTTGAGAAATAAAGAATTAATGAAAACCTTATAAAATCCACAGACATGCTCCTATGGAAGAAGAATTTAACATTTTGACGGTTTAGTTACAATCTTAGTTCTAAATCGAACTCTGTCCTTAGTGCTGAAATGGCATTTAGTGACTACTTGTTTACGTTGTTTGTTTGCTCTGATAAACCGCCTTTAGGCGCAACGCCTATCTTTGTACAGAAACAAGCTGTGTCTGTATAAAAGCAAGGTTTGAACCACTCACACAGCTTCATTACTAAATCTAACACAAAAAGTTAGGAAAATTTATGCTGTTCATATAGATTTGTAAGTTGATACAGATATACTAACAAACATCTGATACTGTGTATCTTTCCCAAGCGGTACTACAGTATTGATGACGACTGCTACAAACATATTTACATGATATCAAATTCTAAACATTCGTCTAAAAAGCTTCTTGGTAGAAAGAGTGTCTTAGTCAAAGTGAATTCACACGTATAGTACAAACAAATGTTTCTTCCCCAAGCGTGTCTCA
>NW_017804187.1:1790979-1806254 GCF_001625305.1 Branchiostoma belcheri
ACACACACACACACACACACACACACACACACACACACACACACACACACACACAGACACACACACACACAGACTGACCCGACAAGACAGAGGCCTGCAGCGGCGGCCCATGTGATGAGTCCGGTCTCGTGGTCCACCCTGGTCTGGACGTGCTGTTGGCAGGTGGTGCAGGTAGTCGTGACGGGGTCGTGCGAGCTGAACTGCTGCTGGCCAATTATTATCGCACCTGGCTGCGACACTGCAACCAACACGGTCATTTGTAAGGCCGAAGTAAGGCCACATTCCTAGCCTCCATAGCATGCCAAAAAACTGGGGTTTGGGGGGTCTCCAGGGTCTTTGGGAGCTTTTATGTGCTATTTTCTGATTGCATATAGACGACATAGCCGGCCTGGTTGAATTACCCCCGTTTTTTGTAGAACTGGGCTAATAAAAAACAGCCGAAGACCACCAAACCTCCAGTTCTATAAGCCTGCTATAGAGCCATCTCGTATCAGCCACAAAAAGGCAGCATGCAAGAATCTTCAGGTAGTTGAAGGCGGCTGCCTCAAAATAAACGAAGAAGGAAAAGAAAGAGCTGCACTTACCGACGACGGTCGTGTTAGACATCTGTGCCCCAGGCGGTGGCGGTGGCGGTGGCTGTGCATATTGGGGCTGAGGAGAGAGAGAAAAATAGTCATATAATAAACAACTATGCCAGAATTTATAACTAAACAACACAAAGCACTAGATTTAACTAGAAAGGTAACGTTTGCAAAGCAAATGCATAATGTTACCTTCGCATATGGTCTGCTCTGTTAATTCTTATATATATGGTGACAAGAGTCTAAACCCCTTCTACTATAAAATTGCAACATTATGTAACCCGACACCAGTTACCATGGTAATAGACGGTCAGGCACAGGTCATTGACCAGGTCAGAGTTCAGTGTTCGGAACGGAAGTAGAAGCAGAACCATACAAAGCGATCACATTGGTTATTTGGTCCTTATGTAGATGTGGATACAGGTTTTACAGTATTATAAAAGCGAGAAGAAGTTGACCACTCTGTATTAGCTCAGTGACTAGAACACTTTGTATTAGCCTAGTATAGTACCCTTGTATGTTCCTTATGTATGTATGTCTAAGTCAAGTAGTGCATCTTTTGTCTCCAATTTTCTATATACGTTTGTTATGTGTCTGTTATATTTTGACCTGTACCTAGCCCGTTCCTAGCCCGTATTTGATCCCTGTAAATAGTGTGTTGGAATAAAGTTTAACGTTTTACTATGATTACTACCAACACAGATGAACTTTCATGATAAAAGGTATAATAAAGTTATGATAATTTTGATACGTACGTCGTAAGCAGGCGGCACCTGTCCCGGTATGGGCTGGGTCTGCTGCGGTACAGGCTGGGCCTGCTGAGGGTAGGGTGCAGACATCTCTGCTGGGCCTTGTTTCGTCTGGAACATATAAAATAAGAAATCGGAGATTTAAGACTTCCGTTAAGTATTGTAAAGGTGGTCCTTATGTGTGTGAATGTGGATACAGGTTTGACTACATGTATATAGGCTGCGCCTGCTGTAGGTATGGAGCAGACATCTCGGCTGGGTCCTATTTCCTCTTGGCCTGGTGGAGGATACGTATGTACAGGTGGGTACAAGTTTAACTGTGTTACAAAGTTATCGCAGTGGTGATACGCCCGCCGTGGGTAGGGTGCAGACATCACTGCTAGCCCCTGTTTCCTCTGGAAATTTCAAACTTCAGGGAAGTATTTTGAGTTTTTGTAAATCTATTGGACCAACAGAGGCTTTCTAGGACCTTTTCTGCAACCGCTCATGCAACGATTTTCATGATTTTGGAGTGGCAAATAATTTCATCTCAATACCTGTAGGTATCTGTATCCGTATAGCCGGTATAACCGCACTTCGACATAACGCACTAGTTGGCTATGTTACACCTAAATAATGTCCTTGGCACATCTATCTGTAAGCGTTGTTTAAAAATATCTAGTCATGACGCCCCTACTGTACTTGGTGACAGCAAGTTCCACCCTAGGATAGTTTCAACTTTCAAGGGAAAAACAAGTTTTTTAACACCTTAATCCTTGGTTGATAACTCTGGTACTTGAGGGAATGACTATTTCCTGATCTTTTCTGTGCTGATAGTAGTAGTCCAGGAGGAGAAGATTGAAAAAAGTCGTGTCGTAGCACACCCTTTATATACTTTGGCCACTACCATAGGTACTTAGTACAAACTGCAGTCGGCACGTCCACCATTCTATCAGGTAAAGACACCTGCTTTGTTGTTTCCAGGTAAACTATTGGTGACGTGCAAATTACTTAATCTCCGTGAGTGTGACTTTTGTTGTGCTTTATTCCGTTCATAGGCACGGTTCTTGATAGTCCAAGAATACCCAGAACCGTGCCTGGGGCAATCTACCTTCTTTAACGATATGATATTTAATACGTGTAGGCTATCCAGAACCGTCACTTGGGCAAATCTACGTTCTTGGATATACAGAGACTATCCAGAATCATGTCTTGGGCAAATCTACGTTCTTGGATATGCAGAGACTATCCAGAACCTTGTCTAGGTAAACTATTACTGACGTGCAGTAGGTGAGGTCATTTAAGGTCACTCCATGACAATGCTTAGCAAAGGGAAGCGTACCACGTCCGTTACTATGGCAACGGGTCAAAACTGTGCCGAGGTATGTTGGCGATCACATTCAACTGTACAATAGGTGCACGGCACTGTATATACATATATCATATGCAGCAGTGGCTTCTTCTATTTGTGTATTGAAATTTAACGCATTTTGTAAAGAATTGGTTCAACGGCTATTCAACGGTTATTCTTTTTTTTTTACTGAAACATTTATTGACACAGCATGGTTACTGCACACACAACTTAATACACTTATATTCATGCCGCACCCAACACATGAGGCAATACATAATACATAGGACGAACAAAGCACGAATCAATGTAGTAATTAGACGGTGAACAAGTGAACAAATATTTTCAAAGACTGGCAGGACTGACATGCCAAAATATTACGGCTATTCTTATATCGATAAGTGTGGTGGGTTCTTTACGTGCTTGAGGTGTGGCTCTCCTCAAATACGCTGACTTTCGGATTAATATCGTAACATAGAAGCTGAAGCTAGGTTCTTAATTTCACCTGAGTCAAATTATACGTCATGCATCAGTAAGAACATGAATATTTCAAGAGGAAATTTGCATTCCTCAAGGGCACCTGCGAGGGATTCGAACCCAGGACCTTTGGTAGTTAGATACAATGAAATGCACGTCAGTAATAAGTAGTAGTAGTAGTAGTAGTAAGCCTTTATTTAAACTCGAAAGCTTGTTCGGTACATACATATGACCGCTAAGAAACATAAGAAACCATCATTACGGAGCACTTGCGACAAGAAAGAAATAAAACATCACAAGGTACAGAAAAAAAACGATAACAGCCAAAACATTAAACTTTGTGCCTACAATTCATCCTTGCACTTTCTACAAATGACTGTGTGTGTTCGTAAGAAAATTCAAACTCTACTACTGGATCAGTTACGGATTTTTCTTTATTTCCGGACGTTTCGAGTGACAATCCGTAACTGATCCAGTAGTAGAGTTTGAATTTTCTCACGAGTATCGTTTACCTGGATGTCTAACCTTCATCAACGACTGTGTGTGTTGTGTATAGTACGGATATCCGTCAAAAACATCAAGGCGATACTACCAAACGCTTACAATCTTTATTCTGAGCTGACATAAAATGCACGACATTTTGAAATTGTTTACTCACACGGTACTGGATGAGTTCAAGCGTATCCAGAATCGTGTATGGGACAAGGTACATGTATACCTTCTTGAATACGCGGAGACCGTCCAGGGCAAATCTACGTTCTTGGATACGCAAAGACTATATCCAGAACTGTGCCTGATCCTAACGTTAACCCCCAATTCAGGTATAGAACTAGATAAGCACGGTTCTGTATGAAATATCTTCCATTTCCTTGAGCTTGCCTGGGAAAGTAAGACCGCTAGCTGTAAACAAGACTGTGTTGATACCATTTGGAACCACTGGCGCATGACGGTTTGTCATTCAGGAAGTATTTTGGTCGTCTTGTCAGTACTGATAACCACCCAAGTTCAACGATACTAGCCTCCATATCATGCCAAAGACGTATTTTTGGGTCTTCAGGGTCTTTGGGATCTTTTATGTGCTATTTTCTGATTGCATATAGACAACATAACCGGCCTGGTTGAATCACTCCCGTTTTTTGAACTGGACTAATCAGAAAACAGCCGAAGACCACCAAACCCCCAGTTCTGTAAGCCTGCTAGCTACGGAGGCTACAACAATACAGTGATCTTACAGCACATAGTACTTACTGTACAATATCATAAAGTATTGAACTTTTCCAAGCATAATTCTACGCCTATATGTATTTAAAAGGGCGAGTATAGAGTCTAAAAACACCTGTAAATTTAGCTATTGTACACTATCAGACCAACGCCAACATACAGTTGTGTAGTGTTCACATTGGTGACATAAGATATTGTCATCAACATTGTACTATACAAACAGCTATTCTTTGAGATTACAGTACAGAAATGTAGAAACAACGGATATACAAAGGAATTGCCTGAGTTTGGTCGCCACATAAAGGAAGTAGGGAGTACAAAAAACACCTGTAAATTGAGCCATTGTAAACCGTCGGACCGTAACCAACATATACACGTAGTTGCGTAGCGTTCTCATTAGTGACATAAGACATCACTGTACCAAACAGAAATTCTTTGAGAATCAGATACATTGTAAAGTAGAAACACTGGGTAAGGAACTGTCACAGTTTGGTTGCCACATATATAAATATTGCCACATAGTCACAAGTACAAAATACAAATACATTGTGTTATGGTTTGACCAAGGACGCTATTAAAGGAAACAATACACACTAAACAATTTGTAAGAGCTCAATGTTGCCCTAGAAAGAGCAGGGACATTTCCTTTGGTAAAAGAGGTAGTTTAAACTAGCCCTTACCAGGCTTTGGAAGGCGGTTGGAAAGAGTAGAGATCGGTCAAATAGAGAGATAGCATGCCAGGGGAGTTGGTCTGCTAGAGAGTACATTTTGTCTCTGTTCTCTCCAGCAGACCAACTCGCCTAGCTGGCATGCTATCTCTCTATTTGACCGATCTCTACTCTTTCCAGCCGCCTTCCGAAGCCTGGTAGAGGCTAAGCTTAAACGGTACAGGTTGGATCTTCTAGACTTAAAGAGGTTAAAAAAACGGTACACCTACCTTACAGGTGTGACAAGATGTCGTACAGGTAAACAGGTACGAGTAGATACTCGACACGTGATCTTGAAACTTGAGATACTGTTTAGAAGGCGGGGTCCTGTCGCTTTGGAGACGGCATCGACCTCTTTGACCTCTTTGTTCGCGTGAAATAAAGATATGTAGGCAGGGCTGGCTTTTTTCCTGCATGTAGCTTGCAGGTTCAGGTAACATTGGAAATTACCTGCATCAGACAAGTTATATATTAATATGTAGATTCCGATATGATTGTAATTTGTATTTCCCTACTATTAATAATTTATATCGTAAACAACTTGATCAGAATTCAGCCCTGTATGTCAAGGCTGCGAGATATGTTGTTGATATGTTGATTCAAACAAAGAAACCAATAAATTATTAAATTATTACCTGCGCCAATCAGAATTCAGGAAGTATGGATCATGCTCACAGAAACTGTTCAGAAACCCTTGCCATTATTTCTTTAACAGTGGTAACAGTTAATGCAGTAAATTAAAAGCCCTACACACCTACTTTGTATCTATACCCAGTACGTGGACCAGTGCAGGTTAGGTGCAGGTAGGCTGCAGAAATACCTGTATAGCCCTGATTTTTATGATTTATTTCGAGTGATATTCACCTTTACTTCGCTTGGATACGGCATCAACCTCTTTGATCTCTTTGTTCGCGTGTAATGGATATGTTTTTGGGTTTTATTTTTAAAATCCAAACCATGTAGTAAGGAAAATTAGGAAAAGGAATCGTCATTGAAAGATTAAGATAGGAGTTTGAGGATTTTTTTTCACTTCCTAATCAGAAGAAAACAAACAAGCGAAAAATACGGTATTGAACTAAAAAAAACATGACCTTCGCGAAATCAAATTACAGTTAGATGTTTAAGTAGTCGTTTGCATGCTTAGTCGATCTTAAAATTTATCAAAGTACATTGTATATCTTAGTACACTCTCATACTTCGACCGAAAAAAAGACAATATTTCCAGGACCTCATATCGTGAAGAAATGTCGATGTATTGTAATTCAGTGTAGAAGTTTCTTGTTGATTAAACCAGCAAAACATAACCTTCTAGGCGAAGGTAAAAACGCCACAAAAAAGACATATTCGCACCCTACATCTGCTTTGAGATCAAACGTCACTACATACGTCATCAGATCATGAATAATTAATCAGGCAAATTTAGTCTTGCGCATTTGGAGTTTCCCTCGCCTCCGCCCCAGATCATTTTTCGGAAGGAAAAACTTCCGTGTGCGATTTTACTTCTTCTGACGCGCCAGATTTTAAGATTTCTTGGTTCTAGCCTCATCAAACTTGTAAGGTAAGTATACGCAACACTTTGGGACCAACTGAGAAATACTTATTAGCCTAAACAGCTTTAATTTAGCGCGATATTTTGGTGACACTTCACGATATAGACATGTTGCTTCGACCTATAGGTTGTTGTTGTTTTTCTAGCCCCACGTCGTCACAAAAACTACCAAAGAAAAGGATCAAATAAGAGTTCTAATACCTCAGATGATGTCTTATTATTTTGTAAATATTACAGCATACATTTTGAAGCTCTAACACAGAAAATCTGGCCTTATGTCGATAATTTGTAAACAAATTATACAGAAACCGATGCCAACCCCAAATCATGCCCCTCCCCTCTTTCAGTTTCAAAAAAGTTGGACTTGAACTAGACAAGATCTAAAATGATAGCTTGGTATCTTATTTCAAGTCCAAGTTGAAGTGACTGATGTTAAATTCAAGTCCAGGGTTACAGTTAATACGTAGTTTAATCGCCCTTTAGATTGTTGACCCTGATATATTTTCTGTGTCACTGCATATGTTTTCTTGTTTTCTTCTACTACTAGGGGTGTATGGGGGTGTACTCTAGGGGGGTCTAAAAGATTATGAGGGGGATCTAGAAGAATTGGGGGGGTCTGAAGAAATAGTTACATTTGTCGTCAGGCCATATTTATCAGAATGAAGCATAAATATGCTGTATCTTACAGATCTTATGTAAGATTTTAGGAGAGTAGAAACAGAAAGACACTCCTGGTCCCGGGCCGGGGATCAAACCCACGCCAAATCCGTGCGCCAGTCCGCAACCCAACGCTCTAACCATTCGGCTAAAGGTCTAGACCCGTCGGCCGGGTCAGTTGGTAGTACCTATAAACCCCCCACTGTTACATTCTTACTACTAACGTTACTGTTGTAACTTCTATTTGATAACTTCCCCTTTTTGGCCCCAGTACATGACCCAAGGTTTAGACCCCAGTGTGCATACTAAATACCCAGTCCTTTCCACACAGAACAGATGTGCTTTCTAGCTTTTAACTGGTACAACCAGTATCATTTATTTGTATATAAAGGAATCTGTCATATTTCTGGTCTAGTGAATATCTAGAGCAATTTATAGATACTATTTTAAAGAAATTCTTTCAATCTTTGGTTTTTGTACCCCAAAGATGTTGTTGTCTCTATTGACTTTGGGTGTGTCAGAGAGGTTGAATAGGCCAGAAGGTTATCCATTGACCATCTGCCAACTTGCCAAGTATTCAAATGTCTTCATACTGTAAATATGCAGTCAAATCATTCAAAGTGTGACTGTCATCTGTGTAACTGTTTATTGTTTTGGTTGCTACCCATCTGTTTGCCCCAAGGAAGTAGGAGCTAGGAAAAAAAAATGTTGTGTTTCTTGTTTCAGTCCTGAAAAAAATTAGGGTCGCTAGGTAGGGATTATCTTTTTCTTTTCTTTTTTTTAGACTATGGTGATATCTATATACTAGTAGGGGTCCAACTTATACAGTTTAACAAAGTGCAACTTGCATGACTCTTTTGAGGACACTTTTAGTTTCAATGCCAATGTTAGAAAACCAATTGTATAACATTTCATCACTCAGGTGTCAGATCATGGAGCTAGAAAAGGTTGATCAGGTCGAGGAATTATGTCCCATGCAGGGGTCAACCCACAGAAAACAGGGGCTTCCTTGATCTTTCTATGAGCCTTACGGGATTCGTCGTTTTTGTCTTCAAGAACACAGGACGATGTCTAAGGCAGTAGAAGCAGGGGAGCAACAGGCCCCGCCCCCCTACCCAGGCCAGCAGCCACCCGCGCAGCCGTACTACCCAGCCCAACAGCCTGGGGCATACCCAGCTCCTCAACCTGGGCAACCCGGGGCATACCCTGCACCTCAACCTGGACAACCTGGGGTCTACCCAGCACCACAGCCTGGGGTAGGTATACTATACATGCACGCACTCACACGCTCGCACGCACACACACACACACACCTAACCCGTAGGTGGCACACACACACGCACACACGCATACACACACACACAGACACACACATATCAGCAGCCTGCAACCTGGGGTAGGTACTGTACATAGCTTCACTCACTCACTCACACACTCACACTCACTCACACTCAACCTGGGGTCTGCCCACCTGGCCCTCAACCTGGGGTAGGTGTACTGTACATACACGCTCTCTCTCTCTCACACACACACACACACATGCACACACCAAACAAAACTAGCAACTTTCACTCTGTTCAAAATACTTCAACTCTTTCCAAAATCATCACAATACAGCAATGGAGGTGTGGCAACTATGTAAGGTTTTAGCATGTACCATCTTACTAAGATTTCATGTTACATTATGTGACTGCTTATAACACTTAACAGCAAAAGATATGATTAAGATAATAGGTAATTAATCATTTTTCTCCCAGCAGCCCTGTGAACCCCCACAACCAGACCAACAGACGGTGCCCCCGGTGGTGAGTTGACATGGGAAAAAAATAACTGATGTCAGCTTTTTTGTTTTGTTTCAGGCATGGAATTACCACTTTAGTTGCTGAATGCGGATTTGAATATTTTATTAATATGTTTGTTTATTTGGTTTACTTCTTATGATGCACTCTTTCTTTCCCATTCCAGTATTTACTTTTTGTTAGTATAAACCATGATCATAACTTTGTTACTTTGAAGGGTTTGCCTTCTTACACTTTTGTGGTACTCGTACTCATATGCATGATTGTAGCATGTGACAGAAAATAAGCTTCAGGCCATAAAATTCCAGCGAATTAATTTCAGAACTACCAATAGGATTCTTTATCACTTTTAAAATCAGTCCAATAGGAACTCAGGATTCCTTTTTTTAATCACTAAAATTGAAAATCAGTCTAGTGGCTGCTAGAAGTGTAATGTAGTCAGGCTGACCAGTGGAAGGGCTGCTAGAAGTGTGATTTAGGCTAGGGGCCTGACCAGACTACCAGCCCTACTATATTGTATGTTTTGATACTAAGCCCCTGATTGTCTTGCCTACATTTATGCAAGCAGCCCGGACAACCAGTAGTGTACATGGCCCAGCCTGGGCCAGCCCAGTATCCAGCCCAGCCTCAACTAGTAACGGTATGTAACCATGGTGATGCCACATCCATCCCCAGAAGTGTTGTTCTAGTGTTGGGTGTTTTATGCAGAAGGTTTTTAATTGCAGGGTGGTAAGGCCTAGGAAAAAAAGTTGTGTTTCTTGTTTCCCGACTGACCCTAGAAAAAACTGCTGACCCTAGTCTTTTTTGTGGATCCCTGCAAGGGACATGAATTTTTTGAGCTGATTGACCTTTTCTAGCTCCATGATCTGACACTTGAGTGATAAAATGTTGCACAATCACACCATTTCAATCAGTTTTCCAACATTGTGTCCTCATCATTGGATCATTAAACATCAGCAGTCTAAAGAAAAGAAAAAAATCCCTAACTGACCCTAATTTTTTCAGTACTGAAACAGGAAACACAGCTTTTTTTTTCTTAGGCCTAACCATGGTGATACCAAGCCCATTCCGAGAAGTGTTCTACATGTAGTGTTGGGTGTTTCATGCAGAAGGTTTTAAATTTTATATGCAGGGGCAGCTGGTTGTTTAAAGGGTTTTTAGGCCTTACTGATTTGATTATATGGATGACATCCTCTGGGCAAAACTGATGCAAGTGTGCGAAAAAAAAGTTGGGCAAAAAGAAAAAAAAACCTTGCCTCTATTTTATGAAATTTAAGTGGTCAGGAAGGTTGAACAATTGACTGAGCGCACAGAGTATGGTACACCAAACAGTCCATATGATCAAGTCAGTGTGGTATTATTGCAGCTGGTACAATGTAGCACTGTCCTGGTACTTTTCTGTTCTATCTCTTATATCCTTGTTAGAGCATATTTACTGCAATTTAACATGTTTCTAGCTAGCCTTTATGTTTAATACATCTTTGGTCCCCAGCTCTACATGTGGTGTATGTGGTGTACCCAGTGTTGTAAATGTGTGGTGACGTGGCTAGAGTATTTTCTGCAACATATTTTTATGTGTGTTTTTTTATTTTGCCTGCAGTACCCTCAGCCACCACCAGGGGGCTTTGCTCCACAGGGTCCTGGTCAGCCACCAGTTCCACCAGGCAGCACTGTCATTGGTAAGTTACATCTTATTGTATGATGTTTATCTTACACATGTGTGTGTCTGTATCTGTATAGCCCGCCCTTCAGCATATCATACCTTTTGTGTGTGTGTGTGTGTTCGTTTGTGTCTGTGTATATGTGTGTGTGTGTGTGTGTGTGTGTGTGTGTGTGTGTGTGTGTGTGTGAGACAGAGAGAGAGAGTGTGTGTGTGTAAGTGTATGCGTGTCTGTTTGTTTCTGTGTGTGCATTTCTGTCTGTATCTATACATGTATGTTTGTGTGTGTATGTGTACATGTATGTGTGCACTACAATGTATAACTAAATCCCTTCCCTCCCTCCAGTGTCCCAGCCCGGCGTAATCGTGACCGGTCCCCAGTCCTTCCGTTCCGGCCACCCTGTCACCTGTGTGTGCCCGACCTGCCACCAGACCGTCCAGACCAGGGTCACCAGCGAGGTTGGACTCATCACCTGGCTTGCCATGGGGGGGCTGTTCCTCGTGGGGTGAGTCCAGGATTGTTTTTCTTCATTTATTTGATCTATTTCACTATTAGCCCTTGTCCTGCTGGTGTTTTTATGTTTTCCGAAGGAACATATTTCCAAAAATAGTTTCATCAGGTTGGTAAAGTATAGGATACAAGAGTTTTCTTTTATGCAACCAAGATGGTTTACCTTGCTGACGTTTAGGTGTCTATCAGACACCTTCCTCTGAGCTTCTGACTGGAGTTGTGCTTTTTGCTTCTAGCCAATGTAGGTGGCACTTTTGCAGCAAAATCACAAAACGTCGCTGAGTTTTCTACCCCCCCTCGTCCCGGTTAAAACATATTCTGTCTGCTCTGTTTCCTCCCCTTCCGTTCCAAACACAAAAGGTCAATGACCAGAACCAGACTTCTGTCACCATTGTAACTGTAGTGCTTGTACAACTGTGTGGCCCAAAGGCTACAGAAATGTAGATGGACACCACCCCTATGCTCCGCAGTGATGGAAAGGGGGCCTTCTTCTTCTAACTCAGCTGTGCTGTATTCCCGCTGTGCATTGAACTGAAGACCTGAAAATGTTTATTTGTTTGTTTGTTTGTGTACTAGTACACAAACTTTCGATCCAACACAAAAAAACTCTCACCTAGATCTTTCGACCAGTCACTCTGGTCTTCCTCAGTAGACTGACCCAGTGAGGCTTGTCACGTGGCTATCTTTTCATGATACTAATCATTATGTTTATTTACCAGTTGTTGGGCTGGTTGCTGCCTGATCCCGCTGTGCATCGATGAACTGAAGGATGCGCGTCACTCCTGCCCCAACTGTAACAGTCATCTGGGCACCTACGACAGGGTCAGCTAAACACCTGGTGCACCTGTAACACCTGGTGTACCTGTAACACATACCTGCATACCATCTTTGGATAGGATAGGCTCAAGCCTGTGTGGTCCCGATCTTCGCTCTAGCTTACACTTGAGACTACATAATATTGGCCCAGGTCTTATCCAGTCAGATTTTGAAATCATTCACTGTTTTCGCTTCCACTACTGCTTGTGGCAAAGAGTTCCAGTCCTTGACAGTTCTAACGCTGAATGACTGTCCCCTAACCCTATTCTTAGCTAATGGTACTTTGAGTTTATACTTGTGTCCTCATGTTGAGCTATCAGCTGACATTACTTCAAAAAATGTTTCTAGTGGAAGTCTCTCCAGCCCCCTTACAACACACGGTACACTTGTATTACCTGGTGTACCTGTGATACCTGAGACATCTGCAACATTTGGTCTGGTTGATTGGTACGCTTTCCACCTTGAAAATGACTAACACTAGTAACAGAAATTTTCATTTATGATAATTATGAAGAACTGTTTTTTTTTTTTTAATGGCCGCAATTAATTTTGGGATGGGGGCACAAAAAATAGACGGAGAGGACAAAATATATGTAATGGATTAAAGGTGTACAAAAATGGATGGATTGGAAAGTATAGAGAGTAATTCACAACTGGGACTGCTCCTTCGTTGCTACAATTTCAAATTTGGCAAGAAATAGTAGGTTTCTTACACCATAATGATAGAGCCTGACAAGTGGACAAAATGCCAGTGAGAAAGTAGACTTTGATTGTGTAAAAAAAATTTCTTTAATGAGGCTTGTCAGTAGTTTACAAGTAGGTATAGCAAACAGGTCACTGTATATCCAAGAATGAAATCCATACATAGCTACTATTAGTGTCTCAGTACATTTTCGATTAAGTCTAACAGTAGAATTTCTTAGCTTGAAACAACTATAGAAACAGCGCATCATCATGAAATATCTGAAAAGTGTTGTGCCTACTTGTAGTACTACTAAATACACAGTTAAGGACAGGGTATTTTTCTAATAGAGTATGAAGAGGGAGAAAACATAAAAAAACAGAGGGAATGAGAATGTACAGGAGTGTCTAAAGAGTCAGTGATCAAAATTAATTTTATGCTCCTAACAAATGTATTTCAAGGGTTGTTGGCACTTGCCAAAAGTTTTGCCAAAAAGAGTGTTCAGTGCTCTGGTTTCTTGGTTCAGAAAAACTGATTTGTTGTGAAGATAATGAAAGTAATAATGAATTCAGTTGATAGCCCACTGCCTTTGATGATTTTAAAGATTTTTTTAACAGTGTTGTTGTCTTTTTTAACAAGTGAATTTAATGAGATCCAAATGCTTTTTCTTGTATTAAAATAACCAAGAATTTTACTAATGACGTCATAACAAGGATTCTGTAATTCTATTAGACTTAGCATAGTCTAAAAATGAGACTTTGGTTTTAACAAGTTGAGTTAGTTGTAAACTATACACTAAATGTGTGTATTGCATGCTGTATTTTAATGCCTATGTAATATAAGAAGTAGTGAAGTAAAATGTTTTTTTTTTGTAACTACAAGGAGCTGAGACATGGAAAAGCTAAACTGTTCCCCTTAAGAAAATTGACTAATCAGAATTTTTGACTGCCCTCTTCAAAAATTGAGATCAAATTGCTTAGGACAAGTGAGTTTATGTATATGTGATGTCAGCACTGGGTCAAAGGTTGTTGGAAGCTTATATCGCCCCCCGTCTCGGTTGAGAGAAGATTGCTGTGCACTGATGTAGATGGCCTCTTTTACACCTCTCACAAAATAGTCATGTTTGGTATCCAGAATCTGAACCAAATCCACAAGTTCCAAGAAACTTTATCAATGGTTTATTTCAATAACATTGTCACAAACAGTGCAGCCAAAATGGTTGAATTGCGTCAGGACAATTACAATTTGGATAACTTTGGCCCATTGCTGACATCACATGATGTGCATTATATATAAGTCATGTCCTGAGCATTTGAGTTTGTCAAAAAATCCGGCAAAGCCAATTTTCTTGGGTTTAACTTTTCCACATGTAATTTTCCAACAAAGATGATCATACTTCCATGCTAGGAGCTGATGTGTATGTTGGTCATTTTCTATGTTCATTTGCGGACAATACCTACAGTTGTACTAGCCTCCGTAGCAGGCCTATAGAACTGGGGGTTTGGTGGTCTTCAGCTGTTTTCTGATTAGCCCAGTTCTAAGAACGGGGGTAATTCAACCAGGCCGGCTATGTTGTCTATATGCAATCAGAAAATAGCACATAAAAGCTCCTGAAGACCCTGAACCCCCCCCCCCCTAGTTTTTGGCATGCTATGGAGGCTACAGTTGTACCACATTTTTCAACAACTATGCAGATTCAGTACATTTTTACATGAAATCAGACCGTGTGCCTTTAACATAAATATTAACCCTCACACTGCCACATGACTCCATATCTCCATGTTCATACTGGTACTGAGGTAACTTGGCATGGTGAATGTTGAGTTTGCTGCAAACTATGTAGTCATGACAAGGCAAACAAATTTAATTTGTTGGCTCACTTGATTCAGTGTGTACAGTGGTTCTTTCTTTGTGTCCTCTTGGTTTTTTTCACAAGAAAGACTG
The DNA here is from genome assembly GCF_001625305.1 of Branchiostoma belcheri. NCBI lineage: Eukaryota > Metazoa > Chordata > Leptocardii > Amphioxiformes > Branchiostomatidae > Branchiostoma > Branchiostoma belcheri. The sequence goes on from NW_017804187.1 coordinate 1,805,663, forward strand.
ACTTTTTTCTACCATGCAGCACAGTGAGCTTTATATAGATAAGATGTAGTATTATATCGTAATGTTTCTTTTTACACACAACATTTTCTGTACGCTGAAATAATAAAGTCTGCTTTTAGTAAGAGTTTTCTTGTTCTTGTGGTGTTGTTCAAGTTGTTGCATGCAGAATAGTTGTTCTTGGATATGCATTGACAAATCTAAATCAGTATTCTAGTCACTTATCTACATAACGTTAGTGAGTTAAAACTACAATACCCCAATGTATATTGACCCTTATGGAGCAAAAATACCCAAAATTCTGACGGAAAATGGTTACTGGAAGGGCCCTTGGCTGATTTTTAGGGTACCACCCAGAAAATAAAGGACTCATCTTCGGGCTTGTTTCTCCAGTTTTCAGTATACCCAAAGTATGAAATAATGATTGCTAATGTGCCAATGTGAAGCAGTATGTGTCAATATCACAAAGATTGCCTTAATAATGAGAATATTTCCAGTTTTGCTGCTCTGAAATCGCATTGGATGCCTTTAAACTAGTCTTCACCAGACTTCTTTTGCGGGGTGAATAAATCGTAGAAATCGGCCTAAAAAGGGT
>NW_017804187.1:1806274-1838770 GCF_001625305.1 Branchiostoma belcheri
AAGCTCCATTTCCCCGCCGGCTACCTTCTCTGGCCAATTAATACCCTTTTTAGGCCGATTTCTACGATTTATTCACCCCGCAAAAGAAGTCTGGTGGAGACCACCTTTAAACACTGCTACTTGTATGTACCGTGTACTCTACGCACAGGTAAACATAGACGATGACCTTTCACCCCTTCACAGGTAGAACTTCCGGTAGTGTTCGGCGTGCATGCTTGCGATAATTGTCGTTACTGAGAAATTGCCGGTGTGGTTGGGTTGGGGAGCTATACTACAAACAGAGACACGTGGTGCGACTAGCCTCTACCAGGCTTCGGGAGGCGGCTGTAAAGAGTAGACATCGACCAAACAGAGAGAGATAACATGCCGTGGAATTGGTCCGGTAGAGAGTGCGGTAGATTGTACTCTCTAGCAGACCAACTTCCGCGGAATGTTATCTCGCTCTATTTGGCCGATTTCTACTCTTTCCAGCCGTGTCCCGAAGCCTGGTAGAGGCTACAGTGTGATGCCAGGGGACACACACTGTGCGCTCAGACACACCAGCTAAGGCACACGCGCCGGTAGGGTAACAACCGACGGAGGTAAAAGCAGAGGTAAGTAAAGTACAGTTCTGAATCATAACTTATCCATGTTTTTAATGCACGTAATGTAATGTATTATGCACGGTATCATTAATATTTAGTAGTATCTGGGAAGGTAACTTGTAAATACACCTGTTTTGCCCTCCACTCGACTTGTATGCATGCTGTACCTGTGGTACATATGAAAATGGCATAGCTAGAAATATCTCGCGAAACAAAATTAACAACGCTGTAGACCGAGACCATGGTTTTAGAATAGAATAAAACCAGCTTTGAGGTGAGTTTTTAACCGAACCATGAAGTTGAAATAGCTTAATCTTGTTTAAAATTTGTACGTTTTAATGTTTTTATAAAGCGTCTACTATTTGCTTTTCTTTCAATAATTTGCATTTGATGTTCACTTCGTGATGAAAATCTTTTGAAAAAAAGCACAATATTTTCTTCGGTCTGCATGGCCGATGATACTAGTCACTACTCTACTTATAATTAGGGTGGGTGGGACGGACACAGTTAGGCTCACGTTGAATAAAAGAAGCACCTGGCTATAGCTATTAGAAGGATATAACTAAAGTGGCCCTAGTGCTGTATTATGAAATTTTGCATTTCAGGATTACAGTCATTATTTTAGTCTGTTATTTTAGTTTCTCCTGACGATTTTATGGTGTTTGGATGATCTGAACAAACATTTAATTTGCGGTTGCAAAAGACTGTTTTTGTCTCTAAATGTCTTTTACGTCGAAAAAGGTTAGACATCCAGGCAATGAGATACACACAAAAAACTGTTACCAAAACAACTGGATAGATTTTGGAAACTGCCAGACGTTTTATTTATGTGATACAACCGGCATATAGCCTGGTACCTTCCTACGGGGGTACGGATCGTAGTCTAGAATTCGGCAAAAAAAAGGAAAGAATTCCCGGGAAGGTTTCTTTCCCCCTCCGAAGGGCAAATGGACTCTAAGGTGGCTAAACTCCCCCTGGCCAATTTTTCTCCCCATTTGGCTAAATTTTACCGTTTTAACCAGCGTAGTTTGTCTGGTAGAGACTTATACAGGGTAGCCTAATCTCCAAGCAGATCATACGGTGGCAAGGCAGTATCCATTGTCCTTTAGCCACCGAAGGGTGGCCAATGGATACTGTCTGGCAAATGGATAATGCCTGGTCAATTTGATACTGTCTTTTGAGGCCACAGAAACATCTGCTTGGAGATTAAGGGTGGCTCGCAGTGAGTCTGTTTACGAGGCTAGCGTTCCGGTGAACAATACTAGCGTGACGTCACCTCACCTGAACTGAGCGCCTCTTTCCAAGAAGCCGAGCGCCAAAAATGGGTTGTGGGACAAACCAAACTGCCCCCGGGGGTAGTCTCAACGCTGAGGTTTGGGTTTTGGCTTATTTTTGGCGTGTTTTTAGGCTTTTTTGCCGGGCTTTCTTTTTGCACTGTTTTTTTTTACGCCAGCATAACGTTAAAAAAAAGAAAACAGTTAAAAAAAACCGTAAAAGATTCCAGTGCATTATTAAAAGAAAGCCCAATAAAAGAAGCCTAAAAGCACGGTAAAATAAGACAAAACACAAAACTTGGCTTTGAGACTACCCCCAGGGTGCTTTGGTCTGTCCCGCAACCCATTTTTGGCGCTCGGCTTCTTGGAAGGGAAAGAATGGCTCAGTTCCTCTTCAAGCAGAGGTTTGGGTATTTGCTTATTTCTGGCGTGTTTTTAGGCTTTTTTTTATCAAGCTTTCTTTTATGTACTGGAATTCTTACGCCAACCCAACGACAGTAAAAAAATTCCAGTGCATAAAGGAAAACCCGGGAAAACAAAGGCGCCCAAATAAGCCCAAACCCAAACCTCTGCTTGGGCTGAACGAGGCAGTCTAAAACACCCTGGGGGTATAGGGGCCGTTTTATATATATAGGACATGGTGTATGTGTTTTTCTGTAGCCCCAACATTTAACCACCCCCAACTACCATCATGCGTGTTACAGAGAATATATATGTATGATGTTCTTGGGCACTGAGACCAAATGCCTACAATACCCTACGAGAAGGTTGTACTTTTCAAAATCATGTTTTGTAATGTTCTTACGGTAGCCTCTACCAGGCACCGCGGATCGCTGGAAAAATAGTAGAAATTGGCCGAAATAAAGGGATAGTATACCAGAGAAGATCCAGGGCCATAGAAGCTCCAAAACCCCGTGGGTCGCAAATTGGAGCTTCTCTGGTATACTATCCCTTTATTTCGGCCAATTTCTACTATTTTTCCAGCGATCCGCGGCGCCTGGTAGAGGCTATTCTTACGGTAGACATAGCCTTTATTTTGAAGTGAATTGTTTGATGAAATTACTGTATTTTTTGTGTGTCTTTCTCGTCCAAAGGAATAACGTGTGGGGAAGCATCTGATGTTTGATGATCAACAAACTGATTGTAAACAACAACACCAACAACAACACGATGGAGACGACAGGTGCCGACCCAAAGCCGACAGGTGCCGACAGTTTCCCGACGATGCCCGAAGCGCCTACGATAATTCCCGACCAGTTTGCGGCGGGGTTCGGATGGATTATAAAAAATAACACTGTGATGTTCCAACAGCCGAACAATGTGTGTGCGTTGGTCTATCCAACTGCAAGGAGCTTCAATAAGTCGGATATAACTTCCTTGGTCTACCGAATCACAAGGATCAAGGAGGTCCCTCAGACAGAACGACAGTTCATCAAAAACCATAATCTCCAAGCAGATCATACGGTGGCAAGGCAGTATCCAATGGCGAGAGGAGTGTCCATTAGCCACCCTTCCTTGGCCGTGCAAACTCCTCTGGTTAATGGATATTGTCTTGCCACCGAAAGGGATCTGCTTGGAGATGACAAAAACCAGGCAGCGGTTAGCGAGAACAACAATGTGTTGTCAGCACTACCAAATAGTACTGAGAGTGAGAGCCCCTCAATTCTCAATCAGCAACACTTGAAGAAAAGCCGTCCCTTGCATCTAAACGGTGATATGCGAAAGGACGAAGGCAAGAAAATGGACCGACCGTTCAACGGGGAGCTAAACCAGGCAGTTACCGAGAACAACAATGTGCTAGTAGGAGCGCTACAGGCAGACGAACCAGATGTAAAACATGCTAGTAGCTGTGTAGAACCGAGTGTACACTCTAGTGTAAGATCCTGGGCCAGCCTCGATAACCAGCACTCGAAGAATTGTCATCCATTGCATCTAAACGGTGATATGCAAAAATCTGAAGGCGGGAAACTGGACGCATGTCTTCAATGCGTGACACAAATGCAGCATGATCCGAAGCTTGAGCGACACCTAACGACACAAGAGAAAACTTCAAGTCAAATTTTCGGGCCTTCAAATTCGGCCGAGACCGACTCAGGTGAGGAAAAAGAAGGCGCGAAGAAACAACTACACCCAAACGTCACAGAAAACCACCAACACGTGAAGCCAGCGACGGCGTGTTTCAAGTGCGACAGGTGCGACTTCAAAGCCAGATCGCCGCGACGTCTGGACGCTCACCTGCGACGTCAGCACGCAGAGGGAAGCGTCAGGTGTACCCTCTGTCCGTTCACCGCTCTTAACCAGCGAGGGCTCAACATGCACGTGCGCAGGACGCACTCCAACAAGACACAAGAAGACCCGGACGACTTGGAGAGAGAAAAGAACGACGACATCTCCGAACATCTCGAGAAACACGGGAAGACAGGGCTCCTGCAGTGTCCACAGGTTAGTAGCGCACGTGCGTAGTCCAGTGGCTAACGATCCTGCCTCTGGACTAAGGGGTTTGTAGTTCGAATCCCGGCTGTTGTCGCTCACCCGACATGCACGCTACTGTTTAGGGTCGCAGTCCTTAGGACAGGACATTAAGCTGTGGTCTACTGTTCATTGTGCTTGTCGAAAAGAGCTAGGGGAATTTTTCCAGTACAATGAACCTGTAAATACTGTACATAGTATCAGTCTTCTCTGTCACGACCAGTGGAAGATTATATTATAGCTCTTCAATGAGCTAAAACTGGTTAGAGATCACTTTCACTTTCTTTCACTTTCTTTCACAGTGCGACTATCTCACCAAGTGGAGGAAGAACATGAGACAACACGTTCGCGACGTCCACACGACAAGCCACAACCTCCACAAGACAAGGCACAACCTCGGGTACAAGTGTCCCGACTGCGGGCACACCTTCCGTACGGTGTCTCTACTTCGTCTGCACGTCAGGCGAAAACACACGGGCGAGCGACCGTTCCAATGTCCTCACTGTAGCTACGCAGCGCTTGTGTCCAGCCATCTAGAGCGGCATATCCTTCGGCACACGGGGGTCCGTCCGTACATGTGTGAGGATTGTGGCTACATGGCAAGCACCAAAGACGTCCTGGCAAACCACCGAAGGACGCACTCGGGGGAGAAACCCTACAGGTGTGAATATGTTTTTTTTCCATAAACTTTATTGACAATACAACATGAATAAACAAAGTAACATAAGAGCACACAAATTACATATTAATACTATCCATATTTGATAGTTGAAGGAAAACGTTGTTTTTGCTCAGTTTCTTCTCCAAACAAGGTCAATGACCAGACGTCTGTCACCATGGTAACTGGTGTTGTGTTACATCATGTTGCAATTTTATAGCAGGAGGGATTTAGACTCCTGTCTGTCCATAGAAATTTGAGTCAGAATTAATAGAGCAAACCATATGCGAAGGTAAACATCATGCATTTGCTTTGCAAATGTTACATTTCTACTTTTTCTCTTTACTTTGACAGGTGTGAAGTTTGCGGGTACGCCGCTAGGCGGCGCCACCACCTCCAGGGCCACATGGCGAAGCACGCTCCGGTCAAACCCGACAGGACGTTCAAGTGCGAGTTTTGCGACTACGCAGCTGTAAGAAAGTTCCACCTTGTCCGCCACATGTCCAGGCACTTTGGAGAGAAGCCGTTTAAGTGTTACATGTGTGAGTATTCAACTGTGGATAACTCTCGACTGCAGGCGCACATTCGGGCACACACGGGAGAAAAACCGTTCCGATGTGAAATGTGCGAGTTCGCTACTGCCAGAAAGGACCATCTGAAGCAGCACGTGATCAGGTGCTGGCGTAAACAAACAAACAAACAGATAAATAAATAAATAAACAAAAACAAGACCATCTGAAGCAGCACGTTAGGAGTCAGCATGAATAAACAAACGAATAAACAAACAAACAAACAAACAAACAAACAAACAAACAGGACTATCTAAAGCAACACATGAGGTGTGGGCATGAATATGTAAAGAGACCGGACTTCAGGAACTTAATGAACTTTGCCAAGTGTTTTAGTTATCAATAACGCAATTGGTATTATTTGTATTATTGTCTTCCTCTGTCTTCAAAAAAGAAGTCAAACCCAGTAGTTTTTCTACTAGTAGTCTCTTAATAGTTATCAGTAGTTCTATGTGTACGTATTACTTGTTTTTATACAAATGTTTCTTCTGTTCATGCAATTAGCCTTCGGGCATGAATTTGCAATAAAACTTTCATTGTATTTTAAATACTTCTCACTCACCGAATTGCATGATCGGTGAAACTCTTGGAGGGTTTTCTTATTAATTAATTATGCTAACGTTGATGTGATGGTGGGAAGGTAATATCCAAGCAGATCTGTCGGTAGCAAAGTTAAAACCAGACGGCAAGACACCGCCGACGTGTACTGTCTGGGTTAGGAGTTTGGTACCAAAAGATCTGCTTGGGATTTGGGATTAGGTGCTACATGTAACGTTAGGTATGTTTTGTACAAAGTCATGGATTTCAATAATGCGAGGACGTGCATTTCTGTCATTAAGTTGCCAAGGGAATCGAGGATTGGGTGTTTCTTTGTAAATATATGCGGAACACCCGGTCTAATAAAAACCTACAAAAGTGAGTTTTTGTAGTTCTTATGCTGTGTGCCCACTCTTCACTCACTCACTCACTCACTCACTCACTCACTCACTCACTCACTCACTCACTCACTCACTCACTCACTCACTCACTCACTCACTCACACATTCTTTCATTCACTCACATTAATTCACTCACATTAATTCACTCATTCACTCACGTATTCACTACTCAATCACTCTCACTCACTCACACACTCACACACATATTCACTTACATTCATTCACTAGTTCATTCATTCATTCATTCACACATTCATTCATTCACACATTCACTCATCCATTCACTCATTCATTCACTCACTCATTCACCCATTCACTCACTAAAACATTCACCAACACACTCACTCAACAATCACTCAATCATTCACTGTGCGAATGTACAGTAAATATGCCTTCCGGGAGAATCCATAAATAGCGCCGCATCTGGTGCTGTAATGTTCCGGCGTCTTTATTAAGCAGTGTTCAACCGACTGTGGTCCCTTCCCGTTCCTCAATTACACGAACCATTGCCTGTCTCTGAATTTCCACAGCTCATCCCTATAACTCACTCAGTGTAACTCACTCAGTGTCATTCTCACAATCCTGTGCTAGTGTCACGGAAATGAAAGGAAACCTACAGTGGATGTCACTGGAAGACAGACGAAAAATGTCCAGACTATGCATGATGTACAAAATGACTAATAAACTGGTGGACGTACCAACGACTAAGTACCTAATACCAGCCCAGAAGAGAACAAGAAATAGCCATGCCTTCAAGTACCAGAGATTGAGGTGTCCAAAAATTCATTCTTTCCTAGAACTATCACAGAGTGGAACTCGCTGTCATCAAGTACAGTAGGGGCATTGTCATTAGATAGCTTTAAACAATGTTTAGAGGGTTCAAGGGTTAGGTGTAACAAGTCGTTCGGTGTAATGTAGTCAGTGTAGTACATTCTGTTTCTTCGCTTCTCGTGTTTTTCTCCTTCTTCTCCTCCAAATACAAAAGGTCAATCACTATGGTAACTGTGGTGTTCGGTTACATAGCTTGTGGTAGGACACGGTTGGAGGGGCTGGTCACCATATACTAGTATCTGACAGACTGAATGTGAGTAAGAATAAAGAAAGTAGTAATTTGTTATGCTATACCGTGTGAAGGCAAACACTGTATTTTGCTAAAGTCACTTACTGTCTAACATGTAGGATCGAGAATGCAGAGATGTTAGAATAAATGGCAGTTTCTCCAGTTATCGCGTGTGTAGAAGCACGCATGTGGGTGAGAGATTGGAGACCTGCGATCCTGGATAGATGTTCATCCCACCATCACGATGCGCTGGCACGAGAGGACACATCTCGGTAAAGCTGCGTAATTCACAGGAGATCCTTTCGAAGTAATTAGCGACCTTAAACGACGCACGCCTCACCCCGCAATGTAATCGTATCATTTATGTAGCGGATTTTCTAGCACTAAACCCCCAGATCTTTCATGATATGCATCTATAGAACGTTCCTTATGCGAACTGATCGAACAAAGTAAGCCCCGCCCCTGTTCTATTTCGAACACCAAAAGGCCCCGCCCACTGTTCTATTTCGAACACCACAAGCCCCGCCCCCTGTTCTATTTCGAACACCTCCATCAAAATCAGCGCGGGAAGGGCAGGGAAATAGAACAGGGGGTTCGACGTGTTCGATCAGGAACGGTCTATTGGTTCTCTCCAAGCAAAGTGTTTTAGGCTTTGCTTTCGGGCTTTTTTTGCACTCCAAACTCTGCTGCAGTATCGTAAAATAAGCTAAAACCCAAACCTCTGCTTGGAGAGTAGTCTATTGGCAACTACAAGTTGCAAATTGAATTCAGAGGATGTGCAGGTAAAAGCGGAAGACGTAAGATCGCGTGAGGCTGTGTGGAGAAAGAAACACGGGAGAGAGTGTCTGAAAGCGAGCCGTGATTACAGATGGATCAGGAACTAAAGCTGCTCACGCAGGTCTGTGATCAAACTGCTAATCCGGACACAGACACGTAATACTAATAGGCTGTTCTGTGCCTTTTTTGGTCATTACATGGCCGGGGAACGAAATAGCACACAGCCAGTACTTTGCAGGTGCGATTTGAAATGCTTGTTATCTCGAAACACAGACACCCAGACAGACAGATACACCAAAAACAGTACCTCCATTTTTCATGAAGATAAATATCATCACAATCTATCCAGATCTTTTTAAGTTATGCTCACCGGAAATATCCAAAACACAGACACACAGACTGACAGACACTCCCAAAACAATGCCACCATTTCTCATTGAAGTAATAAAAACTAGACGTCACCCAGCGTCTGGAAAAGATGTCTAGTCTTCCTTTATGAACAGATATAAAGTATGTCATGGCTTTGGTGCGACTTGGTTCCAGGCATGCCCTGTGGAACGACATGTATCAAGCAGACGGTTAAGGTTTGCAGATCCCTACCAGGATTGCTGGATGAGGAAATCTGTCTGATATTAAAGGCATCCATTCGATTTCAGAGCAGCAAAACTGGAAATATTCTGAATAAGGCACTCTTTATGATATTGACACATACTGCTTCACATTAGCACATTTCAATCATACTTTGGGTACTTAACTGCAGAAACAAGCTGCACCACGAGTCCTTTATTTTATGGGAGGTACCCTAAAAATCAGCCCAGGGCCCTTCCAGTAACCATTTTCCGTCAGAATTGTGGGAATTTTTGCTAGCGTAGTTTCAACTCAGTATGTAGATAAGTGACTAGAATATTTACGTTGAAAAATCGGGTTTTCAAGCCCTAAAAACTGCACTGGATGCCTTTAAGGTTTGTGAATCACTGCCGAGGATTTGTGTAGTGAAGACGTCAGCGGGTTTACTACATGTGAGTAGTGGAGGAAGATTTGTAGCGGGGATTACACCAGGCTTATGGTGGATCTGGTGGGTTTATGTTTATTATTCATTCCTTATGACGCATTGGCGGTGACCGAGACTGGAGAAATATTGATGTCTGCGGGCTGATACAGTTTTTTTACAGCCTAATGTTTTGATGATACGAGGTGAGATTTTGCGTGGTTGTCAATAGTTTACACTCACAAACATACATAAATACACGCATACCAACACACATACACACACACACACACACACACACGCACACACACACACACAGAGAGAGAGAGAGAGAGAAATGCACACGCTCATACACACACACACACACACACACACACACACACAGACACACATCCGCTAGAGAGTACGGCAAACTGTTCTCTCCAACAGACCGACCCCCCTGGCATGCTATCTCGAGCTCTCTATTGGAACAATTTCTACTCTTTCCAGCCGACTGTGACATCGGCTTCTGCCCTAGCATGTGTCCTTGTTAGCAGCAACACTAATGACACGATCCGTAACAACCGCGCTCCTCCCACCGCTACACGTCTGACATTTCCTACGGCACTTATGTTGCCTGGAAAGTTCACATCGACCATAAACATGCTGACTCCTGCTATACTTTACAGGCATCAATTTTTGTTGGCGTTACGTAGCAAGAAACTTCATTTGTAGCTATATAAACCGGTAACTGTTGATAAGGACAGCTTTGGTGGAAAGCCTGTAGAATGCCGCAACCTTTGTCTGACATTTCCGAAGTCGTTTCTGTAACGACTTTGTTCTGAATAAAAGATACCCGGTCCCCCCTGAGGGCGGGTTTTCTGCCTGCATCGCTGACCGCCTAGGTTTTTTTCCCGCCAGATTTGCGCGGTGCCCATTATAGCGCTGGAAATTGGATTCGGTAAGAGCCCCCCCCCCTCCACAGTCGTTGATTGTCCGTTACGTTCAAAGACCTGAGCGGATGCCTTATGCGGACATGATCTGCAATATACATGTATGGAACATTCGTTTTATAGAATGTTCGAGCATTCGAACATCCGTTCCATAGGGTATGCGAACATTCTAACATTCGTTCCATAGATTGTTCGAACATGCGTTCCATAGAATGTTCGAACGCATTCCACTTGCGCCGCTTCCGAAAATTCGAACGCCTGATTCGAACGTTGATGTTGTTGCATTGTTTTACGGACGCCAAATTTCTCAATTTCTGATACGTTTTGCATTGTACGCCAAAAAGCAGTTGCTCAAGCAACTGGATATGATTTTGGGAACCGTCAGACGTTTCAGGTAGCATCCGCTAAAGATTAGACATCCAGGTAATACGATACGCCAAAAAACAGTTACTCAAGCAACTGGATATGATTTTGGGAACGGTCAGACGTTTCAGCTAGTATCCATTTTGCATTGTAATTAGTCGGAAGCACTGTATAACAGTACTCTAGTAGGATGCGCTATCGTCTAACTGCATTAAAATGAAATATGCAGTCACGAAGCGTTTTGCAAGCTTGCATCCAAACCCCCACGGCCCAGGCTACCCTGTGCTGTGTCGACTTAATTTCTCATTTACGCTCGGTTCTGAGTAACGTCGCCTACAGCCATGAAAAATGGCGGGAAATTATTAAAGAAATACATCATCCGTAGCATAAATGGTTATTATAAAACCCGCTGTCATGGAATATTTTCATACCGATACATCTTGGGGCTGCTAGCGGTTTGCTTTGCATTTGTAATGCTCGTTAACGTTAATCAAAAGAAAAGAAAGATCGTCTTTACGTGGTCTTTCCGTAGGTGGATCCTTATTTTCCGGTTTTCACGTAGCCTTTCAGCAACTTAAAGATGTCAAAAATTATGATTCAAACATGCTTAAATTGTAATAAAAGTTGGCGTACTGTTCTTCTTTAAGCATTTTTTAAATTGTGTCCAAAAGGTAGCATAGAGAACTTTTCTCTTCTTGTTACTGATTCGGTTTCCGTTTGGATGCACTAACATGATGTGAAGTCCGTGCTGGATTCTGAGCCCGGTTCTGGTGGGCCTCAGGTGCAGTAAGGAGACCATTACCTCTGTGTTTCCGACTCAGCGCACCTGGCGAACATTCGTGTCAGGTAGGAACCGCCAGAAAAATCATTCACGCACCGCAGGATGGTCTTTCTTCTTCCTTTTTTTAATCGTCAATACATCAAAACATAACAAGGACAGTGTGGCGCTGCACTCAAGTTTATAACTTATATTAACAGCGCCACACAACAAGATACAATCAACATATAAATACACAAAGTTGACATATCAGTGCGCCGTAGTCCCACCACCCCAAGACATCAAAAATACTAATGCTAACAAATTTATTCATTTATTTGTAAATTGTAACTTGTAGGTTACCGGAATAGAAAACAAATCAACACCAAGGAATGATCAACAATTGTTTCTTTTCGTTCTTGTCGATAAAAATTCAGAGACATTTTATAAAACGTAGACGGAAGTTTGCAGGACAGTTGCCAACTCATACCTCATATCACATCAGCCTACCGAATCGGAAACTGAATCAGCACCAAGGACAGGTGCTGCTTTATGTACTCTTTGGACACAGTTCAAATATTGGTTCTGTAACTTAGACGCGGTGCAAAATTGTAGGTTACTGAAATGGAAACCAAATCAGCACTAAGTTTCCCATAGTTTCTTTCTGTACTTTTTGACACAATTCAAAATATTAAAACTCACGTAGATGCGGTACAAGTTTAGAGGAAACTTGCCAACTAGTACCTCATATCACATCAGGCTGCCGAAACGGAAACAAATTCAGCACCATGAAAGTATTTCAAAAGACGTACGTAGACACTTTTTTATTATCTCCTGTGACCTCCAGACGACTCAGCATGTTATAAACCATGTTTCCGTCTTGTCAAGTTCATGCCCCGTGTGTGCTGAAACATCAGATGACATTCACGCCTGGACAGGGCCGGATGTTGGTGAAATGTCACGGTGTGCCTGCAGCAGTATTAAACCTGCCATGTGAACTGGCCCGCGGCAGCTCTGAGGCGAACTTCGGCGTGTCGCGATTAGGCCACACCAAGTAATTTTCAAGGATGACGTCCGCACGCGCACTGATTTTGAGACAGTAGCTTCTTGTGACTATGACCAAAGAGTCACAACAGTCACTTCGGAGAAGGGAAGATTTGATTTGATTTAAGTCAAGAAACAGGACTGATTTGCTGTTTTCATGACGAATAAAAGACTTGTTGGTTGTTACATTCACAGTCAATTTGATTTCTAACATTTGTCGTCCCTTAGCATATTTCAAATCTAGATATCTTCCTTTTTTCGGCCCTTCTTGTTTTGTTTCGCGCTCTCGTATTAGATTTAGAGTCTCCAGAGGACGTCATCCATAAAAATGACTTGGTGTGGCCTTACGTAGCGCTGAGGCAAACTTTGGCGTGTCGCGATTACGCGTAATGATTCTGTGATTCCTGCCGTGTGAGAGGGTCCGACCTGCTTCTCAATCATCGTTCCAACTTTTTACGCATCCTTGCACCAAATTGAAGCTCATGATACATCGTAGCACATTATTTAATCATTATAGTATCATGGTTATTATATGTCAAGTCTAAATGAGGCTACTAGGCTTCTTGCTGCCTGCATACTATTTCTTTTTCCTTTTATTCTTTATTTGTATGTTTACTAATCTGCGAATGAATAAAAACAGAAACTGGATAACGTTTTAATAACTGGAGATGTGGCCCTCCTCCGGCTTAACGTCCCATCTAAGATGACATTCGTAGCGATGGGAAGATGACAGACTCGAGACGGAATTCGACCGGTTTCGACTTTAATTCAGTCTTTATCAAGAATGACAGAGATCGGACCACTCCTCCTTTTATACTTTTACCGTGCCTATCTAGTGCAGGGCGCTCTGCTCGAGTATTAGATATTGACCAATCAGCATTAAGCATCTCATATTGCCATGGTCCCATCTAAGATGACTTCCCAAACCGAAGCTAGGTACTTATTTTTACCTGAGTAGAGTGGGGAGCTAGGTGTAAAGTGCCTTTCCCAAGGGCACAGCATTGAGGACTGCTCCGGATTTGTGTCTTTCATGCTAGACGGGAGACTGAGTTCATGTAAATGTCAGCTATGACCGGGGGTCCCTCTCTCGTACACAGTCTCACACGTATTGAATTTATGGTCGCAGTTTCGCTACAATCATCGGTCTTAATTTGTTCCGCCACGGGAAACCTGACGGCAATAAAATTAGCTGACGTCTCGCCAATTCTCGCAACATCTCGCGTGACCTACCAGGTGTCAGTGTTTTATTATGATGGTTTGGTTTAATACTGCTATGGCAAGACTCGCTTCTCCTAATTTGGCGTTTTAAATAGAAACACCAACACAAATTCGTCTGACTCTGTTTCATGTATTGAATGTTCGCATATTCTATGGAACGAATGTTCGAATGTTCGCATATTCTATGGAAGGAATGTTCGAATGTTCGCATATTCTATGGAACGACTGTTCGAATGTTCGCATATTCTATGGAACGAATATTCGAATGTTCGCATATTTTATGGAACCAATATTCGAATGTTCGCATGTTCTATGGAGCGAATGTTCTATGTACCATCCGACCTCCCACCGTTTCTTATCATCCCGCTAAAACAAACATCTATATCTTTTCTGCCACTCGGTCGGCAGTTCTTTATTCATGTCTCCCCCGAGGCGAATATCTCCCCGTGCAATGCAGCATGAAATCGTTCCACCCATCCTTCATACTGTAGAAAAATGCAGCATCTTCTTCAACTGTTTAAGTAGGGTATGCATGGGGTGTGACTAACAATCAAGGATGAATTATGCCTCAGGGTAAAAGGCATGCAGGCCCTCTTTTAGACAGTTGATTCCCCACAAGACCCTTCTACCAATTCACATTGATACGAGGCGACTGTTAATTTAAGTCGCCGCCTTTGTTATTCATAACTGACACAGACGTTAACTTCATATCACACAGTCAGGGCCGGAATAACTGAATATTTTTGCATCAAGATTTATTTCAAATTGGAAGACGAGAAGATCAGTTAACTGCTTCCTAATAAAAGACTATATGTCCATGCATTTCACTATTTTGAACAATATCTGTTTGTAATATTAAAAATATTGTTCTCTATTGCATCGCATAAATTTGTAGCAAGGATTAACAGAGAATGTAGCAGAGTCGCTGTTCTTTTATTTGTGTGTGTATTCTACAATATGTAGCATTTTGTAGTTGACGATTGGCTTTTATGAGCCTTATATATATGCCACTGGAAGACATTGATACAGAAATACACACTTGCCACTTGTACAGTTGTTACGATATACTGTATTATTAATTTGGTAGAAGCTGTTGCTATTCGTATATAAAAACAAGCGAGTTAGTTATGGGTTCTGAGAGACGCTAACTGCTTCCTCTTGACATCAGCAGTAGTTATGCACTAATGGTGTCTCCCAGGAGAACCTGACATCAGCAGTAGTTACTGCGTAACGGCGTCTCCCAGGAGAACCTTCCGCTCGTAAACCGGCTCCTTCTGTAAGCACAACTTCAGTCGTAAACGCCGGGAATATACCCAGCGTGGAAGCCAATTAGTTGCTCTCAAAGCAGAGGTTTAGACTTCGGCTTATTTTTGAAGCGATCTTAAGCGTTTTATCGGCCTTTTTTGTACCGGTATCTTTTTTGACAGCCATTTTGGAAACTGTTCTGTCAATGATACTGTCTTCCCAGTTTGATACTGTCTTTGAGCCACCAAAACCGCTTAGGTTTTTCTTATATCATGTATTATAGTACTGAACATTGTATAACCAGTCATATTATGTTGTATTTATTTCAGGTCTTGTATTTATAGTAGATTTCTTTATTTCATGTTTGTCCTCATATGTGGGTTATCTAATACCAGTCACGACTGCCTTGACAACCTGTGTATTGACCTGTTGTCATTGCCAAGAAAGAAAGAAAGAAAAGTTAGTTGCAGTAGGGTAGGGGAGCCTGTTTGTACAGCGAAAGAAAATACCGTATTTGTTTTTTCTAAACTTTAAGCTATGTAGACAGAACGTGGGAGTAGGGGACGATTGACAGGCAGAATGACAGGAGGCCAAAGGTGTCAGTATCCAGAGGTCGACATGGGAGAATTCAGGAAGACGAGGATTGCATATTAGCTTCCCTGGAGTCTAGAAAAAATCTATTTTTGTCATTTTCTCATTGACTTGTTTCCCTTCAAACGACTTTGTCCAGGATTTGTGTGTTCCTATCATGGCGCAACATCTATACGTGTGTGCTTATCTACAATATCTACGGCTTACACAGTCAAAGAGTACGTGTAATTGGACAAGATTGCTTAAACAGATGCAGTGATCTCTAATAAGGCACACCCAGATTTAAGGTAGACCGTATTCAATCATTACATAAAGGAAGTCAACAGCTATCTGATCTCTGACAATCACATTGTCAAGGTCTTGTTTGTTCATATCAAAACGTTCCATCTACGCAATATCTCTGGCTTACCCGTAGCCAAATTGTGCAAAATTGCTTAAACAGTTGCAGTGATCTTTAAAGCATAACCAGAATTAAGTTGTACTGTCTTCTATTATCACATAAATGAAGTCAACAGCTATCTGATCTCTGACGTTGTCAAGGATTTGTTCACTCACATCATAGCGTTCCATCTACACAATATCTCTGGCTTACCTATCCAAATTGCACAGGATTGCTTAAACAGTTGCAGTGATCTTTAAAGCATAACCAGAATTAAGTTGTGCTGTATTCTATTATTACATAGAAGGGAAGTCAACAGTTATCTGATCTCTGACGTTGTCAATGATTTTTTTGTTCATGTCATAGCGTTTCATCTACACAATATCACTGACTTAGCATAATTGTACGGGATTGCTTAAACAGTTGCAGCGATCTCTAAAGCACACCAGAATTAAGTTGTACCATCTTCCATTATTACATAAAAGCAGTCAGCAGCTATCTGGCAACAGTGTTGTCCTCATAATCGCTTCAAACTACACTTTGATGAAGTTTTGCAGTCTCTGATTGGATGTTTAACACGGTATTATCTGCACTGTCAAAAGATTCACCGTAGGGAAATCTGCAGGATTATTTGGTAAAGATGAAACCGCGATCTCTGACGGATTGCCTGGGCATAGGAAAAAATGTTGTGTTTCCTGTTTCCCGACCGACCCTTGAAGAAAAAACCTGGCAAGGGACTTAATTTTTCGAGCTGATTGACCTTCTCTAGCCCCATGATCTGACACCTCAGTGATGAAACGTTGTACAATTGGTTTGCTAACATTAACATTGACAAGAAAAGTGTCCTTATGCTTTGTTAAATAGTTGGACCCCTATATAGATATTACCGAAGTCTAAACAAAGGAAGAAAAAAGATAATCCCTACCTACCAACCTTAATTTTTTCAGGACTGAAACAGGAAACAAAACATTTTACTAGGCCTTGCTGCCTCCCGAATCCTTCCCGTCTCCCTGGCTGATAGATCGGCTCAGTAACAAGATCGGAAGTCTGAAAACGGCGGCTTTATCTGACGCTTCCAAACGACACTGACGTACCGCTTCTTTAGTGCAGATTTCCATACATGCATGCATCTTCATTCTTTCCTAGAACTATCGCAGAGTGGAACTTGCTGTCACCAAGTACAGTAGGGGCATTGTCAGTAGATAGCTTTAAACAATGTCTAGAGTTAGATCTTCAAGGGTTAGGTGTCGCAAGTCGATCGGTGTAATGTAGCCAGCTGCCGCCGCACCGCGTGCCCGCGAAGCTGGTGTGTTACGCCGAAGGGCGGTTATATCGGCCCCACAAACAACATACCAAAAGAGTCATGTATCACTCAACCGTTCGCTTGACAAGTGAAAGTACCTCTAGAGACGCGTGTGAGACATAAAACCCGGATAATTGGTTCACTGTTATCCAACCAAAGGATTCCATTCTTCACCCAGCTCGATGTTTTATTCCAGCAAAACGCCCATACTTCAATCGTTGATATTCTGGCAGCTAGTATACGACACCATTTGATAATACAATATGAATAGTACATAAACAAAGGAGGATCAGGGTTACTGCGATAACCTTTAAGTGAACACAAAAATGTAATTAATCCCCGGTGTTATCACGCGAGGTGGGGACCCCCTGGCGATAACTACAGCTGACCGGCCGGATTACGCTAGCCTCTACCAGGCTTCGGGCGGCGGCTGCAAAGTGCATGTAGAAATTGGCCAAATAGAGAGATAACATGCCGGGGGAGTTGGTCCGCTGAAGACCACAGTTTGCGGCAAACTGCTCTCTCTCTCTCTCTCTCTCTCTCTCTGTCTGTCTCTCTTTCTGTCTCTCGCTGTCTCTCTCTCCCTTTCTGTCTCTCTCTGTGTCGCTCTCTAGCGGACCAACTCCCCCGGAATGTTATCTATCTCTATTTGGCCGATTTCTACACTTTCCAGCCGCCTCCCGAAGCCTGGTAGAGGCTAGTGTTAAGCCTGATAAGCGTATACACGAGCGATGAGCGGAGCGCAATGAAACTGCCATGACCTCGCCAAACGTTCTAATCCTCTTTACGAGTCTGATCCTTCCATTCGGGGATTAATACATATATGCGATTTAGGAGGTTCGGCAAATTCGTAACATCTCATAATCCTTTTGTTGTTTTGGGTGTAGGAGCTGTGGGTTTGTGTGGCTGTTTGTCCGGACAGAGTAGACCAAGTCGATATGGTATCAGAACAACGTTTTCGCCCGGATAGAGTAGGTTGACAGCACTTGGGTGGGGAAGAATTAACCTCCCTGTCAATCAAGTAAAATACCAACTGCTAGTATCCACCCACTCTCCCTGCAATTGTTTCTGCTGGACAAACATACAGACTCATTGAGAATCATTATTTATTGTATCTTCAATGTTTGTATGTGACTTTATGTATTTCACTTGCATATGTACATGTATGTATGGCGCATGGCCCCATTGGAAACTACCACTGGAAGTGTTACTACTGGGTAAAAATGACGGAAAATAGATAAAAGAATAAGGAATCGTCGGCAATCTTTGACCCCTTGCCAGTCAGAGCGCCGCCCAGGAGATCCAAGAACGAGCAACGGCGTGTCAGAAAATCTAACATATCGCGGCCTGCCTCCTCACTTCATTATACCAACCCCGCACGGCGAGAGGTCAGCTACCATCGCACCCTCCGGCAGCCAGATTTGCCTGAAAATTGCCTCTAAAACCGAGGCCGACCGTCCGGACCTAAAGACAACTCAAGAAGCTATGGATGGATTGTCATGAAACTTGGTAGGTGGGTAGGTCTTGATGAGGCCTACAAATGGTTAGATTTTGGGCTCCCTAGCGGCTTTTGTTGGTACTGCAGCCAGCGTAACAACATATGCAGTGGGCCAACCGCCTGGACAGAAAGACTGGACTCCAGGCTAAAATATAATGACAATAATAATGAACTTTATTGCATATTCACGCCCTGTATGGGCCAAATGCACTGATTATACGTTAGATAACTGAGGTACAAGGGTAGAAGGAACAAGTATGCTACATCTACAGGATCTCTTCTCTCTTTTGGAAACATGTATTAACAAATTTACATTGTTTTTGATATACATCGTAGGTCTTGGATGCCATAATATGTTTGAACAGTCTAACATATCGCGGCCTGCCTCCTCACTTCATTATACCAACACCGCACGACGAGAGGTCAGCTACCATCGCACCCTCCGGCAGTCTGATTTGCCTGAAAATTGCCTCTAAAACCGAGGCCAACCGTCAGGACCCAAAGACAACTCAAGACGCTATGGGTGGATTGTCATGAAACTTGGTAGGTGGGTAGGTGGGTAGACCTAGAAATGATTAGACATTGGGCCCCCTGGCGGCTTTTGTTGGTACTGCAGCCGGCGTAACAAATGATACAGTGGGCCAACCGCCTGGACAGAACGACTGGATACCAGGCAAAAATATAATGACAATGAACTTCATTGCATATTCACGCCCTACATGGGCCAAACGCACTACATACATGTAAGGAAGATAACTGAGGTACAAGGGTAGAAGGAACAAGTGTTGCATTGCTGTGCTATGTCTATATCTACAGGATCTCTTCTCTCTTTTTGAAACATGTATGACCAAATTTGCATAGTTTTTGATTTATACATTTTTTACATCGTAGGTCTTGGATGCCAGAATATGTCTGAACAATCTAACATATCGCTGCCCGCCTCCTCACTTCATTATACCAACCCCGCACGACGAGAGGTCAAAACTATCGCACCCTCCGGCAGCCAGATTTGCCTGAAAATTGCCTCTAAAACCGAGGCCAACCGCCCGGATAGAAAGTTTATCTTATCTTGATGAGGTCAGGTCGCGCTGGCAGTTCAGCCGAGAAATTTGATGATATCCCTGAAATACGACCTTGATCGATCTGTAAAGGCGACGGGACAAAAATTATTGATCGTCGTTGAGTAGCAGACGTTGATATAGTAGTATCTGACGGGCGAAACTGGGGGGAAAGTTTCACGTATTAAGCTTCAGGATATGTCATGTATAATATGACGGCGCGCCAAATAAAAAAAGTACGTATTTTCTCACTGTGTTTTGATTATAATTAGTTGAAAGAATTACACAAGTCCGAAACATGAAAAAAAAAAGAATATTTCACAGTGAACTCATGTGTAAAACTGGGTCATACATGTATGATATGATGCGTTTTATAATGGAAACGTTTTTATGGGAATATTTATCGATTATTATGGGCATTGCGTTGATTTGTATGTTTTCACACATTGCTGTAAATTACGTCCTGGAAATGGTGAATGTAGGACAATCTGGAATGATCTTAGCGCCATTTTCAGGATACAAGTTGAAATTGATTCAAATTTCTCTATTTGTTTTGTAGAATTTATCTAATGATAGTTAGTTTTATTTTGTATCTCAATTTGAACTGTACGTTCATCATGTTTTGCTGTGACCTGTACTTATTCTAGTGTGGCAAAAATGTGCAATAAAGGTCGTCATTCCCAAAATTATCTTCCATATCATAGTTGTCTTTCATTTTTCGCATCATGGTGGTTTGATAAGGAAAACTGTAAATCATAAATTTTCCCGGTACTTTTATATTCGCGGTTTTCGCGGTCACTTGTGTAACACGAATTTATTAGTACCTCAAACAAATAATTCGCCGATTTTCTTTTTGATCCAACTGCCGCCACGAATGTATATATAGTTCCTCGAACATGTACATTTTTCTCAGACAGCGAAATTTTGCTGCCACGAATATAAAGTGATTCACAGTATGAGACCAGCGCAGCCGGTGATTAATGAGAATAAAGACAAGTGATGTATTAACAGTAAACCCGGAGGCTATGTAACCTGAGCCGGTGCCGCCATCACCCCAGGGCGGGGCTCACACTGTTCTATACTCCTGTCAATCACCTGTCGGCATCTCTGATGTCATTCTATGGATGGCATCTATGTGTAACGTCCTTTAGGTACCTCAAATTTGATGCGGCATAAAAATAAGTGGAAAACATCTGAGTGTACCGTCACCACGTCTTGTGATTACATGCTGGAAAAAACAACAAATCTGATGCGATCTTGCTGCAAAAAACGCTGAAACTGAAAATATCCAAGGCCCAACACTAGATATATCCAACTAGCTACAGCCCCAGTACTGTGGGGCTGCCCCACAGTATTTGCATTACAGTAGCACTTCGTGAGAATTGGTACAATCTGAAAGTATATCGCCTTTAACCCCTGAAGCTCCATTCAATTTGTTAGCCTGACTCTATTTGCTCCTATTGAAATTGATGTCAGACAGCCTTTGCCAGATTTTGCTGGTGAGAAGAATGAGCGATTGTCGCACTAAGCGGCTGTCACCTGCGCTGCACCATAATAAAGCTGTAAGTATCCCCCGGGTGATGGTTATTGGACGGGAGGTATCGAATAGAGCGGATCGCTTCACAGATTTATCACTGGGAGGTTTCGTGATGCGAAATTCAAGGGCGCCGCTCGCTACTCTCCAAGCAGATGTTTGGGTATGGGCTTATTTCTGGCGTGTTTTATCGGTCTTTCTTTTTTGCACTGGTATCTTTTTTACGCCAACCCAACGCGAGTACCTCGTATTCCCTTTCGTTCTGAGATAGTGCTACCGCTGGATGCAATAAATGAGGCATATCATATGTATGAGGCATATGATACATATTCATTTACCAGTTTATTTTATACGCAAGGTAAATGCTGATATCGCTGTTACAACCTTTCTATCATCGTGTGTGTATTTGTAACGCCGTAACCGTTATTCAATAACTCTATGGAGCCGTATTAGTATGTATGGAGTAGTAAGAAAAACTGAACACACTTAGTCTACAACAAAGACCGTGGTTGCTTTGTAGGATGTCCGTCACACACATCGAGAGGACAATCTTGCGACAGGCCTGTAACATTCAGCTGTATTGCTAAAGAAAAAGACTGTCTTAGATACTAGTCGGCAGTTGGAACTTCTGTCACAGCGGCATCAAAACCACTGCGAATGTGTCGTAATATTTACAACAATGAACATCAGTGGTATGATTTGCAGCAAAACATATGTATAAAATCGGCCAACCTCAGCCTATCATTACATCATTGTGTACTAGTATGCAAGAAATCATGACCAGGGCACTATGCACTGGATAGATATAAAAGACAGAACTTCGTGAACTTGTGTCACACTTGAAGAAGCCAAACAGGCTGAATAAAAGTTCTAAACGTGAACTATGCCGCTGCGGCTCCAGATCATGTCTTACTGAGGGACGACTGCGTTTGCGAAATGTCGGTTAGCTTGAGGAATGGATCCACTCTACTACATAAATGCAAGAAATCATATCACATATACGAACAGATAGAATTGAATCGATATCTCTCCGAAGCTTTGTGCCTTTGACACTGGCAAGAATAACATGAACCTCCACAATTAATCCATGGTTAATTCATCGCTATCAAAACGCACTGATTTCAAACTCCCGATCCAGTCATTGTTTCACAGTTCACACAGTGTACCTCCCAATGCTGTTGTGTTATGGTAAAGTCCCACCATGTAGCCTGCTGTCGTCTGGCCGAATCAACATCTCGTCATGCGCTCCCTGAAGAAACAACAACAAAAAACAAAAAACAAAAAAAAGACAGAAAATTAGAAAGGTAATATTTGCAAAGAAAATACATAATGTTTATAGTCTAGCCTAACAAACTACTGCTCTGCTTATTCTTACTTAGACACATTAGTGTATATATATGGTGACCAGCCCCTCCAACTCTGCCCTGCAACTTGCTACATAATGTAACACAACACCACAGGCTGTCTGCTATAGGACCAGTTACCATGGTCAACTAACTGAAGAGAAAACGAAAATAGAATGATTACGATGGCTGACAGGCCCCAGTGTTGCGTCATTGTGAAATGTACCTTACACCTATTAATTTATTTCCTCATTAGACTCAGGCAAAAATGAGTACGTATACATGTCAATATCAATCAATCAATCAATCAATCAATCAATCGATCAACCAATCAATCAATCAATCAATCAATCAATCAATCACTTTCTGTAGTATATAAATATACGCACATTTATTGCATCATCGTTGGAAATATCGCTGCCGCGCGTTTCAACACTGGACAAGGACCCCGAGGACTCGGTCTCCTCTGCCTGATGATGCCCGTTGAGGAGGGTTCCGGGGTCTTGTCCCGCCTCAGAGTAGATGGTGTTGTTGTGTACTGCGCTTGCGTGCTGCATCAGTGGCCAGGGTCCGTCAAACGCCTGTTGGCAAAACCTGCACACCCAGTCAAACGGCGTGTCTGGAAAAAGTCGTAAACAAAATCATGAAAATACGTCTATATCTATATCTATATCTATATCCGTATTTTAAAAAAAAAACTGACCCTGCAGTTCCTGAACAAGCTGCTAGGAGGATTCTTTCCTCCTACAATTTACAAGTCTGCAAATCCAGTCAAATGGTTGCAAACAATATCATAAGATCCGTCATTGCTTCAGTTATCCAAAGTTGTATAGCAAAACGCCCCTGCAGTTCCGGAACAAGCTGCTAGGAGGGCTTTTTACCTTTAAAACTTAATTCCATGTTACTAAACAACAGACTTATCGAATGTACTGAAATGTAAACCAGTTTCATGTGTTGACCTCACCTTTTTCTGTGTTGACGTCAGCCTTGCCGCAGGGGCAGCTGGGATGCGGCCGGCACCCCACCAACTTGTGATGACGTAGCCGCTCTAGGGTGGAGAACATGTCCTTACAGCGGCCACAGATCAAGATATCTGCATCACGGAAAAAACATAGAAATTAGACATAGCAGACTTCAAATTCATCCCCTTTATGTAGGTTACAAAACGCTCAAACCAATCAAAGTCAGAAAATCTGGGTATACCTTTTGGCAGAACATTCTGAACGTAGTACCTAGGCAAAACCTGTAATATATGGTGCATAACACTTCGGCAGAATGCCTCTTTTAAGGTCGTATTCGCGTATATAAGGTTAACATCTCATCTGTAGTTTCTAAATGCACTAAATGTTGTGTCGGGAAAGATATCCTATGCAACTGGCAAAATTTTGATGCAACGTTTACCGACTATCCAACGAAAACTATTAAAAACCTTAATTTTGCGCAGGGGCAGTACGTTCTGTCGACGTCATTGGCCTTACCTGACGTCATCGCCGGCCGGTTTACTGTGTTGTGTTTTCTGCTCATCCCATTGGTCAGTTGGCGGCCACGTGACTTCTTCAGCAGCCGGAAGCCCGGGAGTAGAGGGGGAGGGGCAGGCTGCCCATTGGTCAGGAATGTCTGTCTCATCAACCTATAGTAAGTACGGAGGAAAGTATTAGTGCTAGAGCAAGCCAATGAGGTTAATTATATCCAAAAACGTCGATTTGCCCCAGGCACTGTTCTGGATACGCGTGGACTATCCAGAACGGTACCCGAGCATGGTTCTGGATACAGCATGAAGCTGACCATTGGCCAGGAATGTCTGTATCATCAGCCTAGGTACGGAAGGAAAAATCAGTCTTGGAGCTTGCCAATAAAGTCAAAGGCATCCAGTGCAGTTTTTAAGGCTTGGAAACCCGATTTTTCAAAGTCAATATTCTAGTCATTTATCTATATACTGAGTTGAGACCACTTTATTCCAATGTACTAGTATATTGACCCTAATGGAGCAAAATACCCACAATTCTGACAGAAGATAGTTACTGGAAGGGCCCTGGGCTGATTTTTAGGGTACCACCCATAAAATACAGGACTCATCTTGAGGCTTGTTTCTGTCGTTTTAAATACCCAAATTATGAAATACTGATTGAAATGTTCTCTCTCTCTCAGAATCTACACCGACCTGTTGGGGGGTTCCCGTAAGTGACAGAATTCTCGGAGCAGCAGAGGAGATAGGACAGTGATGGCATGGTCCTCCATAGTCGTCCTGATGAGAACAAGAAACGAGACCTTTATGTTTTGGTTTTCGTGAATATAATAACGGAACTCTAGGGAGAGCTGTATGTATTACAAAGTCAACCAGAAGTTCTTTATTGCAAGTTCATGTCCGACGGCTAATTGCATACTGGCATTCACAAGGACAATGGGTACAGAAGGTATTGAGAAATGGCACCGGTATAAAACCATATGCTAACAGGTTCTACGTTCTACTAACCTAACAGATACATGAGAATGTACGGAAACCATTATGCATATATGTATATATATTTAATATATGTATGAGCGTTAAAATGCTTTTTTTACCTGCCGTTAATAGGTGTAGTTGCTCTTTTTGTTGCTCTGGGTCGGTCGGGTTTGGGTTCGGATACCAGGTTACAGTCTGTGGAATAGAAAAGAGACATTTAGTGCGATTTCCATTTGTAACGGCACAATACGAGTGACCGGGTTAGCAGTAGGAAGTCCTGTAATGGGCCACACTAGCCCTGGAGGCCATCACGTATTTCCATGTAGGAGTACTTGTATGAGGAAGTAAAAGTGTCTAATCGATGCCGCCAGTCTTTAAAGTGCCTCTGAAAGCAGGACCGGGCCTTAGGCCACACTGTCTTAATTTTATGGATGACATCCTCTGAAGACCCCCAAACTACTGCGCGCGGGCTGATAAAAAAAATCCGGCCAAAAATAAAAATGCTACTTAACCACGGGAATACAAAGCTGGTAATGTGAATTTGCGGCAGTACATAGCGACGTATACGACAGGCCGGCACATGCTGGCTTTTTGCGGAATTTATGAATCGGCACCGTACATATATATGAATTCATGAGTCGTGGAGCTTCGGTAACCTGATGCCATCATCCAGTGTTACCACCGGCTCCGTATTGTCGCTAACTACCATGGACTACCCAGGCATAGAGCCATACCATAGCCCCTGATAAACGTGATCTGTTTTTGTTTTCTTTTGAGAACAGGCTAAAATCAATGCGCGCGCGGATGTCATCCATAAAATTAAGTCGGTGTGGCCTTAGTTCAAATAACCGTTAAACCCAGAGCACGTTTATACGAGCGTCTTGACAGTCGTTTGCTTGTCCTCCGGCGGCCTGAGTGCTGTCGTGAGCCGTTTGCAGAGAGATCGGGGAGAGATAAAACCATGCTAATCTGATCGGCTACGGTGACTTTCCGCCACCGCTGGGCCCGTTTTTGGTTGTAAAAATGTATCCTTTGACACGAGAATGGCCCATGTTATAGTCATGCCTTCAAGTACCAGAGTTATCAACCAAGGATTGAGGTGTTCAAAAACTGTGCCCATGTAATAGTCATGCCTTTAAGCACCAGAGTTATGTCTAACTACGATACTCTTTCTCAAATGCTGAGTGCTAAACTAAGCTAAGCTTTTTATGTCCCTTACAGGGGCATAAAAAGAAGAACGACAATGCCTACCGACCCTAATTTTTTTTCAGGATGAAACAGGAAACACAACATATTTTCCTAGGCCTAACGTAAAACACTGGAACTGCTGGAGATATACAGAAAAGATAAAATTCAACGTCCTTACTATCGCCTTAGCCATGTACTTGTTCCTACGGCCTCTGCGATATGGTTAACTGTCTGTAGCGGCCGATACGACGTCGCCCCGCACTTGTACAACACGACATGTATAATGGAAACATGGATGCCAATCTCAGATGTGGCTTTTATGAACCGCGCTACAGCTTTGGGAGCTTTACTCAGTCCGCCCTGTAAGTAGCGTTAGATTTAACGATGGTAGTAAAAACCAGTACCGTCGGGTAATGTTTAGTTTGTAAACAGTATCGGACTTGACAATGGTATCTGTATCTGCACAGCCGGTATAAAAACCGCCCTCTGGTATAACACCAGCTTCTCAGGCACGCGGCGCGGCGGCAGCTGGCTACATTGCATGTACATACACCTAACCTTTGAGATCTAACTCTAAACATTGTTTAAGGCTATCTAATGACAATGCCCCTACTGTACTTGGTGACAGCGAGTTCCACTCTGCGATAGTTCTAGGAAAGAATGCATTTTTAAACACCTTAATCCTTGGTTGATAACTCTGGTAGTAGATAAAAGTGAAATAAATAAAAGTCAAGTCCGGTAATGTAAGTGTGGTATATAATCTTTACCATTGTAAAATGTATCGTGTCGAAAGTTATCCGTGTTGAGAATAGACTAGTCTCCACCAGACTCCTTTGCAGGCTGAATAAATAGTAGAAATCGGCCTTAAAAGAATGTAGCTGCCCATAGAGGGTCCAATTTGTTTACAATGCTATCTTTGTAGGCCGATTTCTACTATTTATTCAGCCTGCAAAAGAGTCTGGTGGAGACTAGGAATAGACAGCAATGATACGATCACGAGTGAGATAGAACCGTCCCTGTTGTAGCTTGACTTTGACCTCCACGGTCTAGCCTACGAGTAGCGCTGTGGTTGTGTCAGGATTAGATCCGACAGCGTGTTCCTCCGAGGCTTAACTCTGCTTATTGTAGCATGCAGCGTCTCTGTGTAAGTTTTACCATTGTAAAATGTATGATGTCGAAAGTTATCCGTGATGTGAGTAGACATTAGCCTGGGTGCCATCTGATTTGTAACTGAAACCCTGAATGGCACCCAGGCTAAGTAGACATGTAGTAATGCTAGAAAATCCTCAAAATGCAGCAAATGGCTTCACCCCATCCACCATACCAAAAATGGACCTATCCCCCTCCCGCACAAATAGATTGTTCCTAAATCACCCCTGTCGGAAAATGTGAAGTGTTCCAATAGTCTACATCCCCATGCAGCAATGGAATCTTCCAACGTCTTCTGCTGTTGGAACATGTAGAATCAGTGTTATGTTTATAGAATAAATATTATCATGAAGGAGATAGAACCATCCATGTTGCAGCTTGACTTTGGTCCCGGTTGTGGTGGCATTAGATCTGACAGCGTGTCCCTGCGAGGCTTAACTCTGCTTATTGTAGCAGCGTCCCGCGCCGCGTTACAAATGAAAACTGATGGGCGCGTTGTCGGGGTGCCGCTAACATTGTAAGGCCTTAGCAAGTAAATTTTATGGATGGCATCCACCACAGACTCTAAATCTAATGCGATAGGGCAAAAACAAAACAAAGCAAGCCAAAGAAAACAAGATTCCTACATTTTCCAATTTTGACACCATAAACCTTGTTAAACAAGAAATTATACCTATATTGTTCTGCGTTTACTGCCGACTGTTATAACACCGATTGTTATTGAAAAATAAAAGTTTTCAATCATTTGATAGATGGTTTTGATTCAGTAGGAAAATCACATATAAAATGAATGAAATACATGACCGCATCAAAGTAAAAGACAAAACATTAAATCAGAGCCTTTTCTTGTCTCCTCTCTTCATATTTGTCTGCCATCCACGTTCCGGCATGGCAACAGACATCTTTGCCAATTTTTGGCTTAACTCTGCTTATTGTATCAGCGTCCCGCTCGGCGTTACAAATAAAGATTGATGGTAGCAGTGAGGGGGTGCCGCTAACCTTGTAACGTGTAAAACTACAAGCAAGAACCCGGTTAGCTCCATGTCAGTCATTGCAGCAGGATGACATTTGCGCGTCCTCAACCCCGTGTAGACCGTGAAAGACACATTTTCGTGTGTTTCCGAAGACTGGAGGGATATCCGATCCGCGGGAGGGCTGGGACCGAGGGTTATGCGGAATACACCGTGTTGTATTTTATTTATGTCATACCCACCCACGAAAACACGCCTTTCAATGGAAAGAACTGTTTGTCGCTCCAAAAAAAGATAACATTCGGGAGCGGCAAACTGTTCTCTCCAGCAAACAAACTCCCCAGGCATGTTATATCTCTATTTGGCCGATTTCTACCCTTTTCAGCCGCCTCCCGAAGCCTGGTAGAGACTAGTTTCTAGCGCAGATGTTGGTTCCGAGCTGAACGATCTGTCGTTACGCCACACGAGTCTCTTCTGATATTTTCTGAGTGCAGGGTCTGTCAGATATCACACATTCGCGACTTTGAAGCCTTGTTCTTGAAAGCTTCGCAATCCATGGCCTCATTTTTAGAGGAATATCATCTCCTAAATCGCCCGGGGTCTGGAGCCATGTGACGACATTTGTCTGACATTTTCTAAGTACAAGGTCTGTCAGATATTGCACCTTTGCGACCTTGTAAGCCAACTTCTTGAAAGCTTCGCAACCCATAACCTCATTTTAGAGGGATATCATCTCCTAAATCGCCCGGGGTCTGGCCGCGTGGCAGTATTCACACGCGTGCGCGTCCGCTGACTCGTCAGATGTGCGTCAGGCGTAAAATTTGAAGACTGGTTCGTTTGACAGGGGACCATGACCCTGGGCAAATTGGAACACGTTTCACAAACTGATGTGGTATATTCAGATGTCATATTTGACATAGAAAATCTATGTTAAATGTTTACATTAAGATAGTGACGAAGAAAGAACGCTTAAGCTTGATCAAAAAGAAGTATTATCATACACATAGTTTTGTAGATTGTTAAGTCACCGTATATGTTGCCGTAATGTTTTGTCATGTCTTGTCAGCAGGACAAGCCCTTTGTAATAGCCACAGGCTAGTTGGGCTGCCCTGGCTGTGAGGGTTGAACAGCCAAACCAATGAATAAATAAAGAAATATTACCCCTAGAATTTAAATAGCAACAGGATACCTTTGCTGTAACACTTACTAGACTTTGCATGTCACTGTCCTTGGTGCTGAAATCCTGGTTATCGTGTTCGTGTGTTCGGCTCTTGGTTGCTCTTCATGTTGTGATTATGACATTGCATTCTTATCTTTTCAAAAACGTTTCATGAAAAAAATGAAAAAATAAGGCCTTAATTCTAGTCAACATTCCAAGAAAAAATATATGTACTGAGTCGCTTTAAAATATGCTTGATCGTTTTCTTTATATATGTTCCAAAAACAGACACAAGACGCCGATATTGTGGCGACCCTTGTATCTGCTTGGAGATTGGAAAGGCTGCTCAAGTTTCATGAAAAAAAAATCCTTTCTTCTAGTCAACATTTCAACAACTCCAAAATATATTGAGTCACTAAAATATGAAATCGCCTGATTGTCATCTTTGTACATGTTCCAAGAAAACCCTCACATCTGCTTGGAAATTTGGAAGGCTGACCTGTGACCCTGTCCTTCCAGGCGTGAATGCCGGGAAATGTCACAATAAAGGTCACACTGTAGAGTGTTCTATCACGGGTCATTTCCGGCATGAAGGTCACTCTGCCACGCGTCATTTCCGGTGAGCCGAAACTTCAGCACGAATACGAAAACTGCCATAGAATCTCGCCCAAGCTTTAGTTGATGTGCGCTAAAAACAGTTACTCAAGCAACTGGATATGATTTTGGAAACGGTCAGACGTTTCAGGTAGCATCCACTACCTTTCGTCTGTGACACTAGAGAATTGTCAAAAGCAGGTTTATAAGTACAAACTATTGATTGATATGCATATAAGTGAAGACAATAGTTCGTACTTATAAACCTGCTTTTCCGACAGCTCTCCAGTGTCACTGACGAAAGGTAGCGGATGTTACCTGAAAAGTCTGACCGTTTCTAAAATCATACCCAGTTGCTTGAGTAACTGTTTTTTGGTGTATCTTATTACCTGGACGTCTAACCTTCAGTGGATACTACCTGAAACGTCTGACCGTTTCCAAAACCATATCCAATTGTTTGAGTAACTGTTTTTTGGCGTATCTTATTACCTGGACGTCTAACCTTCACCGACGTATGGTTGATATAAATTATTATCCGCGCTGGGACTTCCATATTCCCAGCTCGCCACACCTGTCTGGTCGGATTAAGATCACAGCCCATTAGCGGCGTAAGAAGTGTTACGTTTCAGTAAGCACAACTTCATAATGACACCAGGAAGAGCTCAGGGGACACTGGTGACAGAAAAGTCTTGTCACGTGCGGAGACAACTGTGACAAGGGCAGGGGGTCATCATAAAACTTGGGGACGAACAGCAAGGCGAGACCTTAGAGAAAACTGCGAGAGGATAACTTACATGTGGATAGCCTCATGAGCAGGTTATTGGACTGGGGCTTTTTGCCTTGCATCTACCAGGCTTCGGGAGGCGGCTGGAAAGAGTAGAAATTGGCCAAATAGAGAGGTAACATGCCAGGGGAGTAGGTCTGCTGGAGAGAACAGTTTGCCGCTTCGGGAGCGGCAAACTGTTCTCTCTATTTGGCCGATTTTTACTCTTTCCAGCCGCCACCCGAAGCCTGGCAGAGGCTAAATACTAAAAGGTTTGGTACCCAGCCTAGCGACGTTGCTGCTATGAAAAGTTGCAGAGCTGTACACAGTGCCGGAAGTTTTACTGCTGCTCTGACCCCCGGGGCGCACTAAAGACCAAACCCAAATGTCAAACAATAACGCGCCTTCACGGAAGATAAACCAACAGATCGAGACAGATTTCTGTAATAACATCCGAGATACTTTCATTTTATGGATCACATCATCTGAAGACACCCAAACTAGTGCGCGCGGGCAAATAAAAAAAATCCAGCCAAAAATGCTGCTAAACCACAGGAATACAAAGCTGGTGTAACAGTGGGGTGGTTTATAGGCGCAACCAACTGACCCAGCCGATGGGTCTAGGCCTTTTGGCCGAATTGGTAGGGCGTCGGCATGTGGACTGGTGCCCGGGTTTGGCGTGGGTTCGATCCCAGGCCGGGGCCAGGAGTGTCTTTCTGTTTCTACTCTAGTAATTCTTACACTGCCATGGTGACTTTGCGATATTACATGGCGACTTTTACGATAAGTCGGAACACGTTGTGCTTTTTTGGCCTTTTTGCAAATCCCCAAAAAATGAAGAGGCGAATCCGATAACCAACAAATTAAATTGGTGTGGCCTAACATCCCAGCTGCCACGATGACTACAAATTTCTTCCTTCCCGCGTAGTCTCAGGTTCTGAACCGGTGTAGGGGAAAGGTTGAGTCGTTAGCATTTGGGAATTTGCGCCGTGGCGGAAAGAAACATGCTGCCGGGCTTATAAAGCGTACTGTAATATGAACTGCGGTGAGGAATGACGCTATAACGTTATGTGTACAATTTGGCGTAATGATGGAGGTAGATACTAAGCCTGGGCAGTTTGAAAGGACGCGTTACTGCGTGTGTGTGTGGGGGGGGGGGCACTGCACGAAAAGTGGGATTTACCCAATTTACCCTAAATGTGTAAATCCTTGGTAAATATGATGTTCAATATTTACCCGCATATAACACATATTTACCAGGTAAATTTTGGTATATGTAGGTAAATGTGGGTAAATGTTCATCTCACTTTCTGAATCCAAAGAAATAAAATGCATAACAATAAACAGGGTTGTCTACATATATAGGAGCTGACCCTTGCATCAAGCAAGAAAATCTCAAAAAGTGTTTCCTTGGTTAAAAGCTTACACTGAATAAAGCCTAAAACAGGGGCGCGCCCCTGAATAAAGCCTTAAACAAGGGCGCGCCCCTGAATAAAGCCTTAAACAGGGGCGCGCCCCTGAATAAAGCCTTAAACAAGGGCGCGCCCCTGAATAAAGCCTTAAACAGAGGCGCGCCCCTGAATAAAGCCTTAAACAGGGGCGCGCCCCTGAATAAAGCCTTAAACAGGGGCGCGCCCCTGAATAAAG
>NW_017804187.1:1841257-1841606 GCF_001625305.1 Branchiostoma belcheri
ACTCGGTCAACTCGGTCCACTACCCTGGTCAACTCGGTCAACTCGGTCAACTCGGTCAACTCGGTCCACTACCCTGGTCAACTCGGTCAACTCGGTCAACTCGGTCCACTACCCTGGTCAACTCGGTCAACTCGGTCAACTCGGTCAACTCGGTCAACTCGATCAACTCGGTCAACTCGATCAACTCGGTCCACTACCCTGGTCAACTCGGTCAACTCGATCAACTCGGTCAACTCGGTCAACTCGGTCAACTCGGTCCACTACCCTGGTCAGCTCGGTCAACCCGGTCAACTCGATCAACTCGGTCAACTCGGTCAACTCGGTCAACTCGGTCAACTCGGTCAACTCG
>NW_017804187.1:1841626-1843023 GCF_001625305.1 Branchiostoma belcheri
CTCGGTCAACTCGATCAACTCGGTCAACTACTACCCTGGTCAACTCGGTCCACTACCCTGGTCAACTTGGTCAACTCGGTCAACTCGGTCAACTCGGTCAACTACCCTGGTCAACTCGGTCCACTACCCTGGTCAACTTGGTCAACTCGGTCGACTCGGTCAACTCGGTCAACTCGGTCCACTACCCTGGTCAACTCGGTCAACTCGGTCAACTCGGTCCACTACCCTGGTCAACTCGGTCAACTCGGTCAACTCGGTCAACTCGGTCAACTCGGTCAACTCGGTCCACTACCCTGGTCAACTCGGTCAACTCGGTCAACTCGATCAAACTCGGTCAAACTCGGTCAACTCGGTCAAACTCGGTCCACTACCCTGGTCAACTCGGTCAACTCGGTCAACTCGGTCAACTCGGTCCAACTCGATCAACTTGGTCAACTCGGTCAACTCGGTCAACTCGGTCCACTACCCTGGTCAACTCGGTCAACTCGGTCAACTCGGTCAACTCGGTCCACTACCCTGGTCAACTCGGTCAACTCGGTCAACTCGGTCAACTCGATCAACTCGGTCACCTCGGTCAACTCGGTCCACTACCCTGGACTCTAGGTCAGTCTGGGTCAGACTGGGTCAGACTGGGTCTTCACTCTGGGTCAGACTGGGTCAGACTGGGTCAGACTGGGTCTTCACTCTAGGTCAGTCTGGGTCAGACTGGGTCTTAACTCTGGGTCAGACTGGGTCAGACTGGGTCTTCACTCTGGGTCAGTCTGGGTCAGACTGGGTCTTCACTCTGGGTCAGTCTGGGTCAGACTGGGTCAGACTGGGTCTTAACTCTGGGTCAGACTGGGTCAGACTGGGTCTTCACTCTGGGTCAGTCTGGGTCAGACTGGGTCAGACTGGGTCTTAACTCTGGGTCAGACTGGGTCAGACTGGGTCTTCACTCTGGGTCAGTCTGGGTCAGACTGGGTCTTCACTCTGGGTCAGTCTGGGTCAGACTGGGTCAGACTGGGTCTTCACTCTGGGTCAGTCTGGGTCAGACTGGGTCTTGTATTCAACAAAATAGTAGGGGGGGGCTTGTGATATTGTTAGTCTCAGTGTTAGTACGTGTGTGTGTGTATGTGTCCCTGCGTGTGTGTGTGTGTGTGGTATGTGTGTGTGTGTGTGTGTGAAGGTATGTGTGTGCGCGAGTGCATGTTTGTGTTTGTGTATGCTTGTGTGTGCACGTACTATGTAAATACATACATAGAACGTCCTGTTTTCGAAGGAACAACCCCCTCCATCTAATACCAAAGATGTTATAAGATTAAACAAAAGAGACATACACATGTAGATGGAAATATTAAAGCAAGTTACCGAGAATCTGCCCGTGTTTTTGTTTGCGTTTGTTTGCCTGTGTGTGTGTG
>NW_017804187.1:1843221-1918137 GCF_001625305.1 Branchiostoma belcheri
TGTGTGCCCGTGCTATGTCAATACGCACTTAGAACGTCCTGGTTTGGAAGAAACGACCCTCCATCTAATGGCAAATATGTTATAACATTAACAAAGGACATACAAATGTAGATGAAAACTTCAAAGCCAGTTACCGAGAATCTGCCCGGCGATTTTCCGGTCATCGTCATATTGCAAGGAACGGGGGGGGGGTATTTCTCAAAGCCATTCTAATGCTGAAGATGCTATAAGATGAGAAAAAAAGACTTGTTCATAAAATTTGTATGGGAAAACATGAAAGCAAGTTACCGAGGATCTGCCCGGCTATCTCCCTGCCGTCCTCCCCCGCCACCGCCGCCCGGGCCTCAGCCTCGTCCGTGTACTGCACGAACGCGTACCCCTGGTGGGAGAAGTAGACCGGTTTATAATTAAAATCAAAGACAAGTCCGCTGATGGCCTTGAGGCTGAATTGGCAGACACATGTACAAATATGGACAAGCTATAATGACATATCAATTCGCGAGTCGAAACCAGAATGCTAGTCAGCATGGCGATTTCCGTTATGCTCAAGTCAACATAGTGAATGAATGAATTTTATTATTGTGTCTTGCGACATTGTCGCCCAGCCCATTGGGCTTATAAGACACCAGTACAGAAGTCACATTAACATCAATCCAAATCAATTCAAAGGTCATACTGGAGACATCAAATAAAGAACTTAATACAACGTTTAAGTGGTACATAACATAATTGGTACATAAAAGTCAACTCAAAAGTGCATAAGTCAACACAAGAGTACATAAAGTCAACTAAATTTAAACATATGAACGTGTCAGGGAAAGAAAAAAACAAAGAAACGAAACCAACTTATTGTAACTATCGTAACATAGTCCTCTCACCTTGTGTATAGAGAACCCCCGTATCCGACCGTACCGAGAGAACAGGCTCTCCACTTCCGCCTTGGACACCTTCACCGTGTTCAGGTTACCCACAAACACCCGCGACTGCATGTCCCGGATGTCCGTACTGTTCGTCACGTTGCTGATGCCGCCCGTCATGGTAGAATCCGGATTTTTTTTCGGAATTAATTCCGGATTGGAAGTTCCGGAGACAAAACTATTGCTCCTGAAATCTTGTCACCGCGTAAATTCTGGACGACTTGGGTATCCGGATGGATTCCGGAAAGCAAGGGAAATTCCGGAGAGAGGGATTCCGGAAAGACAAAGTGAATTCCAGCGATGCCGTATTCGGTCCTTTTCAGAATGTTTTCTTCTGAATCAGTTGACTTGGCCTCCTCAACATCCAGCGTAAGCAGTTTAGATCTTTGTGGTTTACACGTGCTAGTAACAATACGTCAATGTAGGTTAGACATCCAGGTAATGAGATACACAAGAAAACAGTTACTCAAGCAGCTGGATAGATTTGGGAAGCTAACAATAGTCTCCCTTAGTATCCCAATTCACTGCAACGCCACAAACCCTTGCCAAACTGTAATAAAAATGCGTACGGGATCCTTGAAAGCTGCGTGCATAATACTACCCTATTTCTTATCTACTTGCTACTAGGATCTCCTAAAATCGTCCTGTACGTTTCCGGGTGTCTCAATTCACTGTAACGCCACAAATCCTTGCCGAACTCTAATAAAAATGCGTACAGAATCCTTGTAAGCTGCATGCATAATACTACCTCTGCGCTTATCTGCTTGCTACTTGAAATCGTCCTCTACGTTTTTGCCTTGGTAAAACAAATCCTTGTCGAACTGTAATAAAAATGCGTAGGTGATCCTAGAAAGATGCGTGCATAATACTACCTCAGTTCCTATCTACTTGCTACTTGAAATCGTCCTCTACGTTTTCGCCTCGGGGTGCACCGCAGATTTGTAAGTCCGTGTCACAGTGTGTGTCGTAAGTCCAGACAGGGGCTTTGCATATTCTCACAGACGAGTACTCCTGTTGTGAATGGGGGCCTGCATGCCCTTTTTCGTAAGGCGTAATCAGGCCTTTTAGTCTTCGTAATCCGTAGGCAGCCTCCCAAAAATCAACGTAATTCGTAATTATAGTACATTAGCCGCAAAGTGTAAAGTCGTAATCAGCTCTGAGAATTTAAAGTAAGTCGTAATCGGCGGCGAAAGTTTTGCGTAATTCGTAGTTACTACCCCCCCCCCATGCAGGTCCTCGTAAAGGGATGAGCTAGTAGGCGCCTAAACGTTTGTTCAAGACCGTTGACGGATAGCCTCGTAACCAGACCGCCGTAAGCTCAGTGCTATCCCTTCGGCACCGAGAGCGTTTGGGGCCGCCAACCAGGCCTCAATTACCGCGCTTCGGGGGGGTTTAGGTTTCTTCGCTCACAACGTCGGTTTTAAGTAGGCGGCAACAGAAGACTGAGCGTAATACAGGAAGTCAGCGGATACAGGGAAACCAGCTGGAGATAGGTCCGTGGTATAGCTCGCCTGTGCTTGGTAAAGGCCGAAAAATTACCGCCAAGCCGACCAAAGGTTTGGTAACCAGGCTAGTGGAGGGATGAGCTAACAGGCGCCCGAACGTTTGTTCAAGACCGAGGACGAACGCCAGGAAGTACGCTGAGCTGCAGACACCCCAAGGCGGTCGGACGGTCCTTCAATCTTCTGGGAAGAGCTGAACTTCCTTGTGACGTCCCTGTGACGTCCTTGTGACGTCACACTTTCAACTTCTAGGCTTGATGACCTGTGAACAAAAATAAGTGGAGCTGTAATATACTGTATCACTTATATGAAATATGGCTGTAGTTTACATAAATTACTGCTATCTGCAACATGTAATCATTTCAGCATTAAAAGATTGACTGATAAAGTTAACACGGTTACTCAGAATATCTTCACACTTCCACTAATGATATAAATCATTGCGTATACATTAAATTAAGGAGCAAGGCACGTTAAAAATACAAGTACTCTAAAGAGGTGAGAATTTACATGTATACTAGTAAGTACGCTACAAAACAGTAATTTGTTAGCTGATCGGTTCACTCATGTCACTGCTGGGGCGAGTATTACATGGATCACAGTAATACCGGAACGATTTGCCGCCATTATTATAAGCTTATCGTAGATCTGCTGACTTATTTCTATTGGTATTATATGTAAGTCCTTTCGCGGTTTCGTTAACGAGAGTTACAGCCTGAATAAATGATTAGGAAAGCTTTTCTCTCTCCAGAGTAGCGTACATTAGAAGATAATTTTCTCCTAGATCTATAACAAGCGCTGTATTTCTGAGCAACGATTTCCATTTTGTTACGTTTCTTGTAGTTTTACAAGCGTAAGCAAAATAAATAAGTCATGACACAACTATGAAATGGGTCTATAAAAGATTCCTGGTGGTATATTACATCTACTCTTTAGACAGAGGTTTGGGCTTCGGATTATTTTGACGTATTTTAGGCGTTTTTATCGTTTTTTCTTGTTTGTACCGGTATCTTTATTACCCTAGCCCAAAATAAATGGTAGCAGTCTGGCAAATGGATACTGCTTGGCCAACTGTCTTACAGTCAGCGAAAGATCTGCTTGGAGATTACTGTACAGTATACTATCTCATACTCTGTGAATGGGCATTAAACAACAAAGAAGGCGTCAACACGGCAATATGAACAGCTAGCCTTGCCATACGTTACCCTCCACTCTATCATAGTCCTGAATAGACTAGAGTAAAAATGGCTTCCTCTGATGATGTTTAGATGCTAAATGTCCGCTTCACACATTTATATGTCTGGAATATGAGTTATGAAAGATGTCTCGTTTGACATTATAGTATCTGCTATCATGTAGCAACAAAACAAGCAACGACACAGCAATATTAATGACTAGCCTTACACATATATCACTCTATTGTATCGTACTCCTGAATAGACCAGAGTGATCACTGTTTCTCTCTGACAATGATTAGATGTGGAATGTGTCTCCTTCACACACATTCATATGTCTGGACCATGGGTCTATGAAGAGTGTTTCGCACTCACTACTTTCTATCTTCGGGCGTTTTTGTGTCTTTTGACAGCATGAAAAAGCACCGTTATGATATGTACTTATCCACGCCATTCTTTATCAGCTTTGATATGACAAAAAGAACAATATTCTCACATATTATCCACTAGACTAACTTACCCATTAATAATCCAGGGTCATACAGTTGATATATATGTGGGTTTTCCACAAAACATGAGATTTGGAATACGCACATGAACGTATTGTTCTTTTTGCATAATTCTCTAGAATGAAGTTAATGGAACTCGTAGCGAATACGTTTTTACATTTGTGTCCAATTATAGCTGTAAAGTATGTAAACTGCAGCCAAATTCAGGCTGATTTAGACGGCAATGTAGCACTTGTTCCTCAGTTATCTGCATTTGGCCCATGTAGGGCGTGAATATGCAATAAAGTTCATTGCCATTGTCACTGTCAATAAAGTTCCTGCCTGTGCGATGTGGCGTCAACATTGCACCAACATCAAACCTGAACTTTTGGTGAATCCCCAGAGGAGATAGTTTGATATCTCCTGTCCTCTCGCTCCCAGTGTAGCTTGATGAGTGAACCATATTACAAACTGGGGCGCGGCTTGTGGTAGAGTTGAATATATCCTCCGCCACGGGACTGCAAAACCCTGAAATTTTGTTGCCCTTTGACGGTGGTAAACATGTCAAAATGGGCAAATACTCGGAAATTTCTGTCGACTACGAGACTGTCGGGAATCCAGCAAACTTGAGGCATAATTGCTCGTATTTGATGGCAAGTGTTGATAGTCTAAGGTGTTTCATCGCACACGAATACACAGTGGTAGCTGTACACCCATGATGGTACAAGCTCTTTTCTACAATTGTTGTAGGTTGTGTTGGTTGTGTTACCTTGTTTTGTCGCCTCAATTCTTGCTTAACAGGGTTTATAATTAAAAAATTTGAAAATGTAGGAATCTTGTGTTTTTTTCGCCCTATCTTATTAGTTTCGGAGTATGCGGGGGATGTCATCCATGAAACTTACTTGCTGTGGCCTTATGAGTGTTTTCCGCCAGGACCGCGCGTTACAAGCGAGAATCTGCAGGGCGTGTTCCCGGCGACATCACGACGTGTACGCTCATCAGCGCTTAATGAGAAATTTATTTAGGGTTATATGTCAGTTCCGCTTTATTAGGAAGGATAACTTCGTGGGGCAACGTTTGTAGATGTACCCCTCCCACTGGGAAAGGGAGCATCATACCCGGTAATGGATTACTGTTGTTAGAGGGAACCGCCTACCCCCCAGCTGCCGCCGCGCCGCGTGCCTGAGAAGGTAGTGTGTTATGCAGAAAGGCGGTTATACCGGCTATACTGGTACAGATAGGATAGAACAATGGGGGTCTGTGAAGGATTCGAACCCAGCACCTTCAGTTGCCCTGAAACATTCCCATGCACGGATCGTCCCCACACGCGGGTAACCAGGCGTGTATGCGCGGGCATGAGTCGATGAAAGTACCGAGCGGGAAGGCATTAGGGCCTGATTAGGAGCTCATCCGATCTGAATTTGCTCGGCGGTGCCTCGGAGGGTTTTAAGGCAAACAGCTACACGGCTCTCCGTCGGTGTAGAACAGGAGACTAACCCGTCTGATGGAGTTCTGATGTTGGACTGATCCTTTGAGCCGAGTTTTTAGATTGACGAGCCGGCATGGCATCGCGGTGGAATCGTTTAGGCGAAGCTTTTTTCCTCAGGTGTTTCAACTGACAAAAGAGTAGGTATATAAGCGTTATAGAAGTGGTAAAGCTGGCGGCCTCAGACTGAGGACGAAGCTTGGCGCTTTATCGTTATCTGCTAGTGCAATGTGGCTTCGCTATGGCGCGCGTAGTTAGCTATTAGTAAGCACACCTAATTTTAACGTGCAGAACTCTCGAACTAGAACTCTCGAACTTGAACTCTAGAATTGGAACTCGAAACTCTAGAACAAGAACTCTAGACTTAGAACTCTGGAACTTTAGAATTAGAAATCAGAGCCCTAGATCAAGAACTCTAGACTTAGAACTCAGAACTCTCGAACTACAACTCTAGAATTAGAATTTAGAACTCAGAACTCAAGACTTAGAACTCTTGAACTAGAACCCTAGAATTAGAACTCAGATCCCTATAACAAGAACTCTAGAATTAGAACACTAGACTTAGAACTCTGGAACTTTAAAATCAGAACCCAGAGCCCTCAGCCTAGAACAAGAACTCTAGAACAAGAACTCTAGAACTAGAACTCTAGACATAGAACTCTCGAACTCTAGACTTAGAACTCTCGAACTTTAGAATTAGAAGTCCTGCCACACCGTTGCAGTCACACGGATGTATGGTATAGACCTGTCCCCTGTGGGCTTGATGCCACATCGTGCATTCCGCTGTTATCCGGCGTCTTTATTAAGCAGTGTTCAACCGACTGTGGTCCCTTCCCGTTCCTCAATTACACGAACCATTGCCTGTCTCTATATTTCCACAGCTCATCCCTATAACTCACTCGGTGTCTCCGCTAAACTTTCCTCTCACTATCTCTATTTTTATCTCAACTATTAAAACGAAATTCAGTTAATGGTATGGAAGTTCATCTGAGTTGATTGTTTACATTGTGGAAAATTTAAGGTCCCAGAAATATTTACCGGTTAAGTTTCGTGGATATAATTTGATGAACGTTGTAGGATACAAAGCACTGTCTTCCTGTGTACCTATATGTTTAGATTAGAGATGAAGTTAGAAACATTTGATTAGGAAACGCGTTTTGGAAAACAACATGCATTCCACTTCCTGTCGTTCCAAAACCATATTTTGGAATGGAACCCGTGTTGGAATGCAACACACGGTCCTCCAGTATTCTCCATCAGAAGTGACGTGAGGAAAGGGGTGCGGCAAAATGTACTCTCTATCGGACCAACTCCTCCGGCATTTATCTCTCTATTTGGCCAATTTATACTCTTTTCAGCCGCCTCCCGAAGAGGCTAGGGTTGTGTGGCGCATTCGGCTCGGAGCCAAGAGGTCCCGGGTTTGAATCCTGCTATGCCACCAACCTTGTGCCATCCCGAAGCCTGGTAGAGACTAACACAACCCCACAAGTTTTGGAATGCAACACACGGTCCTCCAGAAGTCTCCATCAGACACACGATCTGCCGTCAGCACCTCCTTTTTTCCGCTCGATATCCGGACCAAGGGCGGGCGGAGCGCCGTCAGCAAGGTGAACCTGGCGGGGTGACGGGCGCATTCACAAGCAACCTGGCGTCATTACAGAGACTTAAAAAATTCTTTATGATTTTTGAAAACGAGAAATAGGAGACTGTGGAATGCTAGACTGAATAGGGTGAAGTGACACTATATTTTTAAGGCATGTAGCATAAGACCTTGTAGGTCTGTTGATGTAAAACAAACATACATACAGTTTAAAATTTGTTATGACTGAAGTTTATAGCAAGGTGAACCTCCCGGGGTGACGGGCGCCATCACAATCAACCTGGCTGCCGGGCTGAGACTGAATAGTTCTGTTACAACGCGGTCACATTTTACAGTGTCTCTAAATGTCTCTCTCCTTGGCTCCGATATAGACCCCTCTTCTTGTCGAAAAAATACCACACTCTAAGAAGATTTTATTGGTTTTGGATACAACAACAGTAATAATTATAGAATTTTAATCATTTAATTGGTATTCAGCACACGTCTAGTCGATCCCTCAATTTCAAGACAAGTTGCCTCTTCTATTAGCACGAGAGCTCATCTGTGTCGGTACATACATTCCATAATGAAGTTAGCACTTTCATTCAACACAGTATGTCGGCTGTGAGACTGAAACCCCGAGGTCTATTATGTTGAAAGAAAATACTAACTTCATTATATAAAGTTGCTTCTTCATTTCTGAAGTTCTCTTCCTTGAGACCATGCCCTCTGTGTCTTCATTCCAAGAGAGCCCGTGCTCTTGAACAGTCACCCCAGGGTCCATTCTCTCGTGCCGCGTTGCCTTTGAAGCCAGCTTGAGTGCACTAAGAGGTGAATTAAGTATCCCCCGTGTTGGCTAAGTGTTTAGCGTCAGCGTTGGCGCAAATTGACGTTCTCAGTAAGTCTACGCCCTCGCCTTGGCTGGAAAATATCCTGGTGGAAGTAATAGGAGTTAATGCAGGGGAGAGAGGCAAGCGTCTTTCCTGCTCTTTGGTTTCAGACCACTCTGCGTGTATCGAGCGAATCGACTTGAGTTACGTCTACTACAAACTGTTGCAGAAATAACCGGAGATTCAGCACCAGGGACAGACACCTTTTGAATTAACGTGCAATGGAAGTAAAAGTCCCTCCTTCGCGGCTTTGTAAAGACCATTGGAAGGCTTACTAGCCACATAAAAACCCGCTTTTGCACCAAAGAAACCATTTCCAGAGCAGCACCTGAGCAATAAACCCGGTCCTCGTGTAGATACAGCAGCACACACGGGAGACGTTTCAGCAAAGTTTGGGCATTCAGACCCTCTGAAGTCAAAAGGTGCCCTCGGCAAGACATCCCAACGCAAACATTATCCTCTGGCTAAATAGACTTAAAGTGTGATATTCTGCCGACAAGAAGAGGGGTCTGTATCG
Organism: Branchiostoma belcheri; assembly: GCF_001625305.1. Taxonomy (NCBI): domain Eukaryota; kingdom Metazoa; phylum Chordata; class Leptocardii; order Amphioxiformes; family Branchiostomatidae; genus Branchiostoma; species Branchiostoma belcheri. The sequence goes on from NW_017804187.1 coordinate 1,851,776, forward strand.
GAGCCGAGGAGAGAGACATTTAGAGACACTTAGAAACACAGGGATCGACTTGGAAAACCCAGGAGCTGCCACGATAGCCCAACAAATGTGAACTCAAGTTAGTGTTCAGGGGCTACCAAATTGTAAACGCGTGGTACGCTACATGTATCTCTGCGCCTCATATAAAAATGTTGTATGGAAGTTTTGGCACTTATGTATAATGTAGAATACCAGCAGTAATATATGTACAGTATTGTTGTGATAATCTTCGTCAGTTCGATTTTACAATAGAATTGAAAATTGATCTCGCTTCAATCTTTTTATCAAAGTTTACAACAGGTGAAAGGTCAGTAGAAGCGCGGGAAATCATCGCTGACCCTGATGACGTCAGAATCAAACGATATTCTCCCTCCCTTTGTGTGGTGTTGATTACATGACAGAGGTGAGCACAGAAAGGACAACACCACGTCCCACAGGACACACAGGGCACGGCAGGGCAGGGAAGATGAAATCTTATCGACCTGTTGTGGTGAAGGATTGATCTACTTTTTCTGACGGGGTTAAAGAATCTGTTCAGACGGTTCTGGCTTTTAGAGTTTGACCTCCAAATGTGAAGAGATGTAACGTTAGAGTTGTGGGTTTGTGGGGTAGCTAGGGTGGTGAGGTGGCGTGCGTGAGTTTGTATGTGTGTGTGTGTGTGTGTGTGCGTGTGTTTGTATTCATGTGTGTGTGTGCGTGTTGTGTGTGTGTGTGTGTCTGTATGTGCATGTGTGTGTTCACGTGTGCGTGTGTTTAACGATGCTCTAGTACAGTTCCATATACTACACACGTAACCAGAACCGTGCCTTGGAAAATCTACGTTCTTGGATACACAGAAACTATCCAGCACCGTGCCTGATTCTAACCCTGACCCATTCAGGCATAGAACTAGACAGGCACGGTTCTGGATATAATAGAGACAATCCAGAACCCTGCCTGATCCTAACCCTGACCCATGCAGGCACAGAACTATATACAGGCACGGTTCTGGATACAATATACCACATGTAGGCACAGAACTAGATAGGCACAGCTATGGATACAACACGCTGCAAGTGATTTATTCATTGTTACGCGGCCCTTCAGAGGTATCATATTTCCTTCAGAGGTGTCGTATTTCCTGCACGGCTCGGGATGAAGCCGTCTGTCATCCCTCCCTGCTGCGGGGTGACGGCTTGTTTGGTTAGCAGGACGGCTCGTGAGTTATGGCGGAGGGATCCCCCGTAACACTCGTTAGGAGCTCCGCCGGGAAGAAAGCAAATCAGCCACCGTGTTGGTGCACGTAACAGCTGCTGTATCCAGAACCATGCTCAAGACACTGTAATAGATAGTCCACGCGTTTCCAGAACCGTATAAAAAGCACGGTTCTGAATACGCGTGGAGTATCCAGAGCCGTGTATGAGCACAATATCGGATAGTTCACGCGTATCCAAAACCGTGTTTTATCAAGAACCCTGCTCAGGCACGGTTCTGGATAATCCACGCGTATCCAGAAGTTACCAGAACCGTGCTTTATCAAAGGCCATGTTCAGACACGGTTCCGCATAGTCCACGCGTATTCAAGAACAGTGTTTTGGATTACACGGAGACTATCCAGAACTGTACCTTAAGTTCTTACGCTAACCCATTGCCCTGTATTTGGTAACATTACAGCATGTATACGTATACACAGTCACCGCCGCTTGTTGCCAAACCGTTAACATAACAGATGTTGAGAAGACACCGATATAATCATCCCCCGACACGGCTCGTGATTTATACGTATATTTATTCTGACGGAAAATAGTTACTGGAAGGGCCCTTGGCTGGTGTTTAGGGTGCCACCCAGAAAACATAGGACTCATCTTGGGGCTTGTTTCTGCAGTTTTGAATGCCCAAAGTATGAAATGCTGATGACTCAAATGTGCCAATGTTAAACAGTATGTGTCAATATCACAAAGATTGCCTTATTCAGGATAGTTCCACTTTTGCTGCTCTGAAATCGCATTGGATGTCTTTAACATAACAGATGTTAAGAAGACACCGATATAATCACCCCCCGACACGGCTCGTGATTTATACGGGCTTCCCTGGATGTAATTTCACGTGTGGGCTGCGGAGTGAAGCCTGGTGTTACTAAAGTTGTGTTATTTAGATCAGCGCCACCGGGGAGGAATTAAGGACATTTCTCAATTCAACAAGCAGAGTGAAATGGTTTTGCTTGTCTGTCTGTGTGTGTGTATTTGCTTATGTCTCTCTCTTTCTTTCTGTGTGTGTGTGTGAGTGTGTGTGTGCATGTGTGTTTGTGTGTGTGTGTGTGTGTGTGTGTGTGTGTGTGTGTGTGAGTGTGTGTGTGTGTGTGTGTGTGTGTGTGTGTGTGTGTGTATGCTTGCTATGTCTTTTCTGTGTGTGTGCCTGTCTGTGCATGTCTCTGTGCACGCCTATCCGTGTGTGTGTGTGTGTGTGTGTGTGTGTGCCTGTTTATCGCTTTATTGGTTGATTATTGGATCTTTGATTGATGTTTGATTCATGAAGTTTGATTCATAGGTAAAAGACAATCGCTGTTATCGGGTCTGATTTGGGCGAAACTTCCTGTAAAAAATATTTCCTAAATTTGTTTTGAGCTCTCCAAGCCTCAACTGACAAGTTCACGTACATCAAGCCAACCGGCGGTAGGTGTGAGTTATCGGAGAACGTGGAAGAGGTCGACCTTGACGGTGTAGTACAAGTTCAAGGTCAAACGTTAACGGCTGCTGGCATGTCGAGATAACAGACCAGCCGGCCGAGGTCGGTCTTTATGTGAACACAAGGTCCAGACAAATCCGGGTCGAACTGGTCCTTCTGATACAAAGAGGTTAAGGGGCTACATAAGAGAGGGGGTTATGTTATCTCTCTCACTATTATGGCCATTAAGGCATACAATAACGCGATTTCATGGCGGCAAAGCACAAATGTTCAGAGTGAAGAAATCTGTCTGATATTGACATTTACTGTCATCATTTCATACTAGAAGCGTTTGAAATAGGCTCAACAAAGGCTACGTGAGTAGTCTCAATTATTTTGGTATACCACCAAAGAGCTAGAACCAGCCTACGATACGAAACAAGCAACCATTTCCGCTAGCGACATCGCATTTCTGCCTCGCAGATATCAGTATGCTATGGGATAGGATTGATTCGACTTTCTTCATTACAACATTTGTAACACAACTGTGGAGGGAGGACAAAACAGGTGCATTGACACCTTTACAAGTTGTCGTCCCATCCCAAAATGAGCAGAAATTGACTTTAAAAATCCAGTTTGTCTGCCCTGAAATCGCTATGGGCGCCTTTGATGCCAACAGAAGAAGAAGTTTCTAAATTGATCTGGAATACTAGTTAACGACTTGGCGAGACGTATGATGGAAAAATGACCCACTGTCAAAAATATCCGATAACGGATCGTTCGCACCTTGCACCCTTCTGGCCCTTAAAATGGGAAACACTGAAATTCGACAGATCGCTCAAACAATTCCATACATAAGGAATGTATTTCCTTATCTGTTGTGTTGTCTGTGAAATCATACTTACAGTACTTACTGGTACAACGCTCCCCCACTGAATATCACTAGCTGCATTTCTCCATATGCAAAAACCGATACATCACAGGGGAGATTTACATAGACCTTTGACACCGTTTTGGTTTAACAAAAACCAGCAAACGCTTTTGAATACCTCAATTTTACTGCTTACCTAACACAGATGTCAACTCTGACGCCGTGTCAGACCCGTCTTTAGCGTTATCGCTCCTTTCAGATCTGTTCAAGCGGGACAAAATTGGATACAAATCCTCTCAACTCCTGTCGATATCCATCATAAAACCGCTCCGTCCGAATAATGAATTGAACGCCTGAACAGTGAGGCAGGCTAGTCTCCGTAGCAGGCTTATAGAACTGGGGGTTTGGTGGTCTTCGGCTGTTTTCTGATTAGCGCAGTTCTAAACGGCGGTAATTCAACCAGGCCGGCTATGTTGTCTATATGTAATCAGAAAATAGCACATAAAAGCTCCCAAAGACCCTGAACGACCCCCCCCCCCCTCACACACACACACACAGATTTCGGCATGCTATGGAGGCTAGCAGCAGGCATGGATTTGCCCCTACTGATTCTGTTGGGTCTACACTCGCTCCAACTGGACTCAAATTTGGTTTGTATAACCCTTGATTTTATAATTGGAATATGATGCATGATGCTAATGTTTGAGGTGTTAAAATTACTTTTTAGGAATAGGTGCACCAACCTTTAAAAAAATTGGGTGCTTAAGAATTTTTTTGGTGCACCATATAAGATAAAATAAGTAGAATGTCAGCAAAAACTAATTATGTTTCATTTCTAAAGAAAAGTATTTTAACAATGATTCTATTATTTTTCTGACACTCACTAGTAGACGTTAAGAATATGCTGTATACTACTATACATTTAACATCTTTACATAATATTTGTACCCGCACTCTCGCCAACAGAAGAAGAGAGGCACGCCTGACCACAATGTTTAAAATAACTCACGGTCACATGCGCATACCCTCTGAACAATATCTTATTCCTGCACAGCGACGCACCAGAGGTAGCCACGCCTTTAAATATAATATTATTCCTGCAACAAAAGACTGTTTCAAATTCTCATTTTTCCCACGCTCGATACGAGAGTGGAACAGTTTACCTGCCCAGGCCATACAGGCACAATCTGTGGAGGCCTTTTGGGCCTCCCTACCGTGAGGTCCACGCACCTCCCCCCCCTCAGCGATACCCCTCACGGGGTTGTTGGAGGAACTAAGCAAGACAAGACAAGAGAAGACAGAAAAAAAAAATTAGGTGCACAGCTACAACTTTGGGTGCACAAAGGTGCACATGCAGCCATGTTACTGCCCTTCGGCGTAACCCACCAGCTTATTGTTGTGGATCTGTCGCGTTAAAATTTACGTCCCGCGCCTCGCACATGTTAATAGCGGTACATCAACCGCCCCTTATCCACAGATAGTCACATAGATCACCTGGCAACAAATCGTCTCCCAAAACTGGGGCACGCGAGCAGTCGTGTGCTAGCCTCTACCAGGCCTCGGGAGGCGGCTGGAAGGAGTAGAAATCGGCCAGGGGAGTTAGTCTGCTAAAGAGTACAGTTAATTTGCTGCCCTGAGCTGTTATTCTTCAGCGGACCAACTCCCCTGGCAAGTTATCTCTTTCTATTTGCCGATTTCTGCTCTTTCCAGCCGCCTCCTGAAGCCTGGTAGAGGCTAGTCCCGTCCTAGAGCTGACCGGGTTGAATAAAAAAATTGACCCTCGTAGTTTTATCCAGGTCTGAGTCGACTATCTAGAGGATAGTTATGGATAAAGTGCAGTTCTAAACACCACACTACCTCAAAGCAATAGTTTGCTACAGCCCTAATTCATAGTGCACAAATACCTGATATGGTATCATAGGAATGTCTGTGTCTGTCTGTCAGTAGTATTGATTGATAACCGAGGCTTGAAATTCGGATGGAACGATAACATGGAAAAGTTAGAATACACAAAACAATACTAAGAGCCCCTAGCGCTATCATATCAATTGCATTATTCTATGACAAAAGAGTAAATGTGTATTTCGTTGTATATGTGCAAATAAACAAACAAAAAACCTACCTGCCGTTGTTTCCCCGGTTTAGAGCACCCTCTTCCGATGAATCCAAAGACAGCAGTGTTCCAAGCGGCTCCCCGCGTAAAGCGACGTCCGCACGCTACGAGATCCAGCGGCTAAATGAGCACTACACCGTCTGTGGCATGTGCACCTGATCACCAGATTATTCTTGTATCCATCCGCGTCAGGCGTCCAATCAGGTCCAGATCCTGGCGTCACGTGACAGACCCAAATTTGCACGTGGGAAGAAAGTATGTACGTGCGTTGAAGAAAAATCCGGGCCTATCATTGGCAAGGAAAATAAATGCCCTTTTACGATTGGTTGCCTGTGCTGATTAGATTAAGTGTAAGGTTTTCACCTCGAAGGTCGACATCCCCTACAATTTTTGTTAAGTGTGATGGGTTCTTTAACGTGTGGCTCTCCTCATACAGGGGACCTCCATTTTACGTCCCTAACGTCCCAAACCGAAGCAGGGCGAAGTGAGGAAAGCATTTTTAAGTACCTTCCGCAAGGGCACAAGATCGTTGACATTGGGTAGGATTCGAACCCGGGGCCACTTTGAGTTGACTACTCTGCTGTTACGCCCACACGATCCTATTTTCTATTACACTTTGGCCATGTTACCCCCCCCCCCTCTCCAAGTTACAACACTGCAGTGTGAGATTTAAGGGCGGCCTGGGGAACATTAACACTCTGTCGCATTATTGACCTTGTAGCATTTTACCCTCAGGAGTTCGGGTCACCCACAAGGTCACACTTAACAGCCGGATGTCAGGTTCGAAGTTTCCGGATCAATACATATAGAATAGCCTCTACCAGGCTTCGGGAGGCGGTTGGAACGAGTAGAAATCGGCCAAATAGGCAGATAACATGAATAGCCTCTACCAGGCTTCAGGAGGCGGCTGGAAAGAGTAGAAATCGGCCAAATAGAGAGATAGCATGCCAAGGGAGTTTGGTTGGCCGGAAAGAACAGTTTGCCGCTCCAATTTCTATTCTTTCCAGCCGCCTCCCGAAGCTTGGTAGAGGCTACATATAGAATACAACACTGTGTATTCCGTATCACCGGAGGTACCAGCCCGACCTCGGGTTGGATCGCCCAACGGCCGAAAAATAATTTATCGGGGCGGAGCATTAAGCCTTTAGTCTTCACCAGACTCTTTGGCAGGCTGAATGAATAGTAGAAATCGGCCTTAAAAGGATATATTTTTGTTGCTATTCCTTTCTTTTGTGCTAGACGGCGATACTGTGCGATCTGCATGCAATGGCTAGCCATTACTTGCAGTACTATCTTCTATCACTAGAGGTCGTAGCTAGTCTGTGATGGAGCGTTTTGGAACATGGAAGGATGATACTCCAGATAGGCGCTGTATTCAGATAAGTATTAACTCGAACCTCTGTATAATACTCCCAGGAAACATAGATGCTCTATTTCGAAACTGGCAACTGACAGAAAGTGAAGTCTCCTTAAGCTTTCGACCGGAAAATGAGGCCTCGAACACTGATAACCCACTCCCAGGTCCCGAACTCCAGCCAACCACCTACCAATCACCAGCCAATCACCAGCCAACCTCCAGCCAACCTCCAGCCAACCATAGCAGAACCTCCCGTCCACACCCGAAAGCCGAGCACCAGCCAACCACAGCCGACCTTGCTTCCGACCTTACCTACTAGTACCCCTAACCATGGTTAGGGGGAGTTCGGCTAGTGTTTGAGAGACACCTTTTGTCCTGATTCTTTTACACTTATACTTGAATTTAGCTCTTACTCAAAGCCTTCCATCCATTTTAATTAGTATCTACACTCTTCGCAGATATTGCTGCTAGGTAGAAATGTCTTAAGGATTTTTCTCATATTATGTATTATAGTACTGTACTTTGTAACCAGTTACAAATTATATGTTATCTTTATTTCAGGTCTTGTATTTATAGTAGATTTTTTTATTTGATGTTTGTCTCCACGTTTGTATTTGTGGGTTATCTAATACCAGTCACGACTGCCTTGATAACCTGTGTCTTGACCTGTTGTCATTGCCAATAAAGAAAGAAAGAAAGAAAGAAAGAAAGAAAGAAAGAAAGAAAGAAAGAAAGAAAGAAAGAAAGAAAGAAAGAAAGAAAGAAAGAAAGAACTAGAAAGGCCAATATTTGCTTTGGAGCAAATATAGCGATGGGTTCACCACATTTTACCACATGGCAGGGAAAGAATGAGAAACACAAGGGAAAACAATGCTTTACATTGATATAACTATAGTATGAAGTAACATACAACTAAGACTACAACAGTTGGATAGCTATTACCTACATTATTGGTTAGGATTGCATAATGCAAACTGTTGATTTTCAAGATAAAAAGAAGCGTTCATAGCCCGCATTCCAATGCTGGAGCAGGAAAGCTTAAAATACCTACCAAAACACTTGAATACAGACATACTGTCAGTATGGCATGGCTCTGTGCAGGTGTAAATGAAGTTAAGCCAGTTAAATCCCAACAGCCAATCAGCAAGGAGAATAGAGGAAAGCTGCATGCCTATTGGTTGATGCCTTGCATGCCATTGTGATGACTCATGTCCAAATGTGGTAAACACTGCACACTTACACAGTAATACATTAGCTATTACACAGCCAAAAAACTCAAATAAAACCATTCTAAAAGCCTGTATCACAATAATTTAAAAAACGCCTAGGGGTATTTGCCCACTGTACCTCCATACCAAATTTCAGGACCTTAGGCCCTAAAATGAAGAAGCTGAATCCATTTAAAGATATGGCAGGAGGAGGAGGAGGAGAAGAAGAAACATCAGAAAAAGCAATATGGTTTCACCACACCACTTCGTGGTGTGGTGAACCCATAAAAAAAGAAAGAAAGAAAGAAATTCGGCTGAGTGTGCCAGGGGCTTTAGCCACACGCGCACCGTGTCTTGCTATTCCTGGTCACTCAGTGCCTCTGGCGCGCACACGCTGTCGCTGATGTAATCTACCATGTTTCGACCTATTTTCCAAAATAAGGATGTTCCTTAAACAGATCAAAAGTGAAAAAAAAACAAGAAGAAAAGACGCCGCGCTGGTAAAATATCGGCAATCAGAGGACATGCTGCGCAGGTATTTTGGGTCCAATTTGAAATAATTTTCTCAAAATTCAGCTCTCGGCGACAGAATACTGAGGACGTGACTAGAAAGCCAAATATTAGTCTATATGTTGGGTCGTGTGGCGTAACGGCAGAGTGCTCGACTCGGAACCAAGAGGTCCCGGGTTCGAGTCCTGACATGCCACATGATTACCGATCACCGATTCTCAAAAGAAAAGAGTTAGCTGTTGACCTATAAACTGGCTAAGCTAAATATATCGCAATATAATCATATATATATAATATAATTTTGAACACCCCTCGTAATAGCGGCCGGACAAAGGGCATCCGCCGGAAGGGATCACATCAAGCGGACATACAGAAAAGACAGACGCTATATATGTGCACTGAACTGGGGAAATTTTCCTAGATCTTTTTTTAACATACACGATAAACAGTGAACCATGGTTTCAAGTCCCGTTCTGGGGACTGTGACCTCTTCCAGTACCGTGCATGCCGGGTGAGCGGCAACAGTCGGGATTCGAACTCCCAACCTCTTAGTCCAGAGGCGGAGTCAGTAACCACTAAATAAAGTCGCAGAGGCAGGGTCTCTAACCATTGGACTAATTCAGTGTGGCCGCGTGGCGTAACGTCAGAGTGCTCGACTCGGAACTCGTTGTCACCAAGCACAGTTGGGGCATCATCACTGGAAAGCTTTAAACAACTCCTGCAATTAAATGTGCAAGGATTGAGTATAACAAGTCGTTCGGTGTGATATAGCTAGCTGCCGCCGCGCCGCGTGCCTGTGAAGCTGGAGTGTTACGCCGGAAGGCGGTTATACCGGCTATACTGATACAGAAACAGACTAGGATTCCTACATCTCCTATGGAGATCGCTTATTTCTAGATCTTTCTACCGCCTACACCATGTAATTGTGACGACACGCGACCAGCGAGTACAGAGGAAGAGAGTGGTAATTTGACACCCCGGGAGCTCTAACCAATCAGGCGAACAACACGAATCGGCAGCGACAAATATGGGCTCGTTTTCATCATGAATGACAGGTCTTTTGATCCTTATTTTTACCGAAGTGACACGAAGAATTAATTAACAGTCGTCGCACGCAGTTTTAATAAGGAGCATCGAAGCCTGGAGATGAGCTAGCTCAGATTCGCGCTTCTGTGGACGCGGCAAAGTTTGCGATCTTTCCGCCACATCGAGCACCTGTTGAACTGTGTTCCTGGGCGCTGAAGTGAGTTGTTCCGTTTCCAATGTGGTCTGTTTCTGTTTGGTGGTATCTTAGTAACGTGCGTAGCCACTCTTTTGAGCATAGTAAGACACCAGCTTCTATATCTGTATAGCCGGTTTTGACCGCCTTTCAGTGAAACGCACCGGTTTTTTGATCTGGACCTGTATAGCTGGTATAATTGCCCTTCAGAGTAACGCACCAGCTTTTGTATCTGTATCTGAACAGCCGGAAGAAGAACCCTTCGGCGCAACATAACAGTTTCTATATCTGTATAGCCGGTTTTGACCGCCCTTCGGCGTAACGCACCGGCTTCTTGATCTGAACCTGTATAGCTAGTATAACTGTCCTTTGGCGCAATGTAACAGTTTCTGTATCTGTGTAGCCAGTATAACTGCCCTTCGGCGTAACACACCAGATTCTGTACCTGTGTAGCTGGTACATGTATAACTGTCTTTCGGCGTAACATACCAGCTTCTTGATCTGGACCTGTATAGCTAGTATAACTGCCCTTCGGTGCAATATAACAGTTTCTGTTTCTGTGTAGCCAGTATAACTGCCCTTCGGCGCAATATAACAGTTTCTGTATCTGTATAGCCGATATAACTGCCCTTCGGCGTAACACACCAGATTCTGTATCTGTATAGCCGGTATAACCGCCCTTCGGCGTAACACACCAGATTCTGTATCTGTATAGCCGGTATAACCGTCCTTCGGCGTAACACACCAGCTTCTGTATCCGGACCTGTATAGCCGATATAACTGACTGTCCTTCGGCGTAACACACCAGCTTCTGTATCCGGACCTGTATAGCCGATATAACTGACTGTCCTTCGGCGTAACACACCAGCTTCTGTATCTGGACCTGTAGAGCCGATATAACTGACCGTCCTTCGGCGTAACACACCGGCTTCTCAGGCACGGTGCGGCTGGCTACATCACACCGAACAACCACCGAACAAGAGGTGAAAAACGTCAAGTAACAGCCCGTGACCATGGACCATACGGACAATATGACGATCGCGGACTTCCCCTTTGCAAACGAAACGGACCCGGAGAAAGAAACTCTCGTCCTCGCCTCCGACATCATCACGAAGATCGTGGCTCCGTCGGTGTATGGAGTAGAGATCTTTGCCGGGCTGTTGGGAAACGCGCTTGTCATGTACATGCTGCTGGGCTTCACGAAGATGAAGGACTCCACGCACTACTACATACTGAACCTGGCGGTGGCTGACACTCTGTTCATGTTGGGCGTCCCCTTCATCTCGATCAGCTCGGCCATGGAGAGATGGGTAGGTTTGTTTATTTGTTTGTTTGATTGAACCTTTCTTTATCCATCAAAGCTCAAATCGGCACAGCCTCTACCAGGCTTCGGGAGGCGGCTGGAAAGAGTAGAAATTAGCCAAATAGTCACGGGTGTGCGGCAAACTGTATTCCTTTAGCGGACTAACTCCCCCTGCCTATTTGGCCAATTTCTACTCTTGTCGCTGCCTCCCGAAGCCTGGTAGGGGCTAAAATGATTGTTGGTATAACCAGGTATAACCGTCCTTCGGCGTAACACATCAGCTTCGCAGGTACGTGGCACGGCGGCAGCTAGCTATATCACACCCAACGACTTGTTACATTCAATCTTTGCACATGTAATTGCAGGAGTTGCTTAAAGTGATGATGCCCCAACTGTGCTTAAGTGGCAACGAGTTCAAGTCTACGATAGTTCTGTGGAAATACGAGTTTTTGAATACCTAAATTCTTGTTCTTTTCTGGGCTGGCTGCTTTCTTTTATAAGATCGTGATGTCTATGGACGCTATGAACAAATGTTCACCACGGGTTGGGTTGGCTATTAAAACCTACAAGTACAACCTTAATTCTCGCCATCACATAGTTATATATTATCTTCTGAAACTCTCCCTGAGATTTTGGGACAAAATAGTTGATTGATTGTGCTTTTTTTGTATCGTCCCTAGGTGTTCGGGCAGGCCATGTGTAAAGTGGTGATGTCTATGGATGCTATGAACATATGTTCACTACATACCAATTCTACCGTCATTACTTAATAACTACAATATATCCAACACTACAATATAACAACTACAATATAATCGGGTTACTACACTTTGCTGTGGTTTTGTGCTTTTTATCGTGCCCCAGGTATTCGGGCAGGCCATGTGTAAAGTGGCGATGTCCATGAACGCTATGAACATGTTCACCACGGGTTGAATTGGGTTGGCTATTAAAAACTACTAGCACAACTATATAATTCTCGCCATCACACAGTCACTACATTTTATCTTCTGAATTACGAAGCGTCCTCAATGAGGTTTTGTGCTTTTTCTATCGTTCCCCAGGTGTTCGGGAAGGCCATGTGTAAGATCGTGATGTCCATGGACGCTATGAATATGTTCACAACCGTGTTCAACCTGAACCGCTAGCTACTCGTATATTACACCGAACAACCTGTTACACCCAACCTAGACATTTGCACATTGAATTGCAGGAGTTGTTTCAAGCTTTGTTTAAAACTGTGCTTGGTGGCAACAACGAGTTCCACTCTACGATAATTCTTGAAAAATACGAGTTTTTGAACACCTCGGTTGATAACTCTGATATTCTAAGGCATGACTGTTTTTTGTTCTTTTCTGGGATGGTTTGGTATGTCCATCCTCGCTGACTTTTTGTATTCTGTCTCGTTCCCCAGGTGTTCGGGCAGGCCATGTGTAAGATCGTGATGTCTATGGACGCCATGAACATGTTCACAACGGTGTTCAACCTGGCCGTGCTCAGCGTGGATCGGTACCTGGCCATCGTCTGCTCTACAAGTCACCCAGAGCTCAGACAACCCAAGGTGAGGCATTGAAATAGTAGCGTTTACCATTTTTGTTTGTTTCGCATAACCGGTAAACCGCCTTCAGGCGTAACACACCAGTTTTGTACATGTAAGTACATGTAGAAGTTGCTTAAGACCGTAAGACTGTAAGACTGTAACGTTTGAACCACTCACACCGGGAAGGTCCCCTACTCTTTTCGATAAGTGTGGTGGGTTCTTTAACGCGACTGGGGTGTGGCTCTCCCCAAACACGGGACCTCCTAACCGAAGCTAGGTACTCATTTCCACCTGAGTGAAGTGAGAAAAGATGTATTTTAAAAAGTACCTTTTCCAAGGGCACAAGATCAGCGACATGGTAGGATTCGAATCCGGGACCTCTTGGTACCGAGCCGAACACGCTACCATTACGCCACACGATCCCACATTTTACCCCAAAAAAACATTTACTCAAGCAACTGGATGTGATTTTGGAAACGGTCAGACGTTTCAGCTAGTATCCACTACCTTTCGTCAGTGACACTGGAGAGTTGTCAGAAAAGCAGGTTTATGACCACGATATGCAAATCGCTACCACTTAAAAATCATTTCTAGTTGAGTACTTTATTACCTGGATGTTTAACCGATGTAGCCATAGGAATAGTTAATTTCTTTTATTCACAATCATTTGTTTAAAAGAGTCGACGTTTCGATGACCGTGTGTCATCTTCATCAAGGAAATTTTAATTGTGTGGAGTAACGACAGAGCGTTCGGCTCAGAACGAATTATGTCATGCCACCGATCTTGTGCCCCAGGGAAAGCCACTTAACACTAATTTTCTAACTCAGGTGAAATTGAGTATATCTGTTCATGCGTTTGTCTGCGTTAGTGGCGGCATGAAACTAAGTTGGAAGACCGCAGTGTGCCGTCTTCATGTATTGTGGTAAATGTTGGAATAGAAAAAAAAAACAATCTGTCATCTTCATAAGGACAATATTCAAATATTTTGTCGTTTACTCAAGAATTCATAACTGCAACAGACATGTTTGATTTTCGGTGTTTCCGTCTTATCATTTACTACAAATTGTCTTGTTTTTATGTGCCAAAAATTAATAAAGCCTGATTTGAATTGTAGAGTTGAAGGAGAAACCACTAGCCTAGATAGACGCGTTTGCCTTGTTTTCATGTGCAAAGAACAAATTTTAATAAAGATTGGTAGTGTGACAGTGGGGGGGTTTATAGGCGCTACCAACTGACCCGGCCAATGGGTCTAGACCTTTTCAGCCGAGTGGTTAGAGCGTCGGATTTTGAAGCTGATGATCGGGAGGTCGTGGGTTCGAACCCCGGCCCGGGACCAGGGTTTTTTATCTGTTTCTACTCGCTCCTCCTGTTTCTTGCAGTGGTTCCCACACCGGGAATCGAACCCGGGCCTTGGCGGTGAGAGCGCCAAATCCTAACCACTAGACCATATGAGTAGTAGTTGGACACAATGTAATCTGTGTATATGAAGCAAAGAAACCATTATTATTATCTAATTTTCAGGTTGCTGCCGCCGTGAGCGTGTCAGTCTGGTTCACAGCCATCCTGCTGAGCATCCCCGTCACAAGACGTGGTGACGACATACTCAAGTTTTTTTCAACTTATATTAATGCCACCACCAACACAGGAGACAATACAATACTTATTTGCACCTGAGCGAAGTGAGGAAAGTCGTGTTAAGTGCCTTTCCCAAGGACACAAGATCGGTGACAGGTCAGGACTCGAACCCGGGACCTCTTGGTTCGAGTCGAGGAAGCTGCCGCTACGCCACACGACCTCACTTGCACCGTCAAAACAATAAACAATAGATTTTTCAATAAATTGATTTGATGTAATTTTCAGGTTGCTGCCGCCGTGAGCCTGTCAGTCTGGTTCACAGCCATCCTGCTGAGCATCCCCGTCATGACGGCCAGCGAGAACGTCCTGACAGAGCACGGACACTACGTCTGCATCCTCAACTGGCCTGCGAGCGAGGCTATGTTCCGCCACAAGGTGTGTTCTAGCAATCCTCTCTATCTATCTATCTATCTTCCCCCCCCCTCTCTCCTGACCGAGCACGGCCACTACGTCTGCATCCTCAACTGGCCTGCGAGCGAGGCTATGTTCCGCCACAAGGTGTGTTCTAGCAATCCTCTCTATCTATCTATCTTCCCCTCCCCCTCTCTCCTGACCGAGCACGGCCACTACGTCTGCATCCTCAACTGGCCGGCGAGCGAGGCTATGTTCCGCCACAAGGTACGTTTGTTATGTTAACCGAAGGAATACATATTGTTTTTTGCTCAGTTTCCTCTTCTTCTCCAAACACTGACCCCTATGTATATGTTAATGTGTTTGAGTAAGAATTAACAGAGCAGACCATATGCGAAGGTAAACATTATGCAATTGCTTTGCAAATATTACCTTTCTAGTTTGTTTGTTTGTTTGTTTAGGATTTCCATTAGTTGAATTGGAGTCCGTAGTTAATCATCAGATAGTAGTATTTGGACCATCGCACACAGGGACTTGCCCGTATTCTTTTCGATAAGCACGGTGTGGCTCTCCTCAAACACAGGACCTCTATTTAACGTCCTATCCGACGGACGTACCTAACCGAAGCTAGGTACTCATTTACACCTGAGTGAAGTGAGGAAAATCATGTAAAGTACCTTTCACAAGGGCACAAGATCGGTGACATGTCAGGACTCGAACCCGGGACCTCTTGGTTCCAAGTCGAGCACTCTGCCGCCACGCCACACGACCCCATTAGTGTGAATTGGAGTCCGTAGTTGATCATCAGATAGTAGTACTAGTATTTGGACCATCGCACACCGGGGCATGCCCCAACTCTTTTTCGATAAGTGGGGTGGGTTCTTTATCGTGCGTGGGGTGTGGCTCTCCTCAAACATGGGACCTCCATTTAACGTCCTATCCGACGAACGTACCTAACCGAAGCTACATGTAGGTACTCATTTACACCTGAGTGAAGTGAGGAAAGTCATTTTAAGTACCTTTCACAAGGGCACAAGATCGGTGACATGGGCAGGATTTGAACCCGGGACCTCTTTGGTCTGAGCCGAACACTGTTACGCCACACGACTCCCAGTTGTTGAACAACAAAAGTTGATTTGATTGATTCATTCATTCCAGGTGTTCACGTCCTATACCTTTGTGGTTGGGTTCTTGGTCCCGCTTGCGATCATCACAGCCTCCTACTTGCTGGTCATCCAGCACCTGAAGTCCAATAAACCATTCACTCACTCACTCACTCACTCACTCACTCACTCACTCACTCACTCACTCACTCACTCATTCACACACACTAACTCACACACTCACTCACTCATTCAATCATTCACTCACTCACTCTCATACTCATTCACTCATTCTGTTACTCATTCCTTCCAGGTGTTCACGTCCTACACGTTCGTGGTTGGGTTCTTGGTGCCGCTTGGTATCATCACAGCGTCCTACCTACTCGTCATTCATTCATTCACTCACTCACTCACCCATGCACTCTTTTATTCACTCACTCAGTCATTCGTTCCTCCCAGGTTTTCACGTCCCATACCTTTGTGGTGGGGTTCGTCGTGCCTCTGGTTGACATAACGGCGTCCTGTTCTAATTACCTGCTCGTCATTAATAAATTCATTCACTCATTTACTCATTTGTTCCAGGTGTTCACCTCTTACACGTTCGTGGTTGGGTTCTTGGTGCCGTTTGGTATCATCATAACCTCCTACCTGCTGGTTATCCGGCACCTGAAGTCCAGCACTTCGGAACACGCTGCCGTCTCCAGAGTGTCCGTCAGGATGCGCACCAAAGTCACCAAGGTTTGTGCGGCCTGTCCTTAAATACGCATGTGTGATATTCCATCCTGAATCAGACACACAAAATAGCGTAGTATCTATCGTGTAGTTAGTTTTATAAATCTCCTGTACATTATCATGTAAGCCATGCATGTTCCTTGTATATATTACATTTATGAAATAGTGTTACAGTAGTATTAGACAAGATAGATATTAGAGTAGATATCAGTTTGATATGTTGTAACTCTGAAGAACTTGCCATACATTGTACCTGTGACAACTGTTGTGCAATAAAGTTTGATTTGATTTTTCCATCCTCCAGACGGTGACGGCCATGGTGGCGACGTTTGCTGTGTGTCGCCTGCCGTTCCACGTCTGCCAGCTGGTCCTGCTGGCCTCGGAGCCGCGTCCGACACTCGGTACGTTTGTTTGTTTGTTTGTTTGTTTGTTTGATAGGTCTCTATATTAGTGAGTAGGTAAATGTACTGCACTATTCTTCCCGGGGTCATACAAGTTACAAGTACATGCCAATATGTTTACCTTCGCAAAAGGAAAACATATTGTTTTTGCTCTGTTCCTTCTTCCTCTTCTTCTTCTATAAACCATAAGGTCAATGACCTGAACCAGACGTCTGTCACCATGGTAACAGGTGCTTCTGAGACATCCTGTGGTGTTGAATTACATTATGAAGCAATAGCTGGACAGTGTTTTTTTTAATCCAACATGAGAAGTCGGCGCAATTCAGGGGTACTTTGGACTCCTGCTGATTGATTTTAATAAAATTGAAATATTAAACGTACGTGCACTTATTCTACCCCCCAGGTACGCTGGTGATGTTCCACCTGGCCATGGTGATGTCCTACGCCAACTCCTGCGTCAACCCGGTCCTCTACGTCTTCACCAGTCAGAAGTTCCGCGACAGCTTCCGGGCGGCGCTGCGCCTCAGCGGGCGGCGGGCACGGCAGGAGTACGGGCGGCGGCAGAGGGAGGGGCTCGCCGCCGCTGCCAGAAACCGGCAACTGGGGGGCAACGGCTTCCTGCAGGAGGAGAGATGCGAGGTGAACATCACGATGCTCCCGTACTCAACCCCCGAAAGACTTGAAACTACAGTTTAGGACATTTTAGCGGGCGCCCTGTTCGAAATAGAACCCCCCGTTCGAAATAGAACCCCCGTTCGAAATAGAACCCCCTGTTCGAAATAGAACACCCTACTCGAAATAGAACACCCTGTTCGAAGTAGAACCCCCTGTTGGAAATAGAACCCCGTGTTCGACATAGAACCCCATGTTCGAAATAGAACCCCATGTTCGATGCGTTCGATCAGGATCGGTCTATTTTTTTAGGGGGTAGCCTTTCTCTTGAAATAAAAATGCGATGAAAACGTTGTGATACTACCGTATTTAACTACACAAGGAGATACCTACCATGACATCATTGTTTTGAACCCTCTAGTATTTTATCGATTCCATCCAAGTCATCTGGGTGGCCTGTAAGGAAACGGATTCCTCTAAAAAGAAAAAAATGCTATTTATTATTTATCTCTGTCATGTTTAGTCGGTAAAATGGTCTTGTGTAAGTAATATATAATTGAAGTAAGTTCTATTGTTTGAAAAAGGCACGTTGAGTTTCAGACTGTAGATATATTCGTCAATTGTTGAGTTGTGAATTTGTGACAGAATGTTTTGTTTTAAATTGCATTGAATGTTAAGAAGATATTCGTAGATTCAGTGTCAGTTCTTGATTCGTTATATCGATGTATGACCAGACATATTTCATAAAGTGTCGGATTTTAGCGTAATTTTTCTGTCAGTCATAGTCAACTTGATGGTTACCTTTGTGTACGAATTAGCGTAAATTGTAAATCGTTATAATGTAATTCAAGGATGTCTATTCTTTAAAAACGTATCAGTATCGGAATACAACGTTATAAATCGTCATACAGTGGTATGTATATTCTTTCAATATTGAGTATCAGAATATAGTATTGTAAATCGTATTAAAGTTATAAAAGTGTATATTCAAACCATATTGTGTATCAATATATAACGTTATAAATCGTCATAAAGTAATAGAAGGATGAATATTCTTTTAAACCGTATTGCGTATCAGGATATAGTATTGTAAATTGTATTGAAGTTATAAAAGTGTATATTCTTTCAAAACGTATATATTGAGTATCAGGATATAGTATTGTAAATTGTATTGAAGTAATAAAAGTGTATATTCTTTCAAACCGTATATATTGAGTATTCAGGATATAGTATTGTAAATCGTATTGAAGTAATAAAAGTGTATATTCTTTCAAACCTTATTGTGTATGAGACATTTTCCTGTCCTTGTGAGCGTGTGGTGGGCGTGAGTCATCTTTTTTACTTCTTTTATCCCCCCAAACGCACATAGACCAGCGAGCTTTATGTAAGGTAAGGAACATATCCACCGGACGTCTATTATGTTACGATATACCATTTTGAGCGGATGGATAACAGACATTACATACATGTAAGGTACCGGTACGGATAGCCTGGATGCCAGACCCAAAGCACACTGGACACAAAATATCTCAGTGTGCTAGGGTCTGGTAGGGTCTCTTAGGAAAGGCTCTCGAGCAAAGGGTGGAGAAGCTGTGATTGATGACCCCTCACACCACAGGTAGCCTGTTACATGGTATCACCATTGGTCAGCAGGAGACAATCTTGGGCTCAACAGTGAGGGTCTGCATGCCCTTTTTCGTTAACCGTTATGGGCTATTTTAATTCACCGTTAATCGTTGCTGGCCCGCTCTATTCAACGTTAAGCGTTATCAGTATATTCCTCGTCAGGCGTTATTGGTCGTTTTAATTCAACGTAAAACGTTATTTGTCATCCTAAATTCAGCGTTAAGCGTTAATGAATAATTCTTCGTTACGCCTAATTTTGCCTTTCAAAGTGCAGGAAACGCGTCATTGAAGGTTAAAAATACAAAATTTCCCGGGGGAGAATGCCCCCGGACCCCCCTACATTGCTCGCGCCTTTGGCGCTCGACTCGCGCTTCTGCGCTCGGTCCCTTCGGCTCTAGCCAGAACCAGCTTTCCCGTCAATTTCCGGAAGTTTGCGGAGAATTACAGAATTTTTTAAACGAATCCGTCAACCTTGACAGGCAAATTAACAAAAATCTCGAGTAAAGTATGAAAACATCAGAAGGACCGACAAACACTCTCAACACCATGATTTGCCTCTCAAAATGTGGGAAATTGCGTTTTTGAAGGCTTAAAAATCCTAAATTTCCCGGGGGAGCATTCCCCCCTAGATTACGACGTTCCCCTCTCAAAATCCACTGGGCAGACTGAAAAAAATGCAAGCTGGCCGACGTCGACTCGGACTCCCCTGTATTTGTGGACGCACTCGGGGACCAGGGCAGGTGGGGAACACAGGGAACACATACCTTTAATGCGTGCTTCATTACATGTAAGATATACGTAATTTTGTCAGTGATCACCTTTTCTCACAAAGCGAGATACCAAATCCAGTGCAGCTCGAAAAAAAAGCCTGTCAATTTACCGTTAAGCGTTGCCGGCCGTCCTGAATTTACCGTTAAGCGTTATCGGCCCTGCTGAATTTACCGTTAACCGTTGCCAGGACCCCCCCATGCAGACCCTCAACAGTTAATCATTAACCAGTCAATTTTCTAAATGTTTTTGGAGTTTATTTTCCAAAATAACAGCAGAACTTAGTCTAATAGTAGAAGTAGTGTTCAGCCCAGGCTTTCCTGATTGTTTAGGTAACAGTCCTCTGACACACCAGGACAAAATAACCTTATCTACAGTTTAATCTCATCTGCTGGTGGCCACTGGTAAAGATACAGCTGGGAGTTTTTAACCAATCATAGCAGAGGTGTAGAATTGCTTCCTGCTGTGCCACCAATGGGGCCTTACGCTCAGATACTGAGCGTCCGAGTGGCAGACCCAGGCTCACTGAGATATTTTGTGTCCAGTGTGCTTTGGGTCTGGCATCCAGGCTATGGTACGGAAGGCTCCAGGGCTGAGTCTAAGTTTTATATCGGGGCGGAAATATGATTTAAAGTGGCGTTATGCAATGCTTAGATCGCAATCTGGTCACATTTCCACATCCCGAACCTGCCGGGTTGTTTCTAGGAACGAAAAATTAACAATTTGTATCAGGAACATACAGAAATCGTGCACATGGTTATTTTTCAACTTTTCCGAGTTTTATTTGTCTTTTATCATATTTTTCGTTCTCAAAAGCTGCAGACATGGCAATCGTAAAATTTGGATAGTTAGAGGACCAGGTGGTGCGCTATGCACCACCTGGTGCGGCGCCTATCTTTGGTTCAGTAGCCCTTGGGCCACACAGTTGTGCAGTCACTACAGCAGGGGCTAGTCCACTGGTAGTGGTGTGTGTTGAACTCCCATACACACAGGTCACTACAGCAGGGGGCTAGTCCACTGGTAGTGGTGTGTGTTCAACTCCCATACACACAGGCTACTACAGCAGGGGGCTAGTCCAGTGGTAGTGCTGTGTGTTTGACTCTCATGCTCTTTCCCAAATTTTGAGTGCTAAGCAGAGAAAGCAGTATGTACCATTTTAAATGACAGAAGGGATCGAACTCACGACCTACCGAATGCAAGGCGAGCACTTTACCCACTGGACCATTGCACCGGTCAAATTTGCATAAGTCCTAGACATTGCTGCAATTTACATAACACATCCTTTACACTATATAACCCTGTCTGGGGGTAATTAAGGCCAACCTTTCTTTCAAACAAAAGCCCTTACGCTCCGCTTGTCATATGATTTCAAACAACTGTCCGCATGATATCCCGATTCCTAGAAGTCTGGACACCCCTTTTGTCACATTAAATCACATTACATTATTCTCAGTTTCCCCATCGAATTTGCAGAAAGGTAACATTGAACATTTATAGAAAATTCATGCCGGAGAGCTACTTGCAAGAACATGATAAAACAATATTTTATATAGGATAATAAGCAGTAAACATGACCATAAATAATGCTACTGATGCTACTTTTAATATACTTATTGTTGGGTTTGACTTCTTTGCTGTGCGCAGTTGAGTATGAAATGCCCAAACATTTTGCGAGATGTATGAATTGGGAGGTGTTAATAGAAATGCAGTTTTTGTAGGGTTGGAAGGTAAATAAATTGATGCATTGTATTGTTGTAATGTACATGTAAATGTTTGTCTTGTCAGCAGGGCAAAAAAAGAAGTCAAACCCAACAATAACTACATTGACTGTAGTTATTATAGCCGTCTGGCTAGTTGGGTGCCCTGGCTGTACAAATTGTCTTCTTACAGCCAAATAGCGGTATAACAAATAAAGAAAGCTTGGAAACATTTTGGTGACCATTTCAATCAACTTAATATATACCTCTTTCGGTTTGCCTGGGTACCATGTAGCGTAGAGGAGCAAAATCTGGATGGTACCCGGACTATCTTTTGGTGCTATATATAATGAGGGCAATCGCAAATTTATCCAGCTATTAGTTCCCATAAGTGAGTAAATAATAATGAATAGACCAGAGCCTCCGTAATGATCCGCGCAGCTAGAGAACCGGAACATCTCCCCGGCTTCTGCAGGAAATGTCAGTCCTTGTTATCTCTCGTTCTCCTGAAAAGGTACTGCCTTAAGCACGCGTGAGGGAGTCATTATATATAATGAGCGAAAAATCGGGTGGTTACACCTTAAAAAAAAGAGCGGGAAAAGAGAGATTTCCGTCGCTTTTGGCTGGTGAAGTTTGTGAAAATTCACGTTTTTTTTTCAAAGGCGTAATTATATATAATGAGCGAAAACTCGGGTGGTTACCCTTTAAAAAAAGAGCGGAAAAAGCGGAGAAAATAATCTAAGTCAGCTTTTCGTCAATTTTGGCTAGTAAGATTTGTGAAAATCCACTTTTTTGAATTTACGTGAGAAGATTGAGGATAAAACAGATTCAGTTGATTTCATTATTTTCACAGGAAATTAAGAAATACGATGAAAAATAATCTATTACCACTACGTTGTGAAAATCCATGTTTTTTTCATTGCGTATTCATAAGATAATAATGATGAACAAAAATTCACTCTTCGATATATCCTTAATCCCCAACACTTCTTTCTTTCTTGTGATTCACCTTAGAATTTTTATTGTCCCTTTCTAAGAAAGGCTTATTGGGCATTGTAGACCACCCAAACAGTGCATTCAGTACTAATTAGCGGTAGAGCAACCGTAACTCTCCTTTAGAAAGCTCGTCCTCAGTCACTACCACCACCTTTTGTCCGACATATTTGATCCTGATAACATTTACACCTGGCATACCCTATGTTCGTAGACTCCATTATTTGTTTTCTTATAATTATTATTAGCGTTCTTATTGTCACTACTATCATTTGTTCACTTATATTTTATGTGTCCGTGGGCATGTTTTTATTTGTTTGTCATTGGTTATGATTGTTTCTTGTTTTATCTGTATATGTTTGCATAAGTCTTTGGTGTTACTTTTTATTTTATTATGTTTTTAATTTGGACAGGGGGCTAAGACAAAGGCTAGACCTGTTCCCCCTGTCCAATTACATACTTTGTTATGTAATGAAGCTGAAATAAATAAATAAACTCCTCTTGCTCTCTTGCTCTCTCTCTCTCCATCAACCTGAGGCGATGACATTTTCATTGTCTATTTTAAAGAAAGGCTCTTTTAGAGACCTGACAGCCAGTGCAGTCATCACTGATTAGGCCACACCAAGTAAATTTTATGGATGACGTCCGCGCGCGCATTGATTTTGGCCTGTTCCTAGAAAAAAAAAACAAGAAATTCCGCTTCCTGTAACTATGACCAAAGAGTCACGTCAGTGCCGCAAATCGTCAGATTGACGTGAAGCCCGTAACGCGAAAACAGGACAGGACGACAACTGCTGTTCCACCTGATTTATTGCTGTTTTGATGATGAATAAAAGACTTCTTGTTTGTTACACTGTGTAACCTCATTCAATTTGTGTCATAACATTTGTCGTCTCTTAGTATATTTCTAATCTAGGCATCTTGTTTTTTAGGGCCCTTCTTGTTTTTTTCTCGCCCTCTCGCATTAGATTTAGGGTCTCCAAAGAACGTCATCCATAAAATTTACTTGGTGTGGCCTTAGTGTTAGCGCAATCGTCAGCCATGTTGCTTTCTCTGCGTGAAAAGACACTGCCTGGAGCTTGCAACCGCGAAATCCAGGCTTTTTTCACTGCTTATAGAAGATGTAAACTAAACGAATCAGTCCATTAAATCTTTGGTATATGATCACCAAGATGTGTTTTTACTCATGGTATAATCTCCAAGCACGTCTTTCGATTGTCGGTTGTTAGCTAAGACAGTATTAAATTGGCCAGGCTGTATCAATCCACCGGAGGCGAAATGGTAACTGTCCTTGGTGCTGAAATGGTAACTGTTTGGCCACTGGATACTGCCTGGCCAATTTGACACTCTCATCGCGGCTACAGAAAGATCTGCTTGCAGAATACCTATTAATCTAAACACACTTTCTGACAATGCTAAACAAAGTTTAGTTCTTCGCGTCAGTTTGGTTTGTTTGACATTAACTGTGAAATTATGTTAGCCGCGCAAAACTACATCAGAGATACAAAACGCTTCTAGTTGTATGTGTCCTGCTATTGTTTCCTTCTCTTCTGGGATGGGAGGTTTGACTCATGCTATCCATAGTTTTCAAATGTCTTCTAAACGTCTTTTTTTTTCATTATAAAAGTGGCTGCGAGAATATAAGTTGTAGCTAACTTGAGTTCGCAGCCACTTAGTCCATGTCCTTTTATTTGTATTCATCACTGTGCTTCTGAATAAAAAAATATTACCTTTGATCAACCTTATACATTCTCACTGTCCAATTCTAAGAAAGGGCATTGGATATCGGAGAAGAGTCATCACTAATAAGCGTTAGAAACACGTCAAAGCAGTCATATTTCAAACAGAAGAACGGTCTTCAGAATTCGTCGTGCGATCTGTCGAAATAAAAAGGGAGCAAAATTTGCCGCAGGGAAAAATCCTTGAAAATACACTAATTGTGCGGAAGTTTACAGCAGCGCAGAAAGAATAACAAAAAGCGTCAGAAAACAGATGCTACTCAGGAAGAAGAGACCTATTGCCTTTTTGAAAATCCTTCAACATCTGCAAAATCGAACGCAGGCAAAGGAGGAAAGTGCACATGCCTAACCCTGAAAACGTTTTGTTACGTTTAACTACATAAATACTCCGCCAAGGACAAGAACGTCATTAACACCAGGATTTGCGATAAGACGAAGCAGGTGCTTCTCCTGAAGTGTTTATTAGTAACTCGTTAAAAACCTACGAACTACTAAAAAAACACTTGAGAAGTGTAGAGGGTTCGTTACTGGGCTCTTACCGAACATCTGGTTGTAAGTTCCATCCGAGAAGGTCTAGGGGATCCCTGATGAACCTCCGGCACTCATCTGCACTTGAGCCGAGTATGAAAATTAATACATAGTGCCTTTTGTACGTCGGTGAAGGTTAGACATCCAGGTATGACACGACAAAAAGATACGACAAAAAAGTTACTCAAGCAACTGGATATGATTTTGGAAACTGTCAGACGTTTCAGCTAGTATCCACTGCCTGAGGTTTTGCCAACTTTTGTGATAACCAGTTGATTGTTTCTACTTCGTCTCACGTACCCATATGTTTCTCCAATGCTTATTCAGATGACTCTATATGAAAAGTTAAAGAATGAAAAAGTACCACTAGATTGACAGTGGTTGTGAATCTACTGGTACTATTCTATTCTCTAACTTCTTGTATGTTCTTTAATGCTTATTCATATGACTCTATTTAGAAAGCTAAAGAATGAAAAAGTACCGATAGATAGTGATTATGAATCTACTGGTACTATTCTATTCTCTCTAAATTCATGTATGTTCTTTAATGCTTATTCAGATGACTCTATGTGAAAAGTTACAGAATAAAAAAGTAGCAGTAGATACACAGTGGTTGTGAATCTACTGGTACTATTCTATTCTCTAACTTCTTGTATGTTCTTTAACGTTTATTCAGATGACTATATGGAAAGTTAGAGAATGAAAAGTACCAACAGATAGTGATTATGAATCAACTGTATCGGTATCTGTATAGATATAGCCGGTATAACCGCCCTTCGACGTAACACACCAGCTTCGCAGGCACGCGGCGCGGTGGCAGCTAGCTACATCACACCGAACGACTTGTTACACTCAATCTTTGCACATTTGATTGCAGGAGTTGTTTAAAGCTTTCTAGTGATGATGCCCCAACTGTGCTTGGTGACAACGAGTTCCAGTCTACGATAGTTCTGGAGAAATACGAGTTTTTGAATACCTCTGCCCTCAATTCTTGGTTGATAACTCTGATATTTGAAGGCATGACTGTTTGGCGTGTGGCCTTAGAAGATGGAAAAGTACCAGTACACAGTGTGCGTCATTATGCTGTCACACCATTGAAAACAGCCGCCTACGGCAGGGAGGAACAACAATATACCCTCCAAACCTACGCGTCCAGTAAGAAAGGAAAGATAGCGGCAGGATGTGCATGAGGATTAACAATGTGTTTTTTTGCCTGGAGCGTTTATTAGTTCCTTTAGAAATATAACATGAGAAGTCCTGTCGCTTCGTTACCGGTCTCTCATTGTACATGACCCTCCGGCTTGACGTATGTAGGAGTTTGTTTCTAACAAAAGATCGGAGCTCATTTGTACATGAGTAAAGTGTGAACATTCGTGTTCGGGCACAACAGTTAATTAAGGTAATGTAAGGATTTGAATCCAGGGCCGTTGGGTTCTAGCTATAGGTCAACAAACTTAGTGACTATAGAAAAGAAAAGACGTGTTCAAAAACTCGTTTTTTCCAGAATAAATGTCCAGACTATGCATGATGTACAAAATGACTAATAAACTGGTGGACGTACCAACCACTAAGTACCCAATACCAGCTCAGAAAAGAACGAGAAATAGTCATGCCTTCAAATATTAGACTTATCAACCAAAGATTGAGGTGTTAAAAAACTCGTATTCTCCAAGAACTATCGTAGAGTGGAACTCGCTGTCACCCAAGCACAGTTAGGGCATCATCACTAGATGGCTTGCGCGCGGGTAGGATAACATGTAATAATGTATCAATATGTATCAATATGAGTGCTTTTGTACATAGTTTAGTTCATATGTCAAGTCGGGTATAAATAGCTTTGTGTCTGTTTTTAAACCTCGACTTTCTGTAGCTGATCATGAATTGCGTGAATTTGTCCCTGAACCGTAGTGCTCTTTCGTGTACATGTAAGTTCTCACTTCAATACGGACTGTGTAAAGTTCAAACAGAGACGAAGCCTCTGGTACAGAGTTGTTTGTGAGATTTAATCCAAGGCCACACATTTACGCAATTCAGCCAGTTCTGTAGCCTGGTATCCAGTCTTACGTGATTGGGGGTGTTGGAGTGTTCAGGCAAGCTGTGTGTTCGGGGGCTCTGACTAATAGCTTCCCCCGCCCAGTGCAACAGGCCGTCCCGGTAGGAGTGTTACGCTAATAAGAGACAGTATGCTTGGGGATTTGGTGGAGGGCTAATCAATCTCTCGTGAAATACACACCGGGAAACCTATGTGAGGCGGGCGGAACAGAGCTCTTGCGGCCCC
The DNA here is from genome assembly GCF_001625305.1 of Branchiostoma belcheri. Taxonomy (NCBI): domain Eukaryota; kingdom Metazoa; phylum Chordata; class Leptocardii; order Amphioxiformes; family Branchiostomatidae; genus Branchiostoma; species Branchiostoma belcheri. Next base: position 1,879,019 of record NW_017804187.1, read on the forward strand.
CACCATGATCAGACTGGATACCAGGCTACCGGTTCTGAAGATTGGTTGACCTTAATGGTTTTACCTGGAAGATCTGTATATAGCATAATAGCGTAAATTTGTTGAACCTTAGTGCTCTGAACCTTAGTGCTCTGCCTTGTAAGCTCTCACGCTATGGAGGTAACGAATCAACGCAAGTGGGAAACTTCAAACCAGTCTGTGTAAAGTTCACACTGAGACGCCTCTGGTACAGAGTTGTTTGTGAGAGATGGTCCAAGGGCAAATTCACGCAATTCATGCCGAAAGCTTCTTTCCTACTGTAGAACTACATCACTATGGAACAAGCTTCCTTGTGGGGTCGTGTGGTGTAGCGGCAGAGTGCTCGACTCGGAACCAAGAGGTCCCGGGTTCGAATCCTGTCATGCCACCGATCTTGTGCCCCTGGAAAAGGCACTTTACACGACATTCCTCACTTCGCTCAGGTGAAAATGAGTATTGTATTGCCCCCTGTGTTGGTGGCGGCATTAATATAAGTTGAAAAACTTAAGTGTGTCGTCACCACGTCTTGTCACGAACTTTTGCTGAGAGAAATAGCGACAAGCTATGATGATGATGATGTCTTGTGATTTGAGATGTTGGAATGTACATTAAAGAAAAAGAGACGGCGGCTTTGGTACAGAGTTGTTTGTGAGAGTTGGTCCAAGGCCCCAAATTCACGCAATTCCGAGCGGCTACAACATTTGGAGTTTCAAAAACAGTAGGGTCGACCAGGCTTCAGAAGCGGCGGGGAAGAGTAAAAAATGGCTATATAGTCAGATAACATGCCAGGGGAGTTAGTCCGCTAAAAAACATTAATAGGTACAGTTTGCCGCTCTAGCAAGCTACGGAAGCGACTGGAAAGAGTAGAAATTGGCCAAATAGACAAAATATCATAGCCGAAGTATGTACAGGGCCAAAGAAGTAAAGCATGCATACAACTATGCTCTCACGACCGTATCATGTCCAGATTGCGTACCATTGAAAATATCGTGAATGATGCTGATTATCCTCTATCAGGCTTGGGGAGGCAGCTGGAAAGAGTAGAAATCGTCCAAATAGAGAGATAGCATGCCAGCAGGGGAGTTGGTCTGCTGGAGAGAACAGAGCGGCAAACTGTTCTCTCCATCAGACCAACTCCCCTGGCATGTTATCTCTCTATTTGGCCGATTTCTACTCTTTCCAGCCGCCTCCCAAAGCCTGGTAGCAAACGGCTTGAATTAGTACTAGTATATATCCCGCGCCGACGTAGAGCATCTATTGCCTGCGTCGCAGTAAACAAGTCCTCTCCTCTTTCATTCCAACAATTGTTCCTGTCTCGTGCATTGATCGATGAAGCTGTTTTCTAAATTCTCACATCTGATCTGCTAATCATCTTACATAGAGCGCTTTTGTGATCGAATGTAAATTCTTAAAACTGATAATAGAATACATTAATTCTATGACGATCTATGGCACCGATTTTGGCATGCATGGACATGGTTTTGATTAATGACATACGTGTACTGCAACTTTGCAAATATGAAATTATTTCATGTACATTATTGTGTTACGTTGTCATGTACGCTGATTTTTGGATAAACTGAAACGGAGATATCAAAGTTAGGGGTGATGCGAACGAGAGAGAGAGAGACGAAAAGGGGAGAGAGGGAAAAAGAAAGGGAGGGAGAAAGTGTGTGAGTGTGTGTGAGAGAGGGGGAAGTGTGTGTGTGTGTGATAGAGAGAGAGGGAGGGAGAGAGAGAAAGGGGAGAGAGAAAGAGGGGGAGAGAGAAAGGGGGGAGAGAGGGAAGTGTGTGTGTGTGAGAGAGAGAGAGAGAGAGAGAGAGGGGAGAGAGAGGGAGTCAGAAAGGGAGAGAGAAGAAAGAGAGGGGAGAGATAAAGAGAGAGGGAGAGATACAGACGTACATTTTGTACAGAGACAAATGCTGCCTAAAATATAACCTTTACTTCTCATCATGGCGATACAATAATTAGCTTTGACTTTGACGTCTGCACTACTACATGAAAACCGAGATTCTGGCAAACACGCTAAACCTGTACGTGCGTGAGAGAGAAAGAAAGTGAGAAAGAAAGAGGAATTCGAAGAGATAGAGTGAGGTAGCAAAGTCAGGGGTGAAAGAAAGAGAGAGTGTGTGTGTGTTTGAGAGGGAGGGAGAGAGAGAGAGAGAGAGAAAGAGAAAGAGAGAGACAGACAGAGAGACAAACCGAAACTGAGATAGGAAAGCCAGAAATGACGAGAGAGGGGCGGGGGAATACAGACATACAGATAGACAAAGACTGCCTAAAATATAACATTTTACTTCTCAAATGCATCACGAAGATAACTCTGACTCTGACGTCTGCACTACTACATGAAAACCGCGATTCTGGCAAACATGTACGTGCGTGGGCACAACTCAACTCCAAACATTGAAACAACTCTCTTTGTTCTCCCCAAACCCCCACTGTGCCGCTAGCGGAGCCCCTGCAGTTAGCTAGTGCGACAACAGAACTTGAAAGAGCGTCACAGAGAAGTTGACTGACAGGCGCACGCACGAAGTTTTCTATTCAGGCCACAGCAAGTCATTTTTATGGATGACATCAACGCGCGCATTGATTTTCGCCTGATTTTGGAAAACAAAACAAGAAATTGCGTTGCCCTCTGACAGTGGTCAACATGTCGAAAATGGGCAATGTCTGTTGCCATGCCGGGACGTGGATGGCAGATAAATATTAAAGGCATCCAGTGTAATTTTTAGGGCTTGTAAACACGATTTTTGAAAGCTAATATTCTAGACACTTATCTACATACTGAGTTGAAACAACACTATCCCGATGTGTATTCATCCTCATGGAGCAGATATCTGCCAGAAAATGGTTACTGGAAGGGCCTTAGCCTCGGCTAATTTTTAGGGTACCACCCAGAAAATAAAGGACTCGTCTTGGGGCTTGTTTCTGCAGTTTAAAATGGCAAAAGTACGAAATGCTGATTTAAATGTGCTAATGTGTCCTATCGCATTAGATTTGGAGTGTACGGACGATGCCATCCATAGAATGTGTTTGCTGTAGCCTTAGCTAATTGTGGACGTGGTTTGTGCGAAAAACGACAAGCTCACGTGTCGGTTCTGGTGACAGGCTTCACATGCGAACATCCGCGGTACGGGAACTCAAAGGAGGGTCTGCATGGGGGGATCTCGGTAATTTTTTTATTCCAACATCTAATCACCAGACGTGGTGACGGCACACTCAAGTTTTTTCAACTTATATTAAATTGTATATATATTTTATATTAATTTTTATATTAATTTTTCAACTTATATTAAATTATATTAATGGCGCAGGACGCTGTGCAGACGGAGGGACGACTTTGACGCAGGCCACTCACAATGATGAGGAGACCCACTCAAGTACAAGTACAAGTAAGTATTAATGCCGCCACCAACACAGGGGACAATACAATACTCATTTTCACCTGAGCGAAGTGAAGAAAGTCGTGTTTAGTGCTTTTCCCAAGGGCACAAGATCGGTGGCATGTTAGGACTCGAACCTGGGACCTCTTGGTTCCGACGACCTACGGGGGTACCGACAAAAAAGAGCCATATATAAAAAAGTTAGCGATCATTACCCCACAACATCTGCTTGGAGGGTAGGTGAAGGCTGGTACGCGGCACCGTTAGAAAGAAATCTGAGACACGTCGATGACGATTAGGCATCCGGGAAATGAGATACTCAAGGAAATTGTTACTCAAGCAACTGGATACTTTTTGAAAACTGTCAGAAGTTTCAAGTAACATCCGCTACTAGACAGTAACTGAACATAGCAGATGCCAATTGAAACGTCGCTGACAGTTTTCAAAAGATATCCTGTTGCTTGAGTAGCAATTTCCTTGAGATTTCAAACTTCCGAAAAGTATTGGAGTTTAACGTTCCCTCTGGCGATTCTTGGCTTCCTGAATTTCTGCTAGCCTCTACCAGGCTTCGGGAGGCGGTTGGAAAGAGTAGAAATCGGCCAAACAAAGAGATAACATGCCAGTGGAGTTGGTCTGCTGGGAAAGAACATTTTGCCGCACCCGAAATGTTCTCTCAACGGACCAACTCCCCTGGCTAGATGGCAGTTTGAACTGTCATTATGCCAGTCAATCTTCCCAACCAACGTGCTGTCAACCTAATCTGTCTGGACAAAGCACTCTACGAAGTCTAACCCACAGCACGCAAAACAACAAGCTCTTTCTACGTGTAAAGTTCCTCTGTGATAAACATAATGTTTGATTTGATTTATTGAAATTGCAACAGTGCACTACACGCGGAACAGAGGCAGCTGTTGCTGGTGTTGTGTCCAACAAATAAAAATATAAGATATACTCATTTTCACTTGAGTCAAGTGGGGAAAGTCGTGTTAAGTGCCTTTCCCAAGGGCACAAGATCGGTGGCATGTCAGGACTCGAACCCGGGACCTCTAGCTTCCGAGTCGAGTACTCTGTCGTTGCGCCACACACACGATAATTTTACTTACAGTTAGTTTCTGTGTTATAGACACAAACGGGCAAAATGATTACCCTTCTGTGCAAACTTCTAGCGGGGCAGCGTTTGTTTCTACGAGCGTGTGATGGTTCCGCGTATGACCGCGTATGAGCGCCCTCTGGCGAAATCAATGGTATATGCAGGGCTGAACAGTTATATACAGTAATCTGAGCCCCAAGGTTTTAATTACAAGAATCGAAATCCGTTTTTAATTTGAGTATAACAAAATAAAAAAGAAGGAAAACTAGATAAAAGAAACAAGAGTTTTCTTTACTATTTTCTTTTGTTTTGTAACGTTTCGACGTTACTGAGACAGGCAAATTAAGAACTTACTTTAATTTAAGAAAGAGGATAGAAAAAGGATGAGTCAAGCTACAAGCGACAGGTTACCGTCGAAGTGGCCCCACCAACCCACTCCTGCCAACGTGACACATCAAAATGAAATAATGACATAAAAGACAGACATTTTACGACGAAAGAATCGAAATCCATGGTTAGATTTGCACTTATCTAGACTGCGCATGCCTTGCACTAGCCTCTATCAGGCACCGCGGATCGCTGGAAAAATAGTAGAAATTGGCCGAAATAAAGGGATAGTATACCAGAGAAGATTCAGGGCCATAGAAGCTCCAATTTCTACTATTTTTCCAGCGATCCGCGGTGCCTGGAAGAGGCTAGCCTTGCACGCCGGCCTTGCCCTACAACGTGCGTGTATTGTACATCGTCCTTGCCCTTCAACGTGATATTCACTCTCTTCCACTCAAGGCTTATTAATAGACGAACGCGTTACAGTCAAAACGAACTTAAGAACAGCGGGGCAGCGCATATGTAGACGTTTTCATCGAATTGAATCATCTAAAAAACAGGACACGTTCTCTGAAGAGCGTCGGTGAAGGTTAGACATCCAGGTAATAAGATACGCCAAAAAGCAGTTACTCAAGCAACTGGATATGATTTTGGATACGGTTCTTTGGAGAGGCATGGCAAAAGAAAACATGTAGGGGTGAACAGGTACATTTGTATACTAGTATACTAACTCGGAGACCCCTAGTGTTTTAATTTATTGTAATTACAGGAATCGAAATCATTCCAACCATGCTGAGATCTCTACTTCTCCTAGCCGCGGCGACTGTTGCAGGGCTTCTCTTGCTTGCTAACAATAGTACGGCTAATGTAAAAGACTGCAAGCAAGAGAAGCCCTGCAACAGTCGCTGCGGCTACACTTCCCCATTCTGCGCATGGCTTACACATCGTCCTTGCCTTTCCACGTGGAATCCACTCTCTTCCTCTCCTAGCGTATTAATAGACGAACGCGTATGGAGATGTACAGTCAAAACGAACTTAAGAATAGCGGACAGCTCACGCGTAGAGACGCGTTTCCATGAGTACAATTGAGTTGTCTGAAAAGATGAAACGAGAGAATGACAGAAAGCGTTCTTTGAAGAGACATGTCAAAAGGACATACACAAAGGCGAAGCGCAATCTTTGACGTCTTTAACGTAGTGCCGACGTTCTAACAAGGTATAACATTTAAATAGACATGTGGATCCTAATAAAGTCAACGTCAACAGAAGCCGCGGCCCTTTGTGGCTCACTGAATCAGGCGGCTTTATTCGTTTTGGCGTTCTGATGTTTTTATACAGGACATTGTAGGCTCATTCATGTCAATTTTGGTGATTTCTTTGGCATATTTTTATATGACTTCCAACTTGACATTTGTGTGGCCAATTAGCAAGGTTTTGCGATCACGGTCTAAAGACATCTAGACAGGAAAATAGCATATACGGAGTAAGATACACAAAACATGGGTACAGAAATCATATAAACATAAATCCAAGTCCAAATCAAAGGTGAGACTAGAGACATCAAATGAAATTAATTTGCATTTGCACCGAGTTGGTAGTATTTGCAACAAAGCGTTTTGTATGTAATTAACGTCTTTCTACTGTAGCGACGTTGCCCTCGCGCACCCAGCGCACGATATTTTCTCGGTCCAGGATCCGTACATACGGCTTTCTCTGATTAGCACTCAGCATTTGAGAAGAGTGTGGGAGTTAAATACACACCACTACAAGTAGACTAGCCCCCTGCTGTAGTGATTGCACAACTGTGTGGTCCAAGGGCTGTACTAATGGCTAACTTTTTTAAACTACTGTAGCTCCGTTTCCCTCGCTATCTCCGCACCCAGCGCACGATATTTTCCCGGTCCAGAATCCGCCAGAGGGCCCGCTCGTTGCCGAAGTTGTGCGCTGTGTCGTTCTGTCTGGGCTCCGTGAAGATTTCCTGGTCATAGTAGTGCATCGGGTACCTGGGGGGGGGGGGGCATATATATAACAGAGCGGAATCAGGAAATCACATAAAGTTATAGCTAACAAACTGTCTATGATAATCACACAAAGACACACACACATAAAAGCACGCACACACACGCACACACACACACACACACACACACACACACACACACACACACACACACACACACACACACACACACACACACACACACACACACACACACACACACACACACACACACACACACACACACACAAACTACACACACAATCACAACTACCACACACACACACACACACACACACACACACACACACACACACACACACACACACACACACACACACACACACACACACACACACACACACACACACACACACACACACACACAAACTACACACACAATCACAAACTCCACATACACGCACACACACACACAACTGTGCATAAATATGTTATATACTACTATTTCACCTGGGATCAAAGCCGAACCCGTACAGAGAGACCTGGTCGCACAAGTGAACCGCCATGAAGGCAGTGAAGACTCCGGTTGTGGGTCTCTGCCCGGTCGCGTTTAGGTAGTTACAGAACACATAGCGAAGGAAGTCGGGATGTGCGAGACACAACCGCTCAGGCCGCACCAGCTTTGGTGCTCCAGGGTAGCTAGAGAGAGACAGAAACAACTAGAATCTGAAAGGTAACATTTGAAAGCAAATGCATTGTGTTTACCTCCATATGGTCTAACGGCATAAACAGAACACTGGTTTCTACCGTCTCTACTGTTCTGTTTATTCTTATTACTTTGAAGGGTATAAAAACACATTATATATGGTGACCAGACCCTCCAATTTTGCCCTACCACTTGCTATATAACGTTCATGGCGCTCCAGCCTCACTAGCTTCGGCACTCCTGGAAAGCTAGAAAAAGTCAGCACCAACTGTCTTTTATAAGTAGTTTGTCCCCTTATAACAGTGAAACCTAGTAAAATTAGTTTTGCTGTGTTTTGTGGTTCTCTTCAACTAAAATAAAATATTACACCAGAAATATTTGAAAAGTTCGGTACAACAATGGTTGGATTTTCACACATTGAGAACCATACCCATATTTTCGGCACTCTGGGTCCCCGTCTGTCCAACACTTTGGCGGCGGGACTTTCTTCCGTACCAGCCAGCCGGCCATCCAGGCCACGTCCCAGTCTTTGAACGGGATGTACACTAGAACTGGGTCCTAGAAAAGGTTACCGACACATTTTTTGAATATCCCAACATGTAATCACCAGACGTGGTGACGGCACACTCAAGTTTTTTCAACTTATATCAATGCCGCCACCAGCACAGGAACAGTACAATACTCATGTTTACCTGAGCGAAGTGAGGAAAGTCGTGTAAAGTGTCTTTCCCAAGGACACAAGATCGGTGGCATGTCAGGACTCGAACCCGTGAACTCTTGGTTCCGAGTCGAGCACACCCCACACTACTGACAAATCTAAATGTATAAATCTAAACGTGCAGAAGTATGACGACAAGACAATGACGTAGGCATGGCGTACCGAGTGGATGACGTGTTGCATGTGTGCGGACTCTGGGAAGAAGATGTAGAAGGAAGTCTTGTTCCCAACGTCCCGAACGTACCAGCTTCCCACCAGGGCGTGGTTCAACCTGGGAAAACATTGTTGTATTTGTTAAGAAGTTCCGAAACTATTGGGACAATCAGAGAAATACACACACACAACTCGGCCACCCAAAGCAATACTTTCGTACCAGTAAACAAAAAGGCTATACGACCTTTACATTTTCTGTATCTGTATAGCCGTTATAACCGTCCTTTGCCATATAACGCACCAGGTTTGTGGGCACGACCTGTCACACCTAACCTTTTAACATCTAATTGCGCAAGTTGTTTGAAGATTTCTAATGACAATGCTCTTACTGTACTTGGTGGCAGCGAGTTCCACTTGGAGAAACATTGTCGTATATGTTAAGAAGTCCCTAAGCTATTGGGGAGAAACAGGTAAGCTAAATGGACATGGGATCTTTACATTTTCACCGATTACACACATAATCCTTGTTATCTGGTTACAAGCGTTGTTTTTGCGTTGATACAAGATTGTTTCTAGTGATGACGACCCCACAGTGTGGTGGATAGCCTCTACCAGGCTTCAGAAGTGGCTGGAAAGAGTAGCCTAACTCCCCTGGCATGTTATCTGTCTATTTGGCCAATTTCTACTCCTTCCAGCCGCTACCCGAAGCCTGGTAGAGGCGCGCGGTATCGAGTTCCACTCTACGATTACAGTTCCATAGAAAAAAGCAAGTTTTCAAACACCTCAATTCTGACTCAATAAGATTTCCTACCTGAAGACAAAGTCTATCTCCTTCTATTCCCGTTCTTTTCTGCTCGAGCTGGTGTTACTAGGTAACTTAGTACATGTAGTTGGTTCGTCCACCAGTTTAGTAGTCATTGTGTACATCATGCATAGTCTGGGCATTTTCTTCTGTCCTTTTCCCTACCTGAAGACGTAGTCATGGCTGTCTATCTCCTTCCCCCTCAGAGACCCTTTCAGCTGCCCGCCTGTCCCCACCACCGCGCACCGCACGCACTTTCTCCTCGGCATGCCCCACACGGGAGGGTCGGGAAGCACGCTGAAGATCTCTTCAACCGCTGGAAGTGGACAAATTAACAAAAGAATCGAAAACCAGAATTGGAATATGGTGCACGATGATTTAAAAAAGACAACACACACATACACATACACAGATACAGACACACACACACACACACACACAGACACACACACACACACACACACACACAGATACAGACACACACACAAACACACACACACACACACACACGGTGGATTGCGGCTCATTCCTTGACAAAGACTGGAGTTGTACAGTGAAAAAAATTGGGTGTTATAATTAGCATTCAGCACTTGCGAGAAAGAGTATAGCCACGGTCACACATTCATTCCCTTTTCCCGAATCTATCTGAAATTTCGTACCAGTTTTGTTCTTGTCCTTGTAGCCAAACGGCAGCAGATATTTGGACTGTAGCTTCTGGAAGCTCTCGGCTTCCAAGTCTTCTCTGTCCATGAACATCTTGATGTCCTCGATGTATCTAGACTCGAACCATCGAGATTTGTTCTTCCGGTGCAGTAGCCCGAACGGACACGTCTGTGCAAGCAGAAAAAGAAGAAAGAACTTGAAAACTAGAGAAGTAACATTTGCAAAGCTAATACGTAATGTTTACCTTCGGACATGGTCTGCTCTATTTACATATATGTACTACGAGTATATGGTGACAGGAGCAGAGCAGACCATGAAATTGCAACATTATGTAACCCAACACCAGTCACCTTGGTGACAGACGTCAACAAATCATCTCATTGGCCAGGCCAGAGGTTAGTGTTTGGAACAGAAGAGGAGGAAGAAACTGAGTAAAAACAATATGTTTTCCTTCGGTAAACATAATTAATTAACAACCGCAGAACAAAAATCTTTTATTCTGTTATGTTTACCTTCGCAGAAGGAAAACATATTGTTTTGTTCAGTTTCTTCCTCTTCGAATCTCCAGACAAATAAGGTCAATGACCTGCACCAGACGTCTGTCATCATGGTAACTAGTATTGGGTTACATCAAGTTGCAATTTTATAGCAGGAGGGATTTAGACTCCCGTATGAGCATATGTACTAGCCTGACCAGTGGAGGGGCTGCTAGAAGTGTGATATAGTCAGGCTAGCTATGGATTATCAAACCATCAACAGTACATGTGGTAATACACAATACTCGCTTTTTCTTGGCCTCTACCAGGCACCGTGGATCGCTGGAAAAATACTAGTAGTAGAAATTGGGCAAAAAAAAGGAATACAATGTAGTATACCAGGGGAGTTAGCCGGCCAAAGAAGCTACATCAGTGGGTCACAAAATGTACCCTCTCTGGCTGGCTAACTCCCCTGGTATACCACATTGTATTCCCTTCCTTTTGGCCAATTTCTACTACTACTTCTAGTATTTTTCCAGCGATCCGCGGTGCTTGGTAGCTTTAGATGGCTAGAATGAATGAATGAATGAATGAATGAATGAATGAATGAATGAATGAATGAATGAATGAATGAATGAATGAATGAATGAATGAATGAATGAATGAATGAATGAATGAATGAATGAATGAATGAATGAATGAATGAATGAATGAATGAATGAATGAATGAATGAATGAATGAATGAATGAATGAATGAATTTATAATGCTACATGTAGCTCTTTCTCACCGAGGGTCTAAACCGCCTGTCCCTGGTGTAGCTTTCGTACTGTAGTTCCCAGTTCGGGTCCAGTTTCGGCTGAAAGTGCTCCAGAAAATCGTACATGACGTCCTCTCTGTCCTTGGCGTCGAACAGTGTAGAAGTCATACCAGGCCTTCTGCAAAAATGAAATTTGTTTTATATCTCTAGTAATTCCTAAGACTTTTACGTTTGCCTTTTATCCTTCTATGCTTCGTATTATGTTACACGGTATGATATACATGTAACATCGAACCCCATGGGCATGAACATGCAAATATGGATTCAATTATCAAAGCCTTTGCATTATTCTGTGCGAGAAAGATTCAGTGGCTACATACATCTAGCTTTATATGTTTAACTGTTTTGTAAATAATGATAGATATAGTGAAAACGCGTATACGATACCAGATTTACAGATACCAGATAACATGTCTCTGTATGTTATGTAAACGATAGAATGACGACACATATACGAGAAATAACGTTATGCCTGCCTGCCTAAGTGCCCAGGCCAGGTACTGGCCCCTTGCTCCCCTCCGTCAGGTTCCTCCAACCAGTTCTGTCAAGAGCGATAGCCTCAGCTACACTTAGAGTAATCCCTGTGTCACTCTGGATCTGATCTTTCCACCTCTTGGGTGGTCTTCCCCGGGGTCTAGGGTTTTGGAAGTCCTGGTGGTATGCCTTATAAACTAGGGTGTTTGTCGGTCTTCGCATCACATGCCCAAACCATCTGAGCCTTCTAGTGCGTATCCTGTCAGTGATGGTTTGTTCCGCCCCAAGTCTTGACCGTTATGACATAAATCCATATGCCTGTTTTGTCTCTCCCATGTTCACCATCAAATATCAAATCTACTGTTGATATTTTACCTTTAGACCTTGATGCAATAGTATGGCTACAGTATTTTTCTCATGGCAAAGACATACAAATTAGGACAATTTTATCTTATCATCTTATTACCCCCGAGATGTCTTTTAATAAAAATAAAAATACGTGAAAGCAATTCAAAAATGGCTTTCATCTATACGTATGAATCGACCTATGTTCAAACTTAAATAAAGTCAAGGATGGAAAAAAAATTGGGATGATTATTTTTAGATATGTCCAGATTTAAGTTAATTCAAGGACCGAAACAAATTGGAGGATATGTCTTTACCTATGTTCAAACTGAAATTATCTCAAGGACCGAAACAAATGGGAGGATATGTTTTACATAAGTTCAGATTTCAATTAACTCAAGGACCGAAACAAATTGAGTGTATTCTTACCCATGTTTAAACTTATATAAAGTCAAGGACGAAGGGTATGGATGAAACTGCAGGGGATATCTTTACATAAGTTCAGACTGAAATTACGTCAAGGACGGAAGAAATTAATGGCATTTTTACCCATGTTTAAACTTATATAAAGTCAAGGACCGAAATAAATTGAAGGATATGTTTTTACCTATGTTCAAACTGAAATTAACTCAAGAACGAAACAAATTGGAGGGTATGTTTTTGCCTATGTTCAAACTGAAATCAACTCAAGGACCGAAACAAATTGGAGGGTATAAGGACGAAACAAATTGGAGGGTATGTTTTACATAAGTTCAGATTTCAATTAACTCAAGGACTGAAACAAATTGAGTGTATTTTTACCCATGTTTAAACTTATATAAAGTCAAGGACGAAGGGTATGGACGAAACTGGAGGGATGGATGTTTTTACCTATGTTCAAACTTAAGTGAACTCAAGGACGAAATAAATTAAGGGTATGTTTTTACCCATGTTCAAACTTAAATTAATTCAAGGACCGAAACAAATTAAGGGTATGAATAGCAAAGAATGAAGATGACAAACGATCATCGAAACGTCGGCTCTTGAAAAATAAATGGTTGTGATGAAAGAACTTTACTATTCAGTACGTCGTTTACCAACCTGATAAAATTATTTACGAAATTAAGGGTATGTTTTTGAATGTGTTCAAACTTAAATTAACTCAAGGACCGAAACAAATTGGAGGGTATGTTTTTAGATTCTGACGTTAACCACTTTTGACTGATGGTTCCCAGATGTTGCACACATATCAGATAATGTTGGCACTTGCTGGCAGTTGTACAACTTACAGTGCCTGGCAGCCATAAGGCCACACCGACTTAATTTTATGGATGACATCCGCGCGCGCATTGATTTTCGCCTGTTCTAAAAAAAAAAAAAAAAAAAAACATCTGACCTGCCCTGGCTCTAGGCCTGGGTACCCCATGGTAATTTAGCGACAATACAGAGCCGGTGGTAACTAGAGCTGTGTACCGATACTCAGTACCGATACTGTACCGGAAAAATTGATTAGGTACAGGTCCAAAATACCTAATCCCTCCGTACCGGTACTGTACCTAAACAATTTCACACCAATTTTATGCCTATTTGTGACCTTAAATGTGGAAATAGCTGGTCGCCAATGGGTTCCAATGTAAGGACAGTGTGTTCATGAAAACAATAATACCTTACTTTTGCCTATATTTTATCTGAGCATTCTCCATAAACCAAAATTAAACCTTAACTATCAAGTGTATACATGTTTTTGTTGCTATTGAAAGAGTTCAGAAGAGCATGTAAATTGGTCGAATTTTTTAGGTACAGGTTCAGGTCCGGACCTGTACCTAAACCTGTGTACCTGTACCTGTACCTGTACCTAAAATTTGTTTAGGTACACAGCTCTAGTGGTAACCCAACTCAAGAACTCAGTACATACGTACAATGCCGATCCATAGATTCCGCAAAAAGCCAGCATGTGCCGGCTTGTCGTGTACGTCCCTATGTTCTGGTGTAAAAAAAATTCACAATACCAGCTTTGTATTCCTGTGGTTTAGTAGCATTTTTATTTTTGGCCGGCATTTTTTTATTCACAATACCAGCTTTATATTCCTGTGCTTTAGTAGCATTTTTGGCCGGCATTTATTTATTCGCCCGCGCACTAGTTTGGGGGTCTTCAGAGGATGTCATCCATGAAACTAAGTCGGTGTGGCCTTACAGTGCCTGGCAGCCATAACCACATACAGTCTTGGCTGCACTGCCGATAAAACTAATCTCTCTTTGTATCAAATATACCGCCTGTCGTGTTTTTAGTACCGGGGAGTGTTGGCTTATCTTGATGTCCATTTTAAGCTACACATAGTCTCTACCAGACCAAGGACATTATACAGAAGCTGGTGTGTTACGCCGAAGGGCGGTTATACCGGCTGTACCGATGCAGATACAGAAGTATTATTATACATAGTACTTCTGTGTAATGTCTTTGACCAGACTAACTACGCTGGCTATATAGGAGAATATTTGCCAAGGAAGTTTGGCCGCCTTTTTTATTTTATTTTTTTATTTACTTCATGTTCACCACAAAACAAGGCTCATGGGAGCCACTCAAATGTTTAAAGTTACTGTACAGCCAGTGAGGACAGATGTTTGTTGACCTTAGACTTGAAAAGTTTAAGGTTATAGTGACCATCATACCCATATGGGAAACAATCACGTGGTAGCTTGTTCCATAGTGATGTTGTTCTAGGAAAGACGCTTTCAGCGTGGAACCTCCTCCTTTTCAGCCAGCGCTGTTACTAGTGTTAGTTCGGCAAAGCATGATGCAAAATTGCCAAAAATCTCCCAGCGTTTGTCATCTGTCCAGGGCATACACTATCAGTGATAGAAAGCAAGCCCTCTAGGATCTATTGCTCAAGAGAGCGTCAAGTAATGTTAGATTGGAAATGACCGTTTCAGGTCGCTTAACAGGGCAACCTCAGAAATAACTGCATGGCAGCTGAGTTGGACATCGATTCAAAACAGACCCCAGCTGTACTTCATTTGGAAAATACATGGTTTTTAAATTGGACAAAACTAGACTCAAGCCGTAGGTTATTTGCAAGCGGAGTTTTTCCCACCACGGGGTTTCATGTACTGGATACATTTTGTATTACTGTTCGCGTGGGCGCACTCCGTTGACGAATTACTGACTAAATTTTTGCCAATCTACTATACATAACGCCTTAGGAAGGCCTGTTGGGGGGTATGTTTCCTCTTCCGTCGCCAAGAGATGATCATTACATACAACAAATGTTGTACATAGTTTCATCTTACATCTGTAATTTTTTCCCTTTAGCCAAATAGGGAGAATAACTTGGCTGGGAGTTTGACTAGCCTCCGTAGCAGGCTGATAGAACTGGGGGTTTGGTGGTCTTCGGCTGTTTTCTGATTAGCCCAGTTCTAAAAAACCGGGGTAATTCAACCAGGCCGGCTGTGTTGTCTATATGCAATCAGAAAATAGCACATAAAAGCTCCCAAAGACCCTGAAGACCCTCAAACCCCCCGTTTTGCCATGCTGTGTAGACTAGGCGTATGGACCCTCTCTGACCAATTTGATACTGTATTTCGCCACCCAAAGATCTGCTTGGAGATTACATAATCTCATCTTACCTGTAATTCTTCCCCTTCCGTACGAGGCTGTCCTTGATGTAGCTCGTCAGCAAAGTTGTAACCGCTGCCATGGCAACGACAACATACATACGGACCCTTCGCCACATCTCTCACGGTCCAAACAAGACTTGTCGCGCCGAAACTCCGGTACAAGATAAGCCAAAGGGGTCTCCCCAGAAATGTTTAGGGGAGAGGTACTCCCTAATAGGATGATGCCCAAAAAAATCTGCGAATTTTCATTAAAATACGAAAGGAAACGCCAAAAAAATAGTTAGTCAAGCAACTGGATATGATTTTGGAAACGGCCAGACGTTTTAGCTAGCATCCACCGAAGGTTAGACATCCAGGTAATAAGATACGCCAAAAAACAGTTCCTCAAGCAACTGGATATGATTTTGGAACGGCCAGACGTTTCAGGTAGCATCCACCACCCTATAAAACCCTAAATTTGAACATTTTAGGAGAGGTGCTAGGATTTTGGGGAGAGGGGGAGCACCCTTGCTTCATGGCTTGGGGAGAGTCCTGTAAATTAAAGCCGAACGTACGAGCAAGCGATATCGATGCGGGCCAGCCGAGCACTGTTCTTGGCAGCTAAACAAATAATTGGCGCGCACTAGTATTTAAGATCCGGCTTGGAGCCTTGCCCGATTATCCTACAGTCTTAAAAAAGTGCTTTTGAAAAAGCTTGAATTTCCACCAGGTTTGCGTTCGTGAAAGGTTTTCTCTCCAGTTATTGAAGTAGTCTCCATAGCATGCCAAAAACAGGGGGGGTTTGGGGGGTCTTTGGGAGCTTTTATGTGCTATTTTCTGATTGCATATAGACAACATAGCTGGTCTGGTTAAATTACCCCCGTTTTTTTAACTTGGCTAATCAGAAAACAGCCGAAGACCACCAAACCCCACTTTTTAAAGCCTGCTACGGAGGCTATTATTGAAGTAATGTTACACTAAATGTTTGAATTGGTATGTCCCAGGCAATTAAGTTTTACTTTTGACGTGGGTTTTTGTTCAAGCACTGACCGCAAAGACCGATCAAATAGCTTTGTCTGATGCTCACATAGCGCCTCTTTTTTAACGAAAAAACTTCAAGCAGATGTAGGACGCAGCTAAGAATCACTGAGTTGCGACAGAGTTTTTTCTCCCGTGTTTTATAACGTCTTTTCAGATGAAGGCGACAAGTAGCCTCTACCAGGCTTCGGAAGGCGGGAAAGAGTAGACATTGGTCAAATAGAGATAACATACCAGAAGAGTTGGTCCGCGATCCCGTCAGTATGTTCTTTCTCTATTTGGCAAATTTCTACTCTATCATTCCTGCCGTCTCCTGAAGCCTGGTAGAGACTAGGCGAGAAGTAAAAAGCGTGTGCATTACCGAAAAGACTAACTTCTTCTACCCGGGTTTTGATTACTCTAAATTATTCTGCTGAAAAGGCGTACTACATGGGCAAACCTCAAAGAGACTGAATCTCATATCTGCTTGGATTTGAGAAAAGAAAATATGGAACTTGTCAAGCACAGAGGTGGAAACTGTGTTGACAGATTGTGTCTGGGGAGCGTTCGTTATCGCTCATTAGCCTGCTTGGGGCTCTGGGAGGTGGTGTAACCATAACGTATTACAGTGCTTGGTCTAGAACCATGCTTTACCTGGTCCAGAACTGTGCTGTATTCAGAACCATGCTTTATTTAGAACCGTGCTTTATCCAGAACCATGCTTTATCCAGAACTGTGCTTTATCCAGAACCATGCTTTATCCAGAACTGTGCTGTATCCAGAACCATGCTTTATCCATAACCATGCTTTATTTAGAACCATGCTTTATCCAGAACCGTACTTAATCTAGAACCGTGCTCACAGAAAGCCTTGGATAGTACATGTGTATCTAGAACCTTGCTTTATCCAGAACCATGTTCAGGCACGGACCTGGATAGTCCACACATATCCAGATGCTTGGTATCCAGAACTGTGCCAATTCGTTTAGGCCCTCCAGCAACTGGAAGTATTAGCATGGTCGCATATGGCAGCACACATTTCTATTTCCTAGCCCTTGGGTCACACAGTTGTGCAATCACTACAGCAGGGGGCCAGCATTGCAAATTACACCAAACAACACATGCCAAAATCAAGAACGTTAGCTTTAATGCTTCTTGTTACTTCCCATGATTGTAGAGGTGGGCATACTGCCAACTGGCAATGGACAAGGCTGTCTTTAAACATCATGATTGTGCCAACTTTCAGTAGACTTTCTTTGGTAAAGCTTTGGTAAACAGTGTCTAAACTACTACTTTGTTGCCATCTACATAACAAATAGAACTTTGTACTTGTGTTACAAATCAACATGATTGAACAGTGTATCGTATACCTCTATCAACGTATAAAGGGGAAACAGTTGCAAAGGAACCTGTTGAAAAGATGATGACTTGTTAACAAGCTTTAGAAACTTTGCAAACTTTGTTGTGTGTATTTAGTTTCAAATAGTCTTTTGTACCAAAAGTATATTCTCTGATCTGTTGAAACAGTTTTTTGTAACAAAAGTATTATCTCATCTGGTCAAATAGTCTTTTGTACCAAAGGTATTTTCTCATCTGTTATAGAATATGTTTTCTTTTAAGTTAAAAAACTACAACAGAAAAGTTCTACATGTACTCCATGAAGTATAAAAATAACTAACATGTATGCATCACTTAAAAGTCATGAACATATCTCAACATAGCTATACGTAACGTTTTTTATCTCTTCTGCCGCAAAAGACTTTCATCTCAGATCTACAAGAAACAAGAAGTTTAAGAACAACATAAGGACTTAGTCGATGACTTGTGCTTCAAGGTACAAACATGTACTGCAGTGTTGGTAACCATTGAGCCTTGAGGTAGCTGTTTTCTCAAGTTTTTTCATGTAAGGGTTCAGAGTGGCTCCTGCTCTGTTCCATCACAGTGATCTGCAGAATATGGAAAAATAAAATCATGTGAACTGTTTAGTTTCACTGTACATACATGTACATCAACTTATATATCAGTGGCTTAACCCTCTGTCAGAAAATAATGTTAAGAATTGGACTTTCCAAATTCCATGTTACCCAATTTTACCGAGATGGCCAGCTAAGATGTTTTATGTCTTTCGAACAATGTTAAAATTGTAAACAAGAAATAAGAGACTATGCAATCCTTAAATTCATGAATTCCCCTATATATGTTGATCTGAATCATTTCTACAAGGTCCTTGAATGAAATAAAACGTAAGAGAGAAACATGAGAGAATTTGAAGTGCTCATTCTTTATAAGAAAATCCCTATGTCCTAAAACATATTGTAATTCCTGATTTTTTAACTGTACTGTTATGTTCACTGTTTTCACTGTCACTTCTGTACCGTGAACTTTCTCATTACAGTTAACAAATAATTCCTGGACTTTCTTTTTCCTGCACCTGTCGCCACCGTGAGTATATAGTTCCATGAACATATCCATTTTTCTCAGACCGTGAACTTTTGCTACCGTGAACATAAAGTGAATTTATTATCGCACCCACCAGGCCCATCCAGTCGTGTATCAGTCACCGTGGCTGACATGTCACCGTTAGGACTGTAGTAGGAAGATGGCAGGCTGCCTTTCAGCTGGGAGGACAGACTGCCCAGTCCAACTCTCAGGGGGGACAACTGTAGAATCAGAAAGTTCATCTGTGTTGGTAGTTACATGTTTAAAGTTAAAACTTTTGGTCCAACACAACAAAGTTCTCTCACCTAGAGCTTTCGAACTGCTTTTCAGGCAACACTATGATCCATATATATGTCTGCAATGTAGGTATGTCTGTATAACTAGAAGGTAACATTTGCAAAGCAAATGCATAATGTTTACCTTCACACATGGTCTGCTCAAATACATTCATATATATGGTCAGACAGGAGTCTAAATCCCTCCTACTATGTAACAATATGTAACCCAACACTAGTTCCCATGGTGACAGATGTCAACAAATCAGGTCATTGGCCAGGTCAGAGGTTAGTGTTTGGAACAGAAGAAGAAGAGGAAATGTAGCAAAAACAATATGTTTTCCTTCGGTAAACATAATAATGAAGAATTGAATTGAATTGAACTGTTGTTTCACCTTCTCTGGGGCTGTTTTCAGCGATGACTGTTGCTCGACGATCTCTGGTGATGTTTTGAAGAAGGACTGTTGTTCCACCATTTCTGGTGTTGTCCGAAGAGGAGAGGGGGGAGGGGAGAGTGAGGCTGGGGAACTGGTAGCTGCCATGGATACCTCCAGGTCTGTGGACTGTATGGAGAAAAACATGCTACGGTCAATCTACTTCATCTGCAGTCATCATTTGCTGGACTACTTAACATCAGTACTGTGAATGTATTTCTCCTGACATCAAGTGTTACTAGCAGATCATAGCAGATCTGTGGCGACACACACAAATACTGTACATGCTGCCCCCTGACCCTTAATCTGATCTTGCAACATGGCTAGGATGGAAAACGTTTGTCTGTCTCTGGAAACACACACACTCACATAAATGTACACAAGCACACACACAGACTGACACATACAAGCTAGCACACAAACACACACTCTCTCTCTCTGATACACACAAGCACACACACACTCAAACACAGACACACACGCATGCATGTGCGCGCACACACACACACACAGACAGACAGACAGACCACAACAACACCACACTCCCATAAAGAGATAATTTAATAATGCAAGCAGCAAGACGACATCATGCCAAGACTTCCACACTCACCTCTGTAGCTGGGCTCTCCTCCAAGCCTGACACACTGCTGTTCCCACCCGATGTAGACGAAAGCTGGCTGGAGTTAGAGGACTTCTTCGTGGGTGACATCATCAGACCGAGGGACTGGTAGGCAGCCTCCATGGAGGCCCGCATGGAAGAGGTGAGCACTGATGTCAAACGCCTGGCCGTGGGGGGTGTAGAGGGGGGTACAGCTGAGTCTAGGGACGTTTCAGGGGTGTCAGAGTCAGCAGGCAGGTTGGATGCTGAAGAACAAGAAATATATTATCATAAAAGTTTATCTGTGTTAGTCGTTACATGTTAAAAGTTAAAGCCTCACTGGGTCAGACTAGGAAAGAAATGTCAAATGACAGAAAAATGGAGGCTGGCTAGAACTCTCCCTCTTTCTATCCAGTTTATCGTCTGTTGTTCCCTGTAACGAGGGTTAGACATGCTTGCACACAGATGCTGGGGCTTGATGGTAGCTTGCCATTTGCCTCTGTCTTGTGTCCTTGGGCACATTTTGAAACAAATAGTGCAAGGTTTCTACATAGCTTGATTTGTCTCTGGTACAGTGTGGTCAGAGACAGTTGCCTTAACACTACATAGTTCTGACCTGGTTCTGAGTCTGTGAGTGTGACATCAGGTGATGAGACCCCGTACTGGATCAGAACGTTTGCCCCTTTCTCCTTCAAGATGTTGAGTTGCTGCTGCTTCAGGATTTCTTGAGACGCAAGCGACAGACCAGGGACCTTCTCTCCTTCTGTGCAAGATTTCTTCTGCCCAGCACTGCTGTCAGCTTCTTCCTTTGCCATACCAGGTGAGTTTGGCACAATCTTCTCACCTACACAAGGAAATATTGTTACCTGGATGTCTATCTGTATCTGTATAGCCGGTATAACCGCCTTTCGGCATAACACACCAGCTTCGCAGGCACGCGGCGTGGAGGCAGCTGGCTACATTACACCGATCGACTTGTTACACCTAACACTTGAACATCTAACTCTAAACATTGTTTAAAGCTATCTAATGACTATGCCCCTACTGTACTTGGTCTTACCTTCATGAAGTCAAGTCTAAGTTTATTGTGCAACAATTGCATTGGGCACAAAGTAATATATGGCAAATAACAATAACTATAAACTTCTTCTACTAGAGTACTCATCATAAGGTCAGGTACTAATCTAACCTTATCATTCAATACATGTACATGTTATAACGGAATATTTCACATTATGACACGGTTTCTCTTTTGTATAGCATGATGTATATATTCACCTAGATGAGCAGATACAGAGTCAACAATTTTCTCACCTGTTTCCTTGATGACTGCTGCAGTGTCAGAGACAGGGCTGACCTGTGTTGATCTCTCACTACTGAGGCTGGAGGCAAGCAGCGGAGAGGCTGGTCTGATCAAGGAGGCAGGACGGTCCTTTAATACAGGACTCAGGGGCTGGGGAAGGCCTGAAACATACAGAAAGTTTTATTTCAAATTCATGCCCGAGGGCTAATTGCATGAACAGAAGAAACATTTTGGTATAAAAACAGTTAATTAGTACACATAGAACTACTGATAACTATTAAGAAACTACTGGGTTTGACTTCTTTTTTGAAGACAGAGGAAGACAAAAGGATCCCACGGCACTTTTTCTGTAATTTGTGGGTTTTTGGATGTTAAGAGGAGAGTAGTTTTCTTTTCAATTGTATATGTGTGAAAGTTTGGGTAGAATTTGGAGGCTACGTAAAAGAGTTCATTTCGTTCATTGCTATAGAGGGTACAATTTGAGATAAAATGTGTTTCGTCTTCCACCATACAACACCCTGCCATCACACATTATATCCAGAAACTCATGCTCATGTAAACAACAGTCTGTCTGAGTAAAGAGACTCTTTTACACAACCAAGTGTTTTATTCACAGCCGACATTTCGGTGACCATCTGTCACCTTCCTCAGGGCAATTCTGACTGGTCTACATTGCACTGCAGCACAGGTGTCGTTGTATTGTACGTTTGGGAAAGCATCTACAATGTATAGCAGAAAAGAGTAGTAAAGAACTGTAAAACAGTTGTTTTTTTACTGGTGGAGTTCCTAATAAACATATCTAAACATTAACCTGGTGCAGCTCTAGGAGAAGCTACTGGGGCTTCACTAGCAGTTGGCAGTGAAGTACCCAGACTTGGAGCTGTGTAGGCTGCCTTGGTTGCTGCTACAGTTGGAGATGGTTGGTCTGTCAGGCTGGTAGCTGCCAGGTCATGTCGTGTGCTCTGAATGAAAGAATTAATGAATGAATGAATGAATGAATGAATACTTTTCTTTATTCTGGAATGCTAGTTTGATGGGCAGGCCGCTTTTCGACATCATCGAGAAAGGAGGAGGTGGTGACATTATATATAAACAAATACAAGGCACCAAAATTAATACATATTACTAGAAAAGTAACATTTGCAAAGCAAATGCATAATGTTTACCTTCGCACATGGTCTGCT
The DNA here is from genome assembly GCF_001625305.1 of Branchiostoma belcheri. NCBI lineage: Eukaryota > Metazoa > Chordata > Leptocardii > Amphioxiformes > Branchiostomatidae > Branchiostoma > Branchiostoma belcheri. The sequence continues at coordinate 1,901,778 of NW_017804187.1, forward strand.
CAAATACATTCATATATATGGTGACAGGAGTCTAAATCCCTCCTGCTATAAAATTGCAACATGATGTAACCCAACACTAGTTACTGTGAAGACAGACATCTGATTCGGGTCATTGACCTTATTTGTTTGATGAAGAAGAAGAGGAAACAGAACGAAAACAATATGCTTTCCTTCAGTACACATAACAACAAAATTAATACAGTAGTTAAGTAAGTTGTACATTGTTAGTCCAAGAACTTCCTACCTCCTCTGCTACATGGCTACTGCCCAAATCCTGGACCAGACTGGGAAGAAGGGCAGGGCTCTTGTGTTCGATCGGCGGTGGGAGTTTTGCAGGAGGTTCCTTGAAGAACTTGAGCTGGAGAAGGGTCTCGGCTGAGGGTCTGGCAGTACTGTTGGCCTGCAGCAGTCGGGGGAGGAACTCTCTATGCTCAGCAGCCTGGGGCAAAATAGTGAAGGAAAGAAAGAAAGATACAGCACAATTACTGGATATTCAGAAAAGTTTGTGGCACAAATAAAATTGTCCAAGATGAGCACTCATGGATAAAATCTGGTGATATGTAGACAGGTGGTCACCATAGACAAGACTTTTGATGTTTTTGTCAATGGGGAAAATTATCTAAGAGATAAAGTGGTTTCATTGCCTCAAGTACACAACACTTAGGGATTGCCAGGATTCAAACCCTGAACCTTCAGATTCTGAGTCAACAACCCTATCTACAAGCCCTCCATGCCAAAGATCACACTCACCAAGATGTAGTTACTTGTACAGATTTGACTGTGCTTACTTACATGTACTTACTTACTTACCTTTCTTGACTTTGATCAAGCTTCCACTCAACTTTTGTTGAGTTGAAAACCCTAAGACCACAATTTCTTCAGAAGACTCATACTCACTATCCAATTAAGCATCTTTTTAACTCACCAAGCTGATGTCCTTGAGGCTTGGCACTCCAGCATCTGTGCTATTGAAACTGTTAGTGGGATGACACATCCACAGTACCAGCACACCAAACTGGTACATGTCAGAGGCAGCTGATGCCGGCTCACCTCTCCCAACCTCAGGAGGGACGAAACTCAGGCCGTTGGGGGTCTGGTACGGTGTGGCTACACGCTGTGTCTGTGGTGGGTGAAACAAACTTAGTATTGGTTGTTTTGACAGTTTTTTAAAGCACATTTATATTTTCATAATTGATTCATACTAAATTGTTTTTGTTATTTTCTTCATTCATCTTGTATTTTGATGGCTTTTTAAAGGCACTTCTGATTTTTTCTGAATCCTCTTTAAACATCTGTGAAAAACAACAGCACAGGACTGGCAGGGAAGAACTTCTTTCAGCGTACCTACACTACAATGAAAGAAACATTACCTCCACCAGACAAATTTTACTTGCACTATTCAGAATTTAGGAAGTATGGATCACACTGAAAACTGTTCAGAAACCATTATATCAAACTTGAATACGTTAATAATATGCTACATCTGACGAAGGTTGACAATATCGACCAAAAATTTTTGGTCAGTTCACTCTGTGTTGGAACTAAGCTCAAAGTTTATAACTACTGAATAAGATGCCTACCGCCGTCTTGGCGAAGTCATAGTTGTCCAGGATGCCCTCTGTCCGGCCTGGTGCAAGTACATACTGAGGGGTGACAGCACCATGGCACACACCCCTACTGTGCAAATGGTATAACCCTTCCAGTACTCCCTTCAACACCAGGAAGGTCTCCTAAATAGAGAAACATATTATATTATATTAATATAATAGTTTTATTGCAAGTTCATGCCCGAAGGCTAATTGCAGACAGACATTGATGACAAGAACAATGAGTGCAGAATGTATTGAGGAGTGGTATAAAATTATATGCTAACATGAAGTTCTACACTGTACGTTCTACTAATCTAACTTTCTATCTCTAATACTATAATATTCAACTTACTGGCATAACAATTGTGTGAGGTACAAATACACAAGCCTACACATACTACAACCTTCTCAATAATGCAAAATTGCAGATTTTTCTTTTGCAATATTGTAAATCTCTGTAAAATGCAGATGGGTATTTCTAACACTGCCATTGATGCCATTCAATTATAAGACCCTCCCCCATTGTCGTTTTCTACACATAAAAGAAGACTACATACCATGTTGTTGAGAGGGTTGGAGTCTTGTAGCTCTATCAGGCTGGACCCCAGGTAATACGGCATCTGCACATACATCTGCCTCATGGTCTATAGAAACACAACAACTGCTTTTTAGTCATGTTTGTTTACCTCCTTGTTTCATTGGCACAAAAACATAAAACATATAGAAGCAATGATACATACAAAACTAGAAAAGTAACATTTGCAAAGCAAATTAATAATGTTTACCTTTATGTATGGTCTGCTCTGTTAATTCTTACTCAAACACATTAATTTGTATGGTGACAGCAGTCTAAATCCCTCCTGCTATAAAGTTGCAACATGATGTAACCCAACACTAGTTACCATGGCTACAGACATCTGGTTCAGGTCATTGACCTTATTGGTTTGGAGAAGAAGAAGAAACTGAGCAAAAACAATATGTTTTCCTTTGGTAAACATAATAACTTCCTTGGAGTGAAGTAACAACTTAAGACATTCCCACCTTACTGAAGAAGACAGCCTCCACAGCTATAAGACTAGGATGCTTGAAACTATGGAACTCCTTAGCCCTCGCCAAGACGGTTTTCTTAGCTCTCTCCCACCCCTCGCCTCCTTCGATCATGTACTCCTTTATCACCACCGGCTTGTGGTTGAAAGTGGTGAGGACTGCGGCAGAGTAGGGTGCAGTTCCCTTGGTGAGCGCTAGGGGGACTGGGGACATGTTGTAGTGGTCCAGCTCCCATCCAACCTTCACAAGCCCATCACTCTCCTGGAACACAACATGGATTGATTGATTGATTGATTGAGTGGGACTTTGTTTATTCATGAAATACTCAGTCTATTATCCACTTTTCATTGAGTAGTCAAACGAAATTTAACAAGATACACTGGTTACATAATTGAAGTCCTACCAAATCCAAAGAAGATATAGTTTTGAAGTGATGATTCTTATACATTGTAGCTATCAAGGACATTCTTCTGTAAAGTGGAGACTGGAAACAGAAGGCTTGCAGAATGATTCTATAATACAGACAAGGCAAGAAATAAGAGATGGCAGACTTCATCTCTTTACCCACACTGCTCTGCAACCTTTCCAGTCCTACAGACAAAAATTGCAGAATAGCATGTATGGCAATGCAATGCACAGACACACACACACACACACACACACACTAACACACGCAAGTACACACACACACACAGACACACACACACACACACTGACCATGAAAGTCCCCAGGTTGAGTTCAGGATACAGAAGGGGCAGCTCTGGGAAGTGTGACCCGGCGTGTGTGGCTGCCTCTCCCAGTAGCTGATGCTCCCGGCTGAATGCCACCTGGATCTTCTCTCTCAGGTCCATCAGGTGCAGCTCCACCTGCTGCAGCTGCGCACCTGTAACACCCTGCAGGTGGGTGAATAAAATGTAAACTTAGAAACTTAAAGGTAACATTTGCAAAGCAAATACATAATGTTTGCCTTCACATAGTGTATCCCAGCAAACAACAATATGTTTATTCTTACTCAACACATTATTTTAACAAAATATATATGCTGTGACATAGTCTGACACAGTCCCGCAACTTGCAACATAATGTATCCCAACACCACAGGGTGTTTGCTACAGCACCATTTACCATGGTGACAGATGTCAGGCCCAGGTCATTGACCTAATGTGTTTCGAAGGAAAGAAGAAGAAACAGAGCAAAAACAACATGTTTTCCTTCAAAAATGTCAAGTAAATGTGAGTGAGTGAGTGAGAGAGTGAGTGCATGTGTGAATGAGTGAGAGAGTGAGTGCGTGTGTGAATGAGTGTGTTCTTACCTCCTCCTCCAGGTCCTGTTTGTCGGCCATCTTGTGCCTTATCTCTGACTTGATCGCTCTGATCTCCTTCTTCACCTGCCTGAGGGGCTCCAGGTCTGGCTGGGAGGTCAGCCAGCGAGTCATGTCATCACGGCACTTCACATTACGCGCTAGCAGACCCTGAAAAAAAACATAAAAATAGTAGCACGGTTGGGATGGCTTAGTCTCCATCTAACATTGATTACACCCAAGTCTCAACCTGAATTGTACTGTTTGTACCACTGTGAGGTTTGAACAATTCAGGACCCCTACTATTTTCCATGATAGCGCTGGGATGTTTAACGTGCTCAAGGTGTGGCTCTTCTCAAACACGGGACCCTCCAGCTTTATTCATTTAAGTGAAATCCTCAAAATTGAGAAGATCCAGCGCAGAGCTGCACGCTTTGTACTTCACCGTTACAGAAACACGTCTAGTGTCTCTGCAATGATAGACCAGCTCCAGTGGTTGTCCCTCCAGGCTCGACGCCGTAACAGCAGACTAGCCATGTTGTACAAAATGCAGCATGGTCTTGCCTGTGTGAGTTGTGACTCACTGAACCCCCTCCCTGCCAGTAACACAAGGCGCCGCAGAGGACACAGTCAGCAGTACCAGCAGCTGCCCTGCCGACACCGACCTACCGCTTCTACTCCTTCCTCCCTCGAACGATCAGAGACTGGAACTCACTGCCTGAAGACATTATACAGTCTCCATCCCTGGCGACCTTCGCTTCGAAGGTGTCAAACCTTGCCTAAATCACATATTAGTATATGGTGACCTTTGACCCGTTAAACATGTCAGTAATTGTCGGAGTGACGGCAGCCGGACATTAACGGAAGAAGAAGAAGAAGTGGATGTCCCTAACCGAAGCTAGGTATTCGTTTACAAGAAATAAGCATAAAATGTACTTCCCAAAGGCACAACAAGATCTCAGAACCTTCATAGTACAGCAAACAAGTTACAAACTATGCAGTACCTGTAGTTTGTTGCCTGACCTGCCACTATACACGGGAAGATTCAACTTTTCGGTGTCGCAGTAAGTAAGTACCTGTAGTTTATGGATGTCTGCAGTACCTTGCAGTAGTTTGTTGCCTGCTCTAACTTTTCCCAGTAAGAAGTACCTGATGCGCCACTACGCACAAGAGGATCTAACCTTTAAGTCACAGTATATTGTACGTACCTGTAGTTTGTGTATGTCTGCCATCTCCCCCCGTAGGTCGTTCAGCAGCATGTTCACCACAGCTGTCATCAGCTTCAGGTCAGCTCCCTCCTCCACCTGTTTATTGGTTGTTTAACAAAAATACACAAGTAACATTTGCAAAGCAAATACACAATATTTACCTTCGCATATGGTCTGCTGTTTTAATAAATCTTACTAAAACACATTCATATATCTATGGTGACAGGAGTCTAAATCCCTCCTGCTATAAAATTGCAACATGATGTACCCCAACACTAGTTACCATGGTGACGGACATCTGGTTCAGGTCATTGACCTTATTGCCTTGGAGAAGAAGAAGAGGAAATGTAGCAAAAATGATATGTTTTCCTTCGGTAAACATAATACATTAGGTTGAAGTGATACTGGGGTTTTGTAAGGTACCTGTGCATCTGCCAGCTCCTGCTGCATGACCTGGCCAAAATCAGAAAGCAGCTCCGCCAGGTCTGACCCTGCAGCGCCTGTCTCCACGTCGTTACCTGTCTCTCCTGTCAACAGGCTGCTCAGGAACTGAAAAAAAGGATGTGTGTGTTTAACAAGTTACATCATCTTTATTAAATTGAGGAAACATTCATGACTAGACATGGTGACAGCAAACTCAAGTTATATCAACAATACTCATTTTCACTTGAGTTAAGCGCAGAAAGTTGTGCCTATCCCAAGGGCACAAGATCGGTGGCATGTCAGGACTCGAACCCAGGACCTCTTGGTTCTGAATCGAGCACTCTGCCGATACGCGAGCACTGGATACGCCACACGACCCCACATACAACTGTGATCGGTTGAACATAGGAAATTGTACTGTACATGCAATACTTTGCAGTGCTTTTATTTCACAGACATCTCCTTACCTGCACCACTGCCTGTAACTCCTGGCACACCTCCTTACAGTGTTGGTTGGTTGCTCTGCGCAGAGACTGGAGGTTCTGGACTTTCTGGGTCTGCACATATCAAAAATATGCACATCAACACAAGACAAGCAAAACCTGATTCACCGTTAGGCCACACTGACTTGATTATATGTATGACATCCACTCGTCTAACAATTTCGCCAGTTTCCTAGAAATTTTGGTTGTTTTGGTTGGTTTTCCTTCAATGCCTACAATCATGATAATGATCATCCTGGCATACTCATCTTCACCTGAGCGAAGTGAAGAAAGTGCCATTTTCAAAGGCACAAGGTTGGTGACTTGTCAGGATTCAAACCCAAGACCTCTTGGTTCTGAGCCGACTACCGTTTTGCCACACAACCCAGACAACGTTTGTGACCATACTATTTCTTTTGGTACTTGTAGAAAGCCAAAGGATGAAAAAACAAGATGCCAAAGGAAGCAAAGCACCACAAAATCTTCCAAAATGAAAGAAGATGTGTAAGAATCTACTTTTTGGTATACCATGCTGTGTGTTCAATCATTTGTGTGTTCAACCTTTCTGACCACTCAGATTTCATAATGAAGGCAACTTTTTTTATCCATTTTTTTGCACGTTTGCATCAGTTTTGGTGTGCCCAGAGGATGTCATCCATATAATCATATCTGTATGGCCTTAGACCTTCTATCAGTTATACCTGACATACAGTACATAGTTTCACTAGACGAGAGAGACTGAACTAGACTTGAGGAATATAGCTTTTCAGACGGGTGCGTGGTAAGATTAAGCTTATTGTTGTGTCTTGTCCAAAAGGGCACCTGGCTTACCAGTTTTGTTACTCTGTAGGCCATAGGTAGACCCTGGGGATAGAGGAAAAGTTTGTTTTGGTTTCATGCAGTGGGGACACCTTGCAGGCAGTTGTGGAATTGCAAGCATTTTAATTAGGGTTTCTTGTAAAGGAAAAAAAGAAAACGGAAAAAAAAAGACTTATACATTTGGAAAAATAAAAATAACAATCCCCGCTTTACTGTCAATGTGTGATGGGGTGAGTATCTGATTTTTAGGTAACATTTTTACCTAGGAAACCTACGAAAATATTTGGGCACACAGCTCCAAATTTTGGTTCACAAAGCTGCACATTCACCAGAATTTCCAGCCCTGACAAATATGCAGAAACACATACAGACAGACGGACAAAATAACAGTAATAACAGACACGTACACGCCACTCCATGAAAGACTGGAACGTCTCGGTGCTAGCCTTGCCGACAAACTTCACCTCATTTGTCACATATTTCTGGTAGGTCTGTTCGATGCTCACGACCGTGTCTTGGAGAGAAGAGAGACGAGAGTGGAGCGGAAGACTCTGCATCTCCTGGATACACTCTGTGATCGCGGTGTGGGCGTCACAACGCGCGTCGTTCCTCGCAGATATCAGGGTGGTCAGAGTTTCATCCTGCAGGAAAAAACACATGGTTGACTTAATTAGACTAATTAGACCTGGTTTGTCACATATTTCTGGGGCATCTCCTGGATACACTCTGTGATCACGGTGTGGGCGTCACAACGCGCATCGTTCCTCGCAGATATCAGGGCGGTCAGAGTTTCATCCTGCAGGAAAAAACACATGGTTGACTTCATTAGACTAATTAGACCTGGTTTGTCACATATTTGTGGTGCATCTCCTGGATACACTCTGTGATCGCGGTGTGGGCGTCGCAATGCGCATCGTTCCTCGCAGATATCAGGGTGGTCAGAGTTTCATCCTGCAGGAAAATGCACAGTTAGACTAAAAAAACCCAGTGCCTTCTCACACAAAGTTAAGAGTGTTACAGCTGGTTCATTCTTCCAACTCCAATTCACTGTTTGCGAGTGTCTCTCTCGATTGTTTTCAGTTTATCCTGGGTCCACCTCTGCACCTTTTCTTTCTGACCAGTGAAAGGGCTGCTAGAGGAATGATGCAGTAAGAGTAAGCTTCATACGTTAGCTTCAAGCCCCAAACTGCAGCACATAAAAGAATCCCACAAACTTAGAAGAGAAGGGATGGCCCAGTGTGCTTCGGCTGTAAATGCAAACTGTAGCAAAGCCACAGACGGTCACGGAAACGTCGGCTGAATAAAAGACAATTGTGTAAAAAAGAGTCTCTTTATTCAGTGACTTACCAACCTGATGAAACTATTCACGGACGTTCATGTAGTTAGGTTAAATTCCAATTTAGTTTTTACCTCCTGACTACATGAGCTGATCTGTTCCTGCAGTCCCTTGAGTTTCCCCAGTGCTTCTGACACCCTCACCACAGTCTGGATGTCGGCAGGGCCAATCCGCTGTGTTTTGTCTGTTACCATGGTGATGGCCTGCTGGATGGGGTCAGGGACATCCTGCTCCACCGGCATTTCTTTCCTGGATAAGTGAAACAGTGACAGTTATAACATTAAAATGAAAGTGAAACTGATCTCAATCCAGTTTTAGCTCACTGAACATACATAAATGATTTCAATGATTTCTTCACTTTATCAGAAAAGTACGTTCTCGTAAAACCAAGGACTTAACTAACATTTATTTTCAGATTAGTTGCACTAGTGTACCTTTTAAACAAACAATTTCAAGGACTTTCCAATATTGAATTGTAGTACAAAGTTGAACTTTATTCCACAAGGACAAAGATCAAATTTACAATGACCACTGTTGTCTTCATAAGGAGAACTAATGACGAAGGTGACAATGGTCGTTGAAAATTTGATCTCTTTGTCCTCATAGATGAACTTTCATGATAAGGTTAAGTTGACCTCACCTGCTGACTTGTACTTTCTTCACCTGCGCTGAGACGGCCTGTACCTGGTGTGAGAGGCTGTTCTCTATCAGTCTGTCCTTCTCACAGATGTCCGTCCTCAGCTGTACCAGGGCTGCGTCTCTCTCCTGTAGCTGGATCTGTGCTTCTTCCAGTCTCTTTTCTTTCTCCTGGATCTCCTGGACTTGGAGCTGCAGCAGCTTGTGTTGCTTCTGTAGTCAAAAACAGTAACATGTTAGTGTATATATACAAGAACATACATTGTAGACAAGCAATTCCGTGACATACCAGGCAGTATATATCAACCAAACTGAACTGGAAATAAAATGTAACTAGAAATATAACATTTATTAATTTTGCAAATGCAAATGAATATTTACCTTCACATAGTCTAGTGTAACTATCTACTGCTTCATCTATTTTTACTCAAAGACATTATAATATATAGGTAATGCTTTAATCCTTTCAACTCTGCATCATGCAACATAACAACCACAGGGTGTGTGCTACAGCACCAGTTACCATAGTGACAGATACCTGGTCCAGGTCATTGACCCTATGTGTTTGGAGAATCAGAAGGAACAGAGCAAAAACAATACCAACATTTATTTGGTCCTGAAGATTGTGTCTCTCTTGAACGAATAGTTTGATGCGACCCTCCATGTCTCCAAGCTTGGCTTTTAGGGTCTGTAGCTGGTCCAGTGCTTCTCTGTCACGGCTAGCTATACCGGTGTCTCCCTTTGCCATCACCCTGGGAAAGATAAATGTTAAGTTAGCTCCTAAGCCTTTTTTTAGGCTGTAGGGGCAGTGGGTTGTTAATCCGCTGTGTCTAGGGTACGGTATTGGTAGGCGGAGCCCATCCTTCTCCTTCCAATGTCTTTTACCTCCCCAGCCAAAGTCATGTACCCGCTTTACACCTGGGTGGAGTGAGGAAAGTTGTGTAAAGTAACTTTCCCTATGACACAGCATCTAGTTGGGAATGCCAGGGATCAAACCCACAATCTCTCAAATTTGAGTCCAAGCTTAGCCATTCTAGGGCTTTCTGACTTTAACGAAAAGTTTTCTTTTGTTAACTGTATCTGTTCATCTTGTTTAGTTGTGACCTGTACTTAGCCATGCTAAGTGTGGCAAAAATGTACGATATTCAAATTAAAGTGATAAGAATGAGAAAAATACAAAAAGTTTGACATCTACCTGTCCACTATTTCGGGACTGTGTTTCGCAGGGGGCTGTTTCACAGGTCGTTGACCTATGAACCCTTTCTCCACCATGGATTGGCTGACCTTGACCCCGTCCACCATGACCTCAGCTTCGATTGGTCCGTCCTCAGGTGTGGCGCGCACCTTCACCTGTACAGCCTGGTATTCTATCAGAGACCTCAGGTGGGCAATGCCCTGCAAAAAGGGGGAGGGCACAGGTCAGGGCTCCATATAGTTTTTCTGCATCCTTTAGTGGTGTAGGTAACAACAGACAAAAATTCCAGTACCAGGCAAAGCTTCTAGCCCTCTAATTGTGATTGAGAAAAGTACTGCCGTGCTGTGTGCATGGGAAATTGTACACATAGATACAAACACACACACATACACACAAATACAAACAGAAACACACACATACAGATACAAACACACACACACACACAGATACAAACACACACACACATACATATAGGCATTCTATCAGCGACCGCAAGTGGGCAATGCCCTGCTATGGGAGGAAGGTCTCTTCTGTGTGTTGAGGCCTGCACACACACACACACACAGACACAGGGACACACAGACACACACAGACACACACACAGACACAGCCCCTCCCTACCTGTGCTTGTTCCTGACCAGTAGACACCATCCCTGAGAGTCGGTAGCTCTCAGCATACGGAGGTAGTGAGGCAAAGTCAATGGGAAGCTGGCGTATCTCCCGCCACTGGACTGTCTCCCTGTTCCCGTAGTCTACATACTGTACCAAAGCCTGAGAAATAAGTACAGAATTAACTCTATTATCTCTCTATATCCATACACATGTCTTGTCATGTCTTGTCTGCAGGGCAAGCCCTTTGTAATAGCCAACATGTGCCATGCAATACACATTTAATGAAAAAGAGAAAAAACTTACCTGATCATCTGATACCATGTTAATGACCCTGCATCTGTACCACTGCTGGTCTTCTGAAAACTTAGCACCATACAGCTGGAAAGACAAGACAGAAAGAGATATTGGTCAAGATAAACTTAGTAAATCATGCTATCTCGTATTGTACTCAATACAATACGGTAACAATAAAAACTTTAACATGCAGGGCTCAAAATTCATTTTTGGGAATATAGCACTACTGGTGCACCCAATCTAAAAAAAAATGGGTGCACCATATTAAATAATCTTATAAAACTAAGACTTATTATTTTTCTGACATTTACCTATCAAGAATATACTGTATACTAGTATACATTAGATATCTTTACATATGTAAACCTATAAAAACATCTGGGTGCACAGCTCCAAGTTTGAGTGCACCAAGGAGCACATGCACCCAGTATTTCCAGCCCTGACGTGAATGTTTACTGCCTAAGCTAACCTGAGGTATGAAATGTTAACTAACCTGACTGGGCTGTGGGGGAGTAGTGAGAGGTCTCCCCTGGGCACAGACCCCTTGCAGCTCTGCTGAGAACTGCACTATCTTCTCTCCAACCTTCATGTTCTGCCCCCAAAATGTGCAGACATCCTCAACCTGGGTCACAAACACTTGCCTCTCCTCAAGCTAAACAAAAAAAATAGCAACAACAACAGGGAATCAGAGACTTAACCCCTTTCACTCACTCACTCACTCACTCACTCACTCACTCACTCACTCACTCACTCACTCACTCACTCACTCACTCACACACACACTCACTCACTCACTCACTCACACACTCACTCACTCACTCACTCACTCACTCTCTCTCTCACTCACTCACTCTCACACTCACACACACACAGACTCACTCACTCACTCACTCACTCATACACTCACTCACTCATTGACTCACACACTCACTCACTCACTCACTCACTTGTCTCCTCCAACTAAACAACAGGGAATCAGAGATGGTAGAATTCAATCTCTTACCATTAACTTCATTGAGGCCTTGTTAAAAATGTCTTGAATGCCAGGATGTATTGTTCAAGATCTGAGCTTAGACTACATGCCCACTTGGCTTGCACCACTGTATCCAGCAGATGCTTTTTAATTTTAGGTATTAATGGCTATTACTACTACTACTACTACTAGTATCAGTTGACTAAAGGCTGTTAGAAATATTGTCAAAGGCTTATGTATGTAACATTACTTAATTTGAGGAAAGTAGTAACTTATAGGTGGGGCAACCTAAAATTCTGATGGGCAACCTAATTTTTGCCCACTGGGTAACCTGTTTCAAAAAAGTATTTTGTACACTGCTATGTACAACAAACATGTATACAGTATTTATAGGTTCATTATACCTGGGAAATTCCCCCTTGTGCCACAGCCATAGACCCATTTGTTCCAGTGACAGTCCTTCGCTGGTTTTCCTTGTTCATGTTCCAGTTGCCTTTTCCTGGCAAAGGCCTGTTGTTATTCTCCTCAGATCTGTAAAAAAATAAAGTTGGACTTTCAAAGAAAATGCCAGGTACTTAAAATATGATTCAAAAGGTCATCAGAGTGCATTTACAACAATATAAATGAAGGGTTTACCCTCTACTGGCAATAGATTTTTTACAGCAGCAGGGACCTCCCTAAACAATGGAGCAGTGGAGCTCCTCCACCCAGTCCTTATCTCAGCTCCACCCTGTTAATTTTTAAAACTAGTGTTTTTACACCCTTTTCCAGGGTTCTTTGGTCAAATTTACCGATATTTCGCACCCTCCTCCATTCTGTCCTAAATTTCTGGGGAGGTCCCTGCTGAGCAGTCACTCTCGATACAAGGAAAGCTATGTGTGAATTGTCACATCCCACTATACTAGTATTCCCTGCGACTAAAATTTAAAATTTGGTTCAAAATAGTGAGGCTTCACTTACGATTGTTCCCGAACCTGAGTGCGCCTCACCTGCAACAACAGAACAAGAATAAAATTTCATCAATGTATGTTCAACTTGAAATATATTCATGAGGTAAAGTATGTACAGTATTTACAGGTTCATTGTACACATTCATATGCAAGCAAGCTACTAGTTGAAGTATACTAGATATCATTATACAGTAGTATACAGATTTTGTGTACTGACCATGAGAAATTTGCCTTCAAAGATCTCCCCATTGGTTTCTTGCACAGCCTTCTCAGCATCCAGCTTACTGAAGTACCTCACAAACCTGGGAATTGAATAAAAAAACAGTTGCCAACATCAGAAAATATGAGCAAACAAAAGGGAAAACCTTGTAATAGTTAGCATAGCACTAGTACATGTATCAGTTGATCGGCCAGTACGCCAAAAAACGAGTTACTCAAGCAACTGGGTATGATTTTGGAAAGTTGTTTGAGTAACTGCTTTTTTGGCATATCTTATTTCCTGGATGTCTATGTCAATATATCGGACAGTAGTATAGTTGTATGTTCCCTATTCAGTATTACTTTTCTTTCTTTGACATCAACACAACTACAAGCAATAAGCTACGGTATGATTTTGTAAATAAAGGCGCCGCCATGTTACAAACAAGGGTGTTAGGGATGGCAGACTTTGCTCCCTTACCCACAACACTTTGCAACCACAGCAGACAAAAGTAGCAGCACTGAGGATGTGTAAAAATTGTGTACATCGAAATGGGATAACAAAAACACACAAAGAAAGAGACGACAAAACAATACTTCACTCCTTCAATAGACTATAGAGGCTTTTCAATGATTATAATTTGAATACCCAGTATTTGAGCTTGAATTAGACTTGCAAAGGAACTGTACATTTCAAGACTGACTGAGTGTATGAATATGCAATAAGATTTGTTGTCATTGTAATTGTTTAACTAGTTACTTACGCGACTTTGGTGCCCGGGTATTTCCCTTTGATCAAGGCTATGGAGTGGATCTCTCCAAAGTCTTTGTACCTGGTGTTGACTTGCCTCTGAAAAAAATAAAAACACAAAATTTGAAACATTTTAAAACATGCCAATCACAAGTTTACTGCATCTAAAATTTTCGTGGCAAGGCAAAAATCAAAATTTCATTTCTGGCGTCTTTTCATGGCTTGAAATAAAAGTAGTAGCACAATAGCAAATTATGTTGGAAGTTATGCTGAGTTTGAGTTGGAGAAAATTGGCAGCGAAAAATTTGACACAAAATAATTTAAATTATTATATTTTAGAGTATCTCACAAGGCATCATTCCTTCTGTAACATCTCTGGGACAGTGAGTAAAAATCCTGAACGAAAAAAGTCGATATTTTCCAAGCTTGTAAAAAAAAAAACACTCTTGAACTACGACACAGATGTTTCTGAAAAAGTCGTTCCCGCCAAAGTGTCAAAATATCGTCTGTCTGAGGCGTCAATCACACAGCAAACACCACGCCTCCCGTCCTCCGCAAACAAAACTCAAATATTTAACTTTCCGGGTCAAAATAGTCTCTAAAACACCAACAGACTCAGACCTAGTTCCTAGCCATCCCTAGTTTGCAAGTTTAGCTCAAAAACTGGCGCAAAACCTCGAAATGTGACCAACATCTGCGAGTTTCCGGCCTTCCAACAAAAAGTTCGGCGCCGCCATGTTGGATTTTTTTCCAAGAACTTACGTCTGTAGCTGTGTCCGGCAGACCGCCCACAAAAACGTCGTATGTTGTCGTTCCCTTGTGGTTGCTTGAACCAACGTCTGAGTTCAGCATGCTGCTCATGTTTTGTCTTCAAGAAGGGGCTTCTAAGGCGGGAAGAAGTTTGGAAAGACGCGCCAAACACGCACCGCAAGACGGGCGACCGACTGGAACAAACTTTCACATGTGCACAGACGCGGGAACGAGGCGATTTGAATAAATTATGCCTCGGCTCTTTCCGTTACTTTGCACGATAATTGCCGAATTCTCTTTCTCTTTCTACCAGGCTTCGGGAGGAGGCTGTTCAAAGAGTAGAAATCGGCCCAAAAGAGAAAAACATGCCAAGGGCCGATCAACTCCCTTGTTGGCATGCTATCTCTCTATTAGGCCGATTTACTCTTTCCAGCCGCCTCCCGAAGCTAGCCTGATTAAATCGCTTTTGCCGGCCGCCCAACATCCAGCCGGCCCCCGATGTTGGGTGGCGGACTATGTAGGGAGCCCCCCGGAGCTTGGGTTACATAGGCTATCCCGAAGCCTGGTAGAGGCTAACGTTACTCTTTCTCAACCATACCATGACCATACGAAGCAAAAACGAAAAGTCAAGAAGATGTCGGATACTTCGGTAAATCGACTTGAAAGGGAAAAGAAAGTTCATACCAAAACCCAACCATAAACGTTTTATACTGAAACGCAACGTTAATACATAAAATTGCAAAAACGCTGAAAGCTCTGGTTTTCTTTGTATTCTTTTCTTATAGCTTTTGTTTTGTTAGATAGTTCAGCTGACTTGCCGTCAACCTACTCTCCAAGCAGAGGTTTGGGTTTTGAGTTGTTGTATTTTTTTGCGTGCTTTTAGGCTTTTTATTTTACCATTCTCCTGCCAAATTTCCCGCCACTTGTAATGTGACAATGTGCTTGTCGTGTTCGAATGTTCCATTGGAACGCTGTTCGAACGTTCGGCTTCGAACGTTCGCGTTCGCAAACTTTAAGACCAACCGCCATACTTTTTTTCTTTTTGTTTGTCCACTCGTTGTACCCTTTTTCTTGAAAACTGAGGCATGGAGGAGGCCGATGTTTCACCTGCTCGAGTTTCAGCCATGGATGAAATCATGCAAGAGATGCTCAAGAGCAAGCAGGCTCGACCAGACACGCCTACAAGCGGTCCTGGAGGGGACAGCAGCCAGGTTGCCGCCGATATTGTCGTCGAAGATCTGGAAGAGGATGGCGCTTTGTTAGATCACCAGCAGAGCGACGATAGCGCACAAATGGAGGATACCGCACAAATGCTGGCAGACGTTGTTTCTGACATAGTACAGGTAAAAAGAAGCAAGTCTAATTGTCACAATGTAATTTTAAGTGGAGTTTTATAAGTATATACAACTTTTAGCAAGTGTCTAATTTATATTATGTCACAACCAAATTGAGCTAAATCGACATGGCTGCTTTCTTTTTGACAACTCTCTCTCTCCCTCTCTCTTTCCCTCTCTTTCTCTCTCCCTCCTTCTCTCTCCCCTTGCTCTCACACTCTCTCCCTATCCTCTTACCCCTCTCTCTATGTCTCTCTCTCCCTCTCTCCCTCCCTTTCTACCCCCCTCTCCCTCTCTCTCCCTCTCTCTCTCACACCCCTCTTTCTCCCCCTCTCTCCCTCTCCCTCCCTCCCTCTCTCTCCCTCTCCTCTCTTACCCCTCTCTCTTTCTATGTCCCTCTCTCCATCCCTTTCTACCCCCCTCTCTCCCTCCCTTTCTACCCCCCCTCTCTCTCTCTCCCTC
>NW_017804187.1:1920657-1959643 GCF_001625305.1 Branchiostoma belcheri
AGAAGGTTCACACTGTGGGCGAACAGCGGAAGAAGCGTGCGGAGTTGTTAGAGCTGGCCTGCTGCTGGCGCAGAGAACTCGAGAACCACTTCTTCTCGGTAGCCGACACCTACGCCCTGCCCAAGTTCTGGCAACAACCGCTCGCCAACTTCGACAGACTCATCTTTGTGCTGCAGAGGAAGGTAAAGTCGTGGTAGATCGTTGAAATTGAATGACGAATAATGCAGAATATATCGTTTGAAGAATCTAGCATTTTTCTACTTTTTTTTCTGTCCGAAAAGGACTTCAAGTACCAGAGTTATCAATCAACCAATGAAGAATTGAGGTGTTAAAACTGTTTTTTTTTGTGAACTCATTTTCCAAGATATATCTTAGAATAATTGAACTCTTTCACCAAGTAGGTGTAACAGTTATCATCACTACATAGTTCTAAACGATGTGCCGCGTGCCTGCAAAGCTAATGTGTTACAGCGAAGGGTGGTTATATATATATATATATATATATATATATATATGTATGTATGTATGTATGTATGTATGTATGTATGTATGTATGTATGTATATGTATATATATATGTCAGTCAGTCTATAGAGACTATATAAGGGTGGTTATACCAGCTGTACAAATGCAGAGGCTGGTATTCAAGTGTGTTATGCCAAAGTTATACCAGCTATACAGGTACAGTAAAGTACTTGCCTGTGTCACCAGGTGGAGGAGGCCAAACCCCTACCGGAGGAAATTCTCGCCGCGCCTGCAGTGCAGCGTGAGCTTCGCCAGGTGGCGTTAGAAGTGGACGACATCTTAATTGGGGCCGTGGACACCGACCTCAAGTGTCATCTGTGCCACGAAGTCTTAAACAAGGTGTGTTTTTAACCTTCTCCTAGCCTCTACTAGGCTTCGGGAAGCGGCTGGAAAGAGTAGAAATCTGCCAAATAGAGAGACAGCATACCAGGGGAGTTGGGGGTCAGCCGAGCGGCAAACTGTTCTCCTTGGCATGTTATCTCTCTATTTGGCCGATTTCTACTCTGTCCAGCCGCTTCCCGAAGCCTGGTAGAGGCTAACCTCCCTGCTGCCTAACTCCATAAACAATACAAATTCAGTGCCAAACTGATACCTTAGCAGGATGAAGATTAAAGTAAGAACGGTTGTAGTAATGGCTGTCTTGATAGCTTTTCAGTACCCTGGACAAAGCCTATAGAGTATCATATCTTTACACTACTTCTTCGTATTCAGGTACATCTTGGTTACTTCGGTCACTGAAATTATGAGGAATCAGAGAGAATTTTTATTTCAAGTTTGCTTGTATGTTTAGCTGTTTTGTTGTTGTTATTTTTTTTCATCTAAGATGGAGAAAACGACAATACAGGTTATGATACAATGTCATGTAGTTTCCCAAAGTTTCACTTGCTAAAACTCACAGAAAGGTTGAATACATGAAAAAATGAGAAAGACTGAGGTTGTACAGTCGAAAATTTGGATAAGTCCAATCCTTTGTGTTTAAACTGCAGCTTCGTTGAAAAAAATGAGATTATGCGTCAAACTTGAAAGTCATTTGCTTGTCTTTTTTCTCTTACTTCTCGATCCCGTCAGGCCATGGGGTTGACCGGCTGTGGTCACGTGTTCTGTGCCTCCTGTCTTGACCAATGGCTGACGGAGAAGAGAAAGTTCTGTCCCACTTGTAAGGAACGCGTGAATCCGGAGACAGACCTGCAACCTGTTCTCAGGTACAGGTGTCATCATCTTGTTTAAAGTTAAAACTTTTGAAAATTTTGATCCAACACAGTTAACTTCTCTCATCTAGAGCTTTTGACCAGTCACTCAGGCACTCAGTTGCACTGGACACAGTAAGAATATAGAGGCTGTTTACATCAGGGCCCGTCACTTTTCACTCAGCCGCGACGGGGGCTGACATTGTCTACCCAAATACCTTTGACCCAGTGTTGACGTCACACTTCAAAGAAGCCACGTGACAAGTCTCACTGGGTCAGTCTATTGAGGAAGACCAGAGTGACTGGTCGAAAGCTCTAGGGCAGAGGACTTCTTTGTGTTGGATCTAAAGTTTTAACTTTAAACATGTAACTACCAACACAGATGTGATTCAGTCGAAAATTCCGGTGAGTGAAATTTATGAGTTGGAGAACAGTTTAAATTTTTCATATTGTAATTTACCAACTCAGATGAACTTTCATGCTGACAAACTTATGCCATTGTTCTATCCGGTTATGACACTACAGGTTCACCTGGATGTGGCTGGAGGAGGAACCCCGTCTCAGCGAACCGGGTCAGCTCATCTGTGACGTGTGCAAGATCTCCCTGTGCCACGCATGCGCGCAGAAGACCGCCAGTCTGGAGGCGTTTGTTCGCTGGTTGGAGATTAACAACATGGACCTGGACACGGCTGCGCAGGTCTGTGCCGAGGTGGAGAACATGCGGCTGGCGCAACGCCGCCGGAGGATCAGTATCTAATGTAGCAACGCCGTGGTACATAGCCTCTACCAGGCTTTTCTACGGCATGACTGAGATAACGAGTCACGTACGGTGACTGCTAGCCTCTACCAGGCTTTGGAAAGCTAGCGGCTGGAAAGAGTAGAATTCGGGAGCGGCAAACTGTACTTTTTAATAGGCTAACAATTTCTGCTCTTTCCAGTCGCCTCCCAAAGCCTGGTAGAGGCTAACAGTCAGAGTCATCGTAGATTGTCGGGTTGCTATCAGCTTTAAAACATGTTTTGCTGTAAGCTATTGCTATGTGTTATGAAAATGTTATTGAAAAATTTTTAAGCATACGTTTAAATTGATATTTGGATCCTTCGTGTATTCGTGAGAAGTGATTCGGTCATCACTGTAAAGTATATAGAGGAGGCAGTTTGTACTTTCAAACGTTTTGTAGAATGTGTTGTATTGTTGAATTTCCTATTGTTCTGTACATATAGACCGACTGGGCTTAACTTTTAGTAAAGAAATGTACAAGATACACTATTGATAGGTAGGGAGTAAAAGAATGTATTATCAAATGGCATAGAATAGAAAGTCAAGTTCACTCAAAACTCCTTTTACTGTACAAGCATAATGCTCGCTCTGACTTTTTGATGTCCTTGAGTGTTTTTTTCAATTGAATAAATCAAGTTACAAGATGTGATCAGCAGAATCTTATTTTAATTATGAAAAGAAAACTTGAACATGAACCCACAGTATCACAACTTAATGAATATGCTAATGGTGTATATATAATAGTTAGATGACACTGTAATATCAAGAACTATGTACTGCCCTTTGCAATATCAACCTCACTTCGCAGTTGGCAGTGTTTCTAACCCGTCGTCATCCACGCTTAAAGACTGGAAACTCTCGAAAACTTCGCCGATATCCTGCTCCGGAATCAAGGTTTGGTTTTCTTCCCTTCCACTCTCTGTGACTTCAGTGGGGTCTTCAACAATCTCCGTGTTGTCTTCGATGAGACCCTCGGAATCTTTTCGGGTGCCGTCGACAATCTCCGTGCTATCTTCGTGTTGACCGTCGGAATCTTTTCGGGTGTCGTCGGCAATGTCCGTGACAACTTCGTGTTGATCTTCGGAATCTTTTCGGGTATGGTCGGCAATTTCCGTTATAACTTCGTGTTGACCATTGGAATCTTGTCGGGTGTCGTCGACAATTTCCGTGACATCTTCGTGTTGGCCCTCGGAATCTTTTCGGGCGTCGTCGACAATCTCCGTGGCAACTTCGTGTCTTTCTTTGAGATCTTTTGGCTTCTTCTGGTTCTCTTTTTCCCCTGGTTTCAATCCTTTTTCGTACCAGCGGAATCTAGAAAAATATGCAAGAGATTTAGAGTGATTGATACACTGTACATACAACCCGTCGATAAGTTAAATACAACCCTAGCAAGAGTAATAGGGTACATTCATTATTTACAATGTAGTCGGACTATATCCCAAACTGACAGAGGGACAGCTAGCCATACGAGGGACAGAACAAACCAACGACAGGGATCTTAGACTACCCACGCGCACATATCTTTAACAAAGTACCAGATATGCATACGACTATTCCGAAGAAATACCTTCATTTTGCAATCTTACGACAAATGCGACCGAAAGGATTGAAACTCACGTACCTCCAGACGGGTAGGAAGCGCGTGCCCTTGAGTGCGGTGTTACAGACGGGACACAGCGCCCCCGCGCGGAGGCAGTCGGCAACGCAGCCGGTACACAGCTCATGCCCGCACACCTCGAAAGCAACCGCCTATATAAAAAAAAACGGTGAAGAAACGTTTGTGAAAAATTTCATCAGGTTGTCAAGATATTGTATAAGATATGCCAGAAGTTTCTTTATTCAGTAAATGGTTTACTGCATCTAATAGTGGTCTGCTCTGATAATTCTTACTCAAACACATTCATATACATGTCAGACAGGAGTCTAAATCCCTCCTGCTATAAAATTACAGCATGATGTAACCCAACAGCAGTTGCCATGGTAACAGTCACAACATTGGTTCAGGTCATTGAGGTCACTGTTTGGAGAAGAAGAGGAAGAAACTGAGCAAAAACGACGTTATCCTTCGGTAAACATAAAAAGGACCAACCTCGCTAAACTGCCTGTTGCACTTGGGACACAGCAGATTTCTGCACGCCTTATCAAAGTTCTCGTAACCTTCTTCAAACACTTGCAGAAACGTCTTCTGTGGCGCCAACTTCTTAAGATCCCTTTTCTTCACTTTCTTTCATCTCTGCAGTCCTCTCCCTCAACGCCAAGACGAGCTTGTCGAAGTTGGCCACCTGAGCTTTCCAGCATTTCGGAATCTTGTACTTGTCTGCTACGGCAAAGAACGTCTTGGCGAAACTCTTGCGGCTGAACTCTGTCCAGAGATACAACTCCTCAAGTCGGCACTTCTGTTGACCAAGACTCAGCTTGGTTTCCAAGGGAAACGGGAGAGGGATGTGAGCCCAGAATTCGACACCAGGGACGATGAACAAGGAGAGAGTGTTGAAATCACCAGGGGTGTTCATCTCGAGTTGTGTGTAGCAAGCGTCGAACCAGGCGATGCGAGAAAACAGGTCGGGGAGGGTCTCGAAGAAGTAGTGCCCGAGGTCCGAAGGGTTGACTCCTTTCGGGAGGTGCCTGCCGTATGCACGGACGGTCACTCTGCGCAATATCTCTCTGTTAAACTGCTGTCGACGGATGTTGAGTTTTTCGTGAAGCTTGTCGTCCTCGCCTGTCTTTCTCCCTTCTTTCTCAGGCCCCTGCCATGTGGCGCCAGCTTCAGTTTCATCCGCTGATGTTAACGATTCGCAGACCATCTCGGTAATAGTTGGTCTGCGAATCCTGTAGTCCTGTTCCTTTAGAAATTCTTCCCCGCATTCGTCAATAATGTCGTTCATCCATAACCAGAGTTCCATCTCGTCTTCATGATCAAAGTCGACGACAGTTCTGGAGTCTTCCTTTTTAATCTTTGCGCTCGTTCGCGGGGCACATGCGCCCGCTACGTCGTCTTGGGAAGTGTCACATTTGCCAGAAACTGTTGCCGAGTTCTCAGCATTTGAGTTCTCCGCTACTTTTGGTCTGTTGGGTCTTCCGTGGTGGCTAGTTTCTCTGTATTCACTTGTTCTTGACATTCGCCCACTTTATCGTCTTGGGAAGTGTCACACTTGTCAGAAACAGTTGACAACTTTTCTTTCTGTGATTTTTCTGCTGTCTTCGCTTCTGCTGTGTCTTCCGTGGTGGCTAACTTCTCTGTCTCCGCCTGCTCTTGTCCTGGGTCGGAAGGTACGGGCTTTTCTTCGAGGTTTTGTGTCAATGTTTGGTACTTCTGGATGTGACGCTGCCTTGCTACCATCATCGACGGAATGATCCGCTCCCTCTACACTACTTTCTGCCGACTGACTATCTTCTACAGGCACAGGCGCTGCCAACTCAGTACAGTCCCCAGATCCGGCTTGTTTACTCTCATTAGGACTAACGTTTGGGTACTTATCTTCGGCGTTAGTTGGTGATTCTGTGTCTTCCTTCTTAGCGGAAGCACTCTCTAGACTTTCTCCCAGATCCGGCCGTTCGTCAATGTCTCCGTGCAGTGTCACTGATGTGGTGGTAGACGGCAGGGTCTCCATTTTAGGATCGTGACAACTTTCAGACCTGCTCTACTCCAACAGTAAAGTTTGAATGGATTCTTAGAACTCTGTGGTGCAACTGTGTTCTATATTTTATCCTTACAAAATGGTGCCCCAAAAACGAAGATATACGCCGTTTTCGGTTGCAATACCTTTGAAAAGTGAGGTTTGGTAACTTTGTAACATCATAAACTTGCTAAATATTTGAGCAAAGACTCTTGATTTCTGAAGATAAAACCCCCGTTCGTTAGGATTTGAATTTCCCGCGCAAATGACGTCATGTGTTCGAAGGGAAGAACATAGAACGCCGGTTCGGTTGGTTTCGAACGCGCGTTCGAACGGTCGATTTCCTTCACATTCTATTCACATTTGAAGATCTCAACTGCTGTTTATCTGTCATCCATCACGAAAGTTTCCTTCAAGACCCTGAAAAGGTGAGTTTTTCTCAACTTGGCTGTTTATCTATCACAAACAGGCATCCTTGACTATGTATGGTTATGTATGGAATGGTGAATCTGACACAGGCAACCACAAAGTCCCTGACCGATCTTGTAGTTTTGTTGATCTTTTTGACGCAAGAACGTAACGTCTAATCACCCTACTCATATGTACCATACGGTCATCGATAAAAATAGTCACGGTCATCAATGTTTTGGTTAACTCAATGTTGTATGTTGTTGTCAGTGTTTCCAACATCCTTGCAATATAAGTAATTCTTTAGGAAGTGTTAATCTAAGGTGAGGAGTCGCGATTATATCTCAAGGTCAAACTGTCAACATTGACATCAAACAAAAAAAGTGCTCCTGAAAAAGTCCTGGTATTTCCTCACAAAATGAAAGTTTTTCCCGATATGACATATACATGCATCTTAATTTTTTCTTCTCTTTCCTCAGGCACCATCAGAAGAAAAGATGGCCAGTATGAAAACTGTCGTTGCCTCAGCTTTAGTTTTAGTTCTGATGATTCTGAACCACCAAGGTAGGTTTTTGAGTCTGCCTCAGTTTTCATATGGTCTTTTCGTACGTGTTACCACTGCTTATAGATTGCAAAGATTGTGGGGTCGTGTGGCGTAGCGGCAGCGTGCTCGACTCGTAACCAAAAGCTCCCGGGTTCGAGTCCTGACATGCCACTGCTCTTGTGCCCTTGGGAAAGGCACTTTACATGACTTTCCTCACTTAACTCAAGTGAAAATGAGTATTGTCCTGTCCAGTATTTGTACTCTGTGTTGGTGGCGGTATAAAATAAGTTGATATAACATGAAATGTTGGAAAAAAGACGATTGCAAAGGACTCATTTTGCTCATTTCTGCGTACAGTGGAGGCGCGGAAGTGCTACATCTGTGTGGGTATCTGGGGCTATACCGTGATGGGGAACAGTGACTGTATGTACCCGTACTGGTACAACATGAAGACTTACACCTGTCCCGGAGGAGAACAGTACTGTTACATCAAGTACTCACTCAAGAACCTGGCTGCTGGTGAGAACATCTTTTAAATATATCATTTGTTTTAGTTATACAGAAGAACTGTATTGCAAGACAATTGTATCTGTTACAACATATGATAACATTTTATTCACTTCAGAATTCACCTCAAAACAAGGCTCGTGAGAGCCACTTACATGTTTTGGGTTACAATGATGACTGCGTGGTCAGATATTTGTTCACCTTTGATTTAAACCGTTGGAGGTTGTAATTAGCGGTGAAACATTCACGGGGAAGCTTGTTCCACAGTGAAGTGGTTTACAGTGGTTTGAAGTGGATAACATATACAGAACTAGTAGCTGATAATAATAAAACACTCTAAATTATGACATTATATTGCATCAGGAATGCATTACATTGCAGCGAACTGTATATAAATTTCATGACTGGTTTATAAGGTGGTAAGCCTAGCCTACTCTAAAGAAAAAAATAAAGTTTTGGAAAAAACAACTTGATCTAGTAACCTTTGGGTACTTGTTCAAGGTCTATTTGAAATGTTATATCCATGAAGGTTACACGTCACATCCAGGTAATATTGAGATACATACTATAGACAAGAATATTGTTACTCAAGCAACCGGATAGATTTTCAAAAGCTACCCAGTTGCTTGAGCAACAATTTTTCTTTTGTGTATATTAAAAGTTGTATATGAAAATTTCTCCATCTTTCTCTACAGACAAGGCTGCTGCAGTTGACCGCGGCTGCTCGGCTACCAGCGTGGCTCACACCTGCAGTAAGGGTGATGACGACTTCGAGACGTGCTACAGCACCTGTAACAGCGATGGCTGCAATGGCGCGTCCAAACCGACAGGGGTCCTCGCTGCACTGCTGCCGCTTCTCGTCACTGGGTTGTTCCAAGTTGTCAGGGGGTAGCTTGTCCCGATTTCTAGTCCGAAGTTATATGGGCTTAGTTATATGGGAATGTTTAGATTAAGATGTTTTGATGATATTTTGGACTTGAATAGATCTACCAAAAATCGTTATATTAAGATGTTTTATAATATTTTGGACTTAAATAGATATACAATAACCCGTTGTCAATGTTGTACATGTACGAATATACAATGGAATGGAACTTGTATAATTCTGCCTTGGCTTTGATATTCAGTAAGAATTTAGAGAATTTCAAAGAATTTTAAGAGTACATATTTTGTTTGTTGGTGTTTTGACCAGCAAATGACTATACGAAAGGAATAGATATGTGTTCCTATTGAACAACCAGTTGTTATAAAAATAGTTTTGGTAGAAATGCATGGTTAAATATACAAACTCGTTATTTATATAGAGATGAACGTAATGTGCCCTCTGTATATGAACATAAAAATTCATCTTGCTTCTCAGTTGTAAATATATCTAGCTTGATTTAAAACAATGTGTTACGACAATGTACACATGACTTAGGAATAAATATAGTGTTCTGTGAAGCATATATAGACATTGTGTACTTTCTTATATGAAATATGAATAGACATTATTATAGGAAATATGAAAGGACACCGGACTATAATTCACTCTCAAAATTGAAGAAACAAACTATCTAAAGCATCGCATCATTTGCACACTCCACAAAATGTGACCCCAAAGATACTAGTACAGTAACACCCTCGGAAGACCAGGTGGTGCCGTCGTGTCTGCATTTGCCTGTGGCCAATCTTCGCTCGGGACAAATTACGGACCGTTTTATGTACGCCCATGTCCACATATTCTCATCAACAGCCCAGGGGGAGTTAGGCCACTCTCAACAGCAGGATTCATCTGCAAATTATCTCTCTCCAGAGCTAAACATGACGAAGCTGGTGTGTTACGCCGAAGGGCGGTTATACTGGCTATACAGATACAGAAGCTGGAGGTGTGTTACGCCGAAGGGCGGTTATACCGGCTATACAGATACAGAAGCTGGTGTGTTACGCCGAAGGGCGGTTATACCGGCTATACAGATACAGAAGCTGGTGTGTTACGCAGAAGGACAGTTATACCGGCTATACAGATACAGAAGCTGGTGTGTTACGCCGAAGGGCGGTTATACCGGCTATACAGATACAGATAACCACACAGTCATCCAAAAGAGTAACAAGTACTAGTACAATTCACATACGTTTACTGATCTACCATAGTGCACTTTAACTGCAAAATGCTAGTAAAAATAGAAATGTGCAGATAACACCAGAAAGGTATGACTATTTAAAGCGGGCCCTTGAATGATGTAAAGGTCATCGCATTAATACGTTCCACCCACAATGCATTAGTTATTAATGGAGATATGCGAATGAAAACGTCCTTCAAAAGCTTTCATCAGTCCATGTTCGGTGAACCTGTAACAGAGCTGTGTTCAATAGCGTAATTGCATTAAAAAAACTGATGTACAAGCAAGATATAACACATTACATGCACTTCTATATTAGCCTGGGTGCCATCCCCCGTAGTATTCGCCCGCTCCCTAATGTCGCTAGCTCATCACCAGACGTTACACATGTCATCAAGTCCAGACCCAATGGTAGCTAGCGACATTAGGGAGCAGGCGAATACTATAGGGGAAGGCACCCAGGCTACTTCTATATAGCAACAAATATATTATGACACTAATATACCTTGTAATACACTATGTAATATGGAACGAGAATGTGCTTTAATAATATTTGGGAGAGTTTCTAGTGTTAAGGCATTTTTGTAAGTATGACTCCTGTATGTAAATTGCTATGAATATCGGCACTTTACATGCAATATTTTAATTTCTATTTGTGTAAAACTCAGCCTTGTCCCGAAAATTGCGTACCTACACTAAAATATAGAGGTACAAGAAGGATGTGTATTATACCTACATAAAAAACAAACCATCATACAGGAAGAATAAACGAAAATCTAGAGCAATCTGTCACCCAGACACAACTACGAACGCCACTTAGGCTTGATCAATGTGCACTAGAATTTAGGTCGCGGAAAAAACGTCAATACACAGGGCTCGAAATTAAAGATGGCCCAGTGGCCACTAAAATTTAGGCTATGACAACTAAAAAGACACTTTGAGACATTTTTGAAACAATAGAAATCAAAATAAATCAGAATGCCAGCCCTTCTTTTGTATATCAGGTACATGTCCCGGCTTTTGGATCCGAAAAAGTCCCCCCAAATTTCCTCTCTACTCTGCAATATAGGCAGGGCGCCTGGGAGTGAACATAAGCAAAATAAATCGACTTCAAGCAGAAGCCATATAATGCTTCCCAAAAAACAGGTTGGGACAGTTCATCCTCACTTCGGGACAATTGAAATTTTTGGGACAGTGGTGGAAGAAAAGTTAATTTCGAGGCCTGAATACATATCTGAAGCCGCTATTCATTATCAGATATGGAAACACATATCTTGTCCACATGGCGGCCTCGTTACTCAAGAATTCACCAGCGGAAATGTAGCCAACCAAATCTGTCAGAACTGTCGCCAGCCGGTTCCATCTGATGTAGCAAATATGGTAGCAGATCAAAACAGAGTCGTGCTGTGTAGAGGGAATTGTATCAACTGCGTGCATAAAGCGTTACATATAGTACGGATTAGTTGTGCTTATATAATGGATTTATGTTGTGGAGTTCCATCTTTTAAACGACAGGATGTCTCCAAAAATAACCCAGCTTTCAAATCCCTGATGATCTAGCTAAAAATGATGAATTTATGACCTTGCAATGTAAATAACTAACATATCTCATGAATTATAGAATGTAATAATAATACTCTCCTCAAGAAAAACATACAATAGATTAGCTTATATTTAAATTTGAAATTTATTATAGATAGTATGTTACTGAGTATGTTATAATATTTCATTATATCATATCATATCATAGTATAGTTCGTGTATCCACCCTTGTTGTTTCTTCTTTGCCATACATGATATTGTACCTGTTACAGTTGTTGAGCACTAAAGTTGATATAATTGCATACTACATGTTCACAAGTAGATCGCTATATGCCAACGCAGTGCCTGAGTGTTAGTTAGCTGGGGAATTGGCGAATGCTGTTGCGATGACAAGGTTCATATTCCGACCATGTGAATTCTGGGTTAATGGTATTCACATAGCTCAGGGGAGCTCGAGGTGGGGTAAGGGGATGGCAAGGGACAAACCAGAAATAATGATGGAGGAGTCACAAATAAGGGACCGACCGTGAATGAATGGGGGGTCACACACGTGCATGTACGTACATACACACACATACACATACACACGCTCAGACACACACGTACATATAGACACACACATAGACACACACACACACACACAACACACACACACACACACACACACACACACACACACACACACACACACACACACACACACACACATGCACGCACATACACACACACACACACGATATCCCCTATCTACATTATGCTACAGCGTAAGGCTATGACATATGTGGTGAAGACATCCAAATCTCGAGCTCATCCCACAGGGCGTCCACTTCACAACCCCGTGTTGTACCACGAGTCAGACCGCCCTTATAACATCTACATAGCAGAGGAGGAATTATCCAAACCTAAACGGAAAACCGATAGCAGAACACTTGGATCACGAACTCAGCACGTGCTTCATATTTAACACGCTGGAAGATTCCCGCAAGGCACAGTTAAAGCATCTTAGTGTCAATTTTTTATAAGCGACTTGAGTGCCTAATGACACATATGGATGCACCACGGCACGCATGCATCTATTGCATAAACTGTAGGTGGAACAGTGTTAAGATTTTCTCGAGTAATGTAAATAGATTGGCAATCTTCTATATTCAAATCATCATCTGCAAATCTTCAATATAGAAAATTAAGGTATATTTTCGAGGTAATTATACTAATAGTAAATTTTGAATTGAAAGTTATGGACTTAACATTCTCACATTGGATTAGCGGCCGGTGTCAACTCTGAAATATGGCGTTTTGCTGGGGGCATGTAACATCTGTGTCCATAATATCACCATAGTCCATAATATCGCCACCTTGAGAAACAGTGTGCTTTAAGATATTTTTACAGCAACATACTTTTGGTATGCACTCCTTCACACATCAAATGTACATACCAAGGGTATGTTGCAGTAAAAATATCTTTAAGCACACTATTTCTCAAGGTGGCGATATTATGGACCATAGTGATATTATGGACACAGATGTTATAAGTTTATCAGAAAAAAAAGCATCTGATTCCAAAGCCACCATTGCCTTTAAAATTACTTTGTCGTCTAGTAACGAATTCCGCCGTACTGGCCCTAAATCACATTTCAGATTTTGTTACCAAATCAGGGGACAAAACGCGAATACCTTCTTGTGATAGTCCTTCCAACAAGCGTTCCGAAAATGTATGATAACCATGTTGAGTGAGTTCGTAGCTTTGACCTTTCAAGAATTGCAACTTAGATGAAATGAAACGAAGCAAATTTACCGAAACCCGGTTACATGTTATATTTCACCCCTGCCCCCAGTCCTTTTGAAGAATTGCTGATTTCATTTAATTTGTAGATGACATTACGTGGAGCGACGTTCTATGACGTTCGCATTGACAGTGTTCAGTGACTTCGCTACATTTGAATCAACCCTTGTCACTTTAGATGTAGCAAGTCATCTACCATGTTTCAAAGGACGCATGGTTGGCTTTTTGATATATACACTGTGAAGTTTCGTTTGAATGATATGCTTATCTAGTTATGGTATCTGTGGTTCTGTCTTTCTGTTTTGGGACATTATTTTCAATGTCAACCAGATTTTGCTTTTTTAATGTCGTTTCAGATTTAACATGACGAGAATTAATTCATATACACAACCAAGTCGTACTGACAGATTTCATACTTTGAATTTCTCTGGCCGGATATATCTTTCCACAGCACAGTACGTGGAAGGTCCTCCAAAAATTCATTAAGTTCATCCAGTTCTTCCCTTCCCAATGGTAAACTCAGCACTATCTATCACGATTCACAACTATATAGTGAATCGAAGATTTTAGACTCTCGGAAATTCCAAAAATAATTCAAGTTCACCCCATTTCCTGTGTCTGACACAGACACACAAACCCACAGCTCAGCCAGCCAAAATTGTACTTCCGTACTGACGTTTCAGACATGATTCTAACTTATTAATGACCCTACTATGAATTATTTATGTTATTGTAAACAAGCATCAGAATTCAGCCTTGTACGTTACGGCTGCCAGTCATGCGTTTAACCAATAAACATTATAACAAACAAACAAACAAACATTTCTAGAATCAGTTTAAGTATAATTGAGAGCACGCAAATATCACTTCAAAATAACGAAACCTAATCTGTAAGCAGATCTTTCGGTGGCCGCAAAATACTGTACTAGTACCAACTTGGCCAGGCAGTATCCATTGGCCAGGCAGTATCCATTAGCCAGGCAGTATCCATTGGCCAGGCAGTATCCATTAGCCAGGCAGTATCCATTGGCCAGGCAGTATCCATTGGCCAGGCAGTATCCATTGGCCAGGCAGTATCCATTGGCCAGGCAGTATCCATTGGCCAGGCAGTATTGGCCTTCGAATTCGGTGGCTAATGGACACTCCTCTGGCCAATGGATAATGCCTTGCCACTGTATGATCTTTGGTATTAAACGAAACCAGCATTTTTTTTTTGTGTGTAAATCACCACCCCCACTTATTACCAATGGCACAGTCCATGACGTCACGGCGCTCCAAACGACCTATCAACGAATTCAAAAATTCACGCGGCTGTGCTGTGCGTAAGGGCTGCTGACGTCACAGCAACGGAAGAGCTCCAGCCACGTTTTTGCTTAGAAGCTGTTGTCGTGTGAGGAATCGCCTGTGTTGGCTCTGCCGGTAAGAGCTTCTTTCTGTCCCTAGAAATATTTGCTTCGCTATTCACTTAAGGGTGGGGTATGTTAGCCTCCATAGCATGCCAAAAACTGGATGTTTTGGGGCGTCTTCAGGGTCTTTGGGAGCTTTTATGTGCTATTTTCTGATCGTATATAGACAATATAGCCAGCCTGGTTGAATTACCATTGTTTTTTGACTGGGCTAATCAGAAATAAGCCGAAGACCACCAGACTTCCAGTTCTATAAGCCTGCTACGGAGGCTAGGGGTATGTGATGATATGTGAAGAAAGCGTATCTCTGAGAAGAGATATGTTGAATGATTTCGTCGGTAGAATCATACTAGAAGCTGCGCTTGGGTTATATAACGTCCTTTCACATACTATATCCGGCTAGGAGCCGAATCCCTAGAAAATTGCCTGCCCACTTCTAGGCCTTCTCAAAATAGCGCTACTAAAAACGGCGGCTACGAGCTAGGTTGGGTACGTTTTTTTGTCAGAAGCAGTAGTGGATTGTTTTAGTACTAGACCAATTTTGTGATGTCGGTTTTATGTAAGTAGATAGAGATGCAAATGTAACGTACCTTAAGCTTGTTTACCGGCATTTTTTACACGTGGAATATTAGTCTGGTCTGGCTTTGCAAAGCTAATGAATATATGCTCTTTCCTTCAATAACTAAGGGACACTGGCAGCCTAACTATGTAATGTGTCTTCGTACAGGCAGATAGTGCCTTTTGTGTTTTAAATATTCAGGACATTCTAATACGTATTCTAAGCCTGATAATACTGACTGATTAATTGCTTATAACAAAGAAGCCTCCTCAGCTAAAATCGTACACACGACTTTTTGTTCGAATATCTAACACTAAGCGAAAACAAAACAGTAGACATTTAATTTTTTCAGGTCTCTTTTCGCCATTTTTTTAGAATGTGACCTTTTCAATGCCACCTTGAGAAAAGGTGACAATACAGGACGCAGACATGTCAGTCGGGCGAGACCATTTTCCATCAGGGGGTTACTTAATTATGAATTATGTAAAATGTCCTTTTGGAGCGATGATGGAAAATTCCCATTAAGATTATTCCCCGGGGAATTCTTCAAGGGCGTAGTCTTTGTGTGACGTCATTGGCTACCGGCATTGCCATGGGAACTAAATCTATTTTTAGAAAAATAAAAACCGTTCAGAATATCATTTTGACAGCCAGCTCGTAGCGTCAAGACATGATTTAAAAAAAACAACCTTC
This sequence comes from Branchiostoma belcheri, assembly GCF_001625305.1. NCBI lineage: Eukaryota > Metazoa > Chordata > Leptocardii > Amphioxiformes > Branchiostomatidae > Branchiostoma > Branchiostoma belcheri. Next base: position 1,936,308 of record NW_017804187.1, read on the forward strand.
AAGCAAAATTTAAGAAACAATGGATTTTGATAGCCTCCATAACATGCCAAAGACTGAGGGTTTTGGGGGGTCTTCAGGGTCTTTGGAAGCTTTTGTGTGCTATTTTCTGATTGCATATAGACAACATAGCCGGCCTGGTGGAATTACCCCCGTTTTTTAGAACTGGGCTAATCATAAAACAGCCGAAGACCACCGAACCCCCAGTTCTATAAGGCTAGGCTAGGATTTCGACACAAAATTCGATTTAGAACACAGCAGAATTTGACCTACAACAGACGAAGGACGCTGAAGGTCAATGAAGGTCGACCTCGCACGGTACGGCCAGTGGGACGCTGGTCACGTGATACGTCATCACGTGAAACACTAATTACTAGTACTAGTAGGAAACGTCTAGAGTCATGGACAAGGACGCAAATAGGTTATATCGTATCTAGAATCGTGCCTATCTAGTCCTATGCCTGAATGGGTTAGGGTTAGAATCAGGCATGGTTCTGGATAGTCTCCAAGTATCCAAGAACGTTCTGGATGCACGTGGACTATCCAGAACTGTACCTGAGCATTAGGTTCTTGATAAAACACGGTTTTGGGTACAACAGGTTTTTGGAGGAAGTAATGGCGAGAGATCATTACACACAACACAAACACAGAGAGAGATCGTAACAGAAAACTGCCGAAAACCATCCATATAAAATAAAAATGCATTCTAACATAACGTGTCTTTCTATTAGGACTTGTAGTATAAAACATGCCGTGTAGGTGTTTTGATTAAGGATAATGTTCTATCGGTTTAACATTAAGGCCACACCGTCTTAATTTTATGGATGACATCCTCTGAAGACCCCCAAACTAGTGCGCACGGGCGAATAAAATAAAATTCCGGGCAAAAATAAATATGCTACTAAACTACAGGAATACAAAGCTGGTATTGTGAATTTGCGTCAGTACATAGCGACGTATACGACAAGCCGGCACAAGCTGGCTTTTTGCGGAATTTATGAATCGGTACCGTACGTATGTACTGAGTTCTTGAGTCGTGGATCTTAGGTATCCTGGGTACCATCCTCCAGAGTTACCACCGGCTCCGTATTGTCGCTAACCATGCCATCCATAAGATTAAGTCGGTGTGGCCTAACGTATGTAGTGACTGATCCCTAGTCAGACGATCGAGCTACATATTACCTTAATGGCATACACAACAATACACCAGGGGTGTTATATGGAATGTCCTTAATTGCTCTTAACGATGCATTACAATGCAAGATGACTATTCATTATTACATATAGCTGCAACATAATGTAACACATGCATGGGAATTCTGATATCGAAGATAACGATAATAGAAAAGTTAATAGCAAATTCGTGCCCGGAGGCTAATTGCAAATTACAAAACATAAGCGAACATTGAAACACAGTATAGAATTACTCCTTACGTCTACATGATGAAGGTAGCTGTCTAGAACTATAACTAATGATAATTATATGGGGCCATACGGTCTTGTGAGCTGTTTGAAGCCAAACCGAAGATTATCATAGGGGTCTGCATGCCCTTTTTTGTAAAGCGTAATCAGGCCTTTTAGTCTTCGTAATCCGTAGGCAGCCTCCCAAAAAATCAACGTAATTCGTAATAGTACATTAGCCGCAAAGCGTTAAGTAGTAATCAGCTGTGAGAATTTAACGCAATTCGTAATCGGCGGCGAAAATTTTGCGTAATTCGTAATCACTACCCCCCCCCACCACCATACATGCCCTCAATCATATGGTTTTCTATTTGATCGCACCAAAGCTTTTGGTCGGACCGTATCAGAAAGATCGCTCTAAATTAGCTCCCTCGGCATTCCTTTGGCTTGGTAACAAGCAAATTGTGCCATGTGTGTGTGGGATGAATGTATAAACATGCTATTTTTATGCGTGGGTGCAACAACAACATGCGTTTGCTATAGTGAGTGAGTCAGGGCTCGAAATACAGGGTGCATGTGCACCTTAGTGCAACCAAATTTGGAGCTGTGCAACCAATTCGTTTTCTGTGGGTGCACCCAAATAATTTCGTAGGTGTACGTAACATTTTAGATATTCTTAACATCAAAGTGTCAGAAGAAGAATAAAATCATTGTACAATTGTAGTACTTTTCGTTAGAAATGAAACATACTTAGGTCTTTCTGACATTATTCTATTTATTCTATTTTATATGGTGCGCCCAAAAATTTTTGTGCACCAGTGCACCTATTCCCCAAAATGAATTTCGAGCCCTGGTCAGTGAGTGCTGCATCAGCAAGAAGATAAGAACGTCGTCTTCACGCGTTCTGAAGCTTTTACCCAATGGATGCGATTCTTTGATCTTGCAACCTTTTAGAATCCCTTTGAAATTTTGAACTTCGCCGCCTGTATGTTATAGATTAAAGTCTGTATACTGTACGCATTTCGCAGTGAAGGCCAAAATTATCTGTTAATCTAGAATGATCACAATCTGGCTACCCAAAGCAATTTTGTGACCTTGCAGCCATTTAGAGTCTTTCTGAAAATTTGAACTTCGCTGTCTGTAATTTGTAAAAGTCAGTATATTGTAGCGTTAAGGCAGTATATTTGTACGTATTTGTGGAGATTGAGCCAAAATTATCTGTTTATTTTAGCCTCCACCAGGCCTTTCTACGGGAATACGGATCGTAGAATTAGGCAAAAAAAGAGAGTAAAATTGGCCAGGGGAGTCCGGCAGCGGGGAGGTAGTTTCTTTCCCTGCGCGGCCAGTCAAACCTACAAGGCGGCCAAACTCCCCTGGCAGACATTCTCCTATATATATATAGCCAGCGTAGTTAGTCTGGTAGATACTATGTTTATTTAGAGCGTTCGCAATGCCGCTAACATGGCTAAAGGAGCATGAAATTGCCCGTGTGCTAGCGAAGCCGAAAAAAGGTCGGTTATACCTTGGTTATACATATTCAGATTCGGATCATGCATTTGGGGCTCGGCTCTTTCATCCTTCAAGGCCACAGTGCTGCTGCATTCCTTTTGAAGACAATGTTCAAAAGATGGAACGCATCAAACCAAGGGAATAGTAGCGTCGCTTTTACCTCCAATCAGATCTTGTGGTGAATGAAAAACAGTATATCAAACTGGAAGATCAGTATGAAACTGACAAGACAGCATCAAATTGGCAAGGCCGTATCCAATACAACATTCGCAGTTTGGTTAGCGCAAGGACATTATCGTATAAAATGTCCTTGGCTAGCGTAAAAAAAAAGATATCGTAAAAAGAAAGCCCGTTCATATAAATGGTCAGACAGGAGTCTAAATCCCTCCTGCTATAAAATTGCAACATGCTGTAACCCAACACTAGTTACCATAGTAACAGACACAACATTGGCTCAGGTCATTGAGGTCACTATTTGGAGAAAGAAGAAGAAGAGGAATAAGAAACTGAGCAAAAACAATATGTTTTCCTTCGGTAAACATAAAACTGTTTGGAGAAGAAGAAAAAGAGGAGGAAGAAGAAACTGAGCAAAAACAACATGTTTTCCTTTGGTAAACATAATAAAGCATGAAATTGACAGTGTGCTAGCGTTGCTAGCGTAAAAAAACGATTTCGTAAAAAAAAAGGAAAACCCGATAAAATACTGTAATAGTACTAGACTAATACTGTAATAGTACCGATTTTACATTAGCAGCTTATCTAAGTGCTGCACGCATCTCGTGATGATGCTTGTAGCTATTAACCTAATTTGCATACTCGTGACAATCCGCGTGACGGGCGAACAGTAGAATAGATGATGGCGCTTTGTGATAACAGTATTAGTAAGGCCTAGGAAAACAATATTGTGTTTCCTGTTTCACGTCCGATCCTAGAAAAAACTGCTGACCCTCGCCTTTTTTTGTGTGGACACCTGCAAGGGACTTAATTTTTTGTAGCTAAGGCCACACCAAGTAAATTTTATGGATGACGTCCGCGCGCGCATTGATTTTGGCCTGTTCCTTGAAAAAAAAACAAGAAATTCCGCTTCCTGTAACTATGACCAAAGAGTCACGACAGTGCCGCAAATCGTCAGATTGACGTCAGATTGACAGGACAGGATGACAACTGCTGTTCCACCTGATTTATTGCTGTTTTGATGATGAATAAAAGACTTCTTGCTTGTTACACTGTGTCACCTCATTCAATATGTGTCCTAACATTTGTCATCTCTTAGTATATTTCTAATCTAGGCATCTTGTTTTTTAGGGCCCTTCTTGTTTTTTTTTCGCCCTCTCGCATTAGATTTAGGGTCTCCAAAGGACGTCATCCATAAAATTTACTTGGTGTGGCCTAATCGACCTTTTCTAGGTCCATGATCTCTGACACCTGAGTGAAGAAACCTACGTTGTACCATTGGTTTTCCAACATTGACTTTGAAAATATAAGTGTCCTCATGCAAGTTTTACTTTATTAAACTGCATTGTATACGTTGGATCCCTAGAAAAGTAAAAAAAAAAGAGATAATAATAAAGCGTACCCACCGACTCTTTTTTTTTCAGGACTGAAACAGGAAACACAACATTTTTTCCCTGGCCCTAACAGTTTTACCTACGGGGGTAACGTTGTCAGGTAGGAATGAATACAAAGAGGCATCTAAGGTCACAGAGTGTGTTTAATAATGTATCACATATAAAGGGCAGCACTCTAGAATAATTGAATAAATGTGGCGTCTGGGGACGAATAAAAACGCCCTGTCTGGTCCATGTCATGGCCGGTCTTCAAGAATATACTTATAGCTACTTGAAGCGTGTGTGTGTGTGTGTGTGTGTGTGTGTGTGTGTGTGTGTGTGTGTGTGTGTGTGTGTGTGTGTGTGTGTGTGTGTGTGTGTGTGTGTGTGTGTGTGTGTGTGTGTGTGTGTGTGTGTGTGTGTGTGTGTGTGTGTGTGTGTGTGTGTGTGTGTGTGTGTGTGTGTGTGTGTGTTTGTGTGTGTGTGTTGTGTTGTGTTGTGTACAGCACCAAGGACAGGTGTGTTTGCCTGTGTGTGGATGGTGTTCAGCACCAAGGACAGGTGTGTTTGCCTGTGTGTGGATGGTGTTCAGCACCAAGGACAGGCATGTTTGCCTGTGTGTATGGTGTTCAGCACCAAGGACAGGTGTGCCTGTGTGTGGATGGTGTTCAGCACCAAGGACAGGTGTGTTTGCCTGTACTTGTAGTTTCTCTATTACGACAAAGTCTACTATACGCGGCATTGTTCCCAACACAAGTCGATCGTATCCCGTATGTATATCTGTCTCCATTTTCCTACTCTTAGGCATATAGGGGTGCTAGGGGTAACCCAGTGTGCTTGCCTGAATAATACGCGAACTGTACTGTGAATTAACGAAGCGTCATTGCACAACTACAAAAAGCTAGTCTCTACCAGACTAACTACGCTGGCTGTATATAGGAGAATAATTGCCAGGCGAGTTTGGCCACCATAGGGTTTGAATCCCTTGGCCAATTTTACTCTATTTTTTTGCCGAATTCTACGATCCGTATTCACGTAGAAAGGCCTGGTGGAGGCTAACAAAAAGCGCCATGCTTCGTCATGACATCAGTCTGAGGTCGTTCTTTTCATCTCGCCTTACCTTTAATACCTTTCCTTACATCCGGCGTGGCTGGAACTGACGTGATAAAATCGCCCCATTCCACCCGACCGTTCACCACCACGCTAAGCGTATGCCATATTCCACACTTCCATTTCACAGATGAAACCGTAACATTGGAAATATTCAAGTCTAACAGATCCATGCATATGGCGATGACCTTTCACATTCCATAGAGATAATACAATAATATATAGCTACCCCACCTACATTGGCGTTAAATAGCGGCGAGTTGCAGAACTCCAGTCAGAAGCTCTGAGGAAGGTGTCTGATAGACATCGAAACGTAAGCAGGTGAGAACCTTACTGGTTGTGTAAGAAGAAAATTCTATACCCTAAATATATAGCTACCTCCCCGTAGACAATATTCTATTTGATCTAATGTTACAGAAAGCTCTTGTAGTCTGTTGCATTCTGTAAGGACGCAGTGAGCAAGACTAGACAACGTTACATAAAAACTCTTGATTCGCTCCCTGGAGCATGCGGCGTTGAGTGACTGAGTATAGACTCTACAAGACTAACTACGCCGGCTATATATAAGAGAATATTTGCCAGGGGAGTTTGGCCGCCTTGTATAGGTTTGACTTCGGGGGAAAAGAAACTACCTCCCCGCGGCCGGACTCTCTTGGCCAATTTTACTCTCTTTTTTGCCAAATTCTACGATCCGTATTCCCGTAGAAAGGCCTGGTGGAGGCCAGACTGAGTAAGTGAGTTGATTGGTGTCCATGGTAGCCTATACATCACTTGATTATTGACTTACTTCAAGTGATATTCAAGTTTAATCGAAACCCTTGCTGCAGTGCGCACTCCCACTGCTTAAACACAATTTGTAGCACTCGCCCACACAATCATGGGCCTACTGTGTGGGGATAATTGCAGGTCTTGAAACACAAGATACCGTTCCATCTTGTTCTCCAATCAACGGAAAAGTACCCTCTAAAGCGTCAAGTGCCTCTTCTATCATATCCAAGACCGCACCTGTCTAGTTCTATCCAGAAATAAGGAAATGCAAGGAAAAAACGGAAAGAAACGGTTCCGGATAGTCTCCGCGTATCTGAGTACGTAGGTTTGCCCCAGGCACGGTTCTGGATACGTGTGGACTATCCAGAACGGTTCTGGATACGTGTGGACTATCCAGAACGGTTCTGGATACGTGTGGACTATCCAGAACGGTTCTGGATACGTGTGGACTATCCAGAACGGTTCTGGATACGTGTGGACTATCCAGAACGGTTCTGGATACGTGTGGACTATCCAGAACGGTTCTGGATACGTGTGGACTATCCAGAACGGTTCTGGATAAAGCATGGTTCTGGATACAACGCTACTCAATCTTATTAAAATTGTTTATCATTGTATACAGGACAACAACAACATCATCAGTAGGACCGATATCTAAAGATGGCGTCTCTCAGGATATGCAGCCTTGCAGCCGTGCTGGTGATAGCTGTGTTCAGTCTACCAGGTGAGTGATGGGGAAGAGCTATGCACAGATAAGAAAGATGAGCTCTGCACTGCATCATTCTATTTCGGTATCTTAACGAAGTATCTGAGCCGTCAGAACTCTGCCTAGAAATCTAGAGTAAGGCCTCAGCAAGTAATTTTAAAGATAACATCATCAAAATTGATCTTCGTCTGATTTTGGAGAAAAATAAATACATTTTTTTTGCCTTCTGACAGTGGTTGATATGCCGAAAATTGGGCAAGATGTCTGTTGCCATGCCAGTACGTGGATGGCCGATAAATATGAGGAGAGAAGAAAAGAGAAGGCTATGATTTATTGATTTGTCTTTAACTTTGATGTAGTTATGCATTTTATTCCTTTGATATGTGATGTTTCAGCCCTTGAAACTGGCCAACTGTGTACTGCATTGAAGCGCCTCTTTGCGGCTTTTGAAAACACTGCAGGGTGTAATGCATCCCTCTCTTTGCAGCTGAAGGCATTAAGTGCTACCAGTGTGTTGGGCTTGGCGGAAAAGTGAAGGGGAACAGTCCATGTGTGGGAAACTACTTGGACAACTATGTACCGTTCAGATGGTATTGTAGCGCCATCTTGCGACTTTTTAAACCACTACAGGGTCTAATTCATCCCTGTCTTTGCAGCTGAAGGCATCAAGTGCTACCAATGCGTTGGTCTGGGAGGAAAAGTAAAGGGGAACAGTCCTTGTGTCGGAAACTACTGGGACACAGGCGCAGGGGAGTGCCCCGCTACTCATAACTACTGCTACATCGTACAGACCACCAGCGGATGTGAGTATATCCTAATTTGTACTGAGAATGGATGAGAGAGCGAGACAGAGAGACGGATAGAGGGAAAGAAAGAAGAAAGAAAGAAGAAAGAAAGAAAGAAAGAAAGAAAGAAAGAAAGAAAGAAAGAAAGAAAGAAAGAAAGAAAGAAAGAAAGAAAGAAAGAAAGAAAGAAAGAAAGAAAAGAGACGTCCTCTTGGGTGGGACGTAAAGCCTTAAGCCCAGTATTTCAGGATAGCTACACATTGAGCAAGTTAAAGAACCCACCACACTTATCGAAAACATTTGGAGAAATTATGTATCAAGTATTAGAGTTTGAATTATCCATGGCTCTATGAGTAGGGTTTACCTTGATATCTTCATCAACGTTCCAAGAAAACGTTTGAACTCATTTTCCCACAGTGTCGACCATCGCCGTGGATAGAGGTTGTGCGAACGTGACCAAGAGAGCCTACTGCAATAGCCAAGCTGGACAGACATACTGTTACTCCTGGTGCAACAGTAACAGCTGCAACAGCGCGACCTCCATGGCGCCTGGGTTCCTGGCTATCATCATTCCAACGATCGCTCTCGTGTTGCTAGCCTGGACAGGGCTGTGAGCAGGCTCTTTCGGTTGTGTTTATTGCATAGCCTCTACCAGGCTTCGGGAGGCGGCTGGAAAGAGTAGAAATTGACCAAATAGAGAGAGATAACATGCCGAGGGAGTTGGTCCGATAGTACAGTTTGCTGCATCGCTAGCTGACCAACTCCCCTGGCATGTTATATCTCTCTATTTGCCCGATTTCTACTCTTTCCAGCCTCCTCCCGAAGCCTGGTAGAGGCTATAGCTATTCATTGCATACTAGTTTATTGTTAGGCCATACTGATTCAACTAATGTATATGTATGACATCCCTTGGCACCCCCGAAAACTGATACTTAGCAATACATGTTTTAGATTCTAGACTTTTTGCATAATAATTAGATTCAAGACTTTTTGTGTCATAGAAAGCTTTTTAATGCGTTTATACAATCTTTATGTCAGTTACGTATGTCGTTCTTACGTAATGCCTCAATTAAAAAATTACTTGCTGTTACTTAGTTTTAGACAGTTGCGTCTGCTGCTTTCGTATAGCGCCGCCCAGCGATTCATACAACAAGTGCAGGGGACTAGTTCATCAGGTGTTAGGTATATTACAGTGGACTTGTGTGGTTAGAAGTTAGTTCATCAAAAACAAAACTTGCTTTCCAGTAATCACATATACATTTAGTTTCCATACTTATTGTGTTAGGATATATATGTCAAAGTGGAGATTTCAATCGAAGTCAACAGAAACTCAGATCAAAATGGTGTCAATGTGTTAGGGTGGTTTCCAATTTCTGGTTTCAAATTATAAATTTTAAGTCAATTCATTGATCTAAAGTGACATGAATCAACTTTTAAAAAGTTTGAGTTCTGCACTGTCTTTTAAGCGAATATCTTAATTAAACTTTACAGACATTCAATTTACCACATCGGAATCTCTACCTTGACATATTATATTGAAAATATTTATATAATGATTAATTAACTTCATAGCACAACAGTTGTACTACGTACAACGTATGATATCTAAAGTTATATAGATCATCGTTGTTACATTGACTATTGACTATATCTGAACACATAAACAGATATTGCCAACAATACGTATGATTGATTATGGTATAAAATTGTATGTTTCCTAGCCCTATTAGCCTCTACCAGGCACCGCGGATCGCTGGAAAAATAGTAGAAATTGGCGATGGGTCGCAAATTGGATCTTCACTCTGGCCGGATCTTCACTGGTATACTATCACTTTATTTCGGCCAATTTCTACTATTTTTCCAGCGATCCGCGGTGCCTGGTAGAGGCTAAGCCCTATAGTTTTACAGTGAGATCTCAATGGCGTACAATCATAGGTGTAACTGTTGGAATAGATGTAATTCTCTGTATCATTGTGTAGATGGAACGTTGATTTGTATTTAGGGAAAAGTATAAATATAGTGTCTTATACATATTTTACAAGAAGTGGGGTATTTATATAATTTGTGTAATAGATGTTTTTGTCTATAAAAAAAAATCTGCCTAGTCTATAGTGATGATGTAAGAAATGTAAAAATTGAAATCTTCATGAAGCAAGTCTAAACTGTAATTTCCAACACAAGAAATTGGACTTACCGAAATTTTCAACTGTACAATTCTTTACAAGTCTTTGTCAAGGAATGAGCAATCCACCGCTTCCGTGACGTCACGCAGATAACACACGTGACTCAGTGAGCAGTGGATCATAGGTTGCAGAAAGTCTGTGGCGCCCCCCGTCATTCTTGAGGGATGGCTGAAATACCTCAATGTTGTGTTTGTTTGTGCTGAAAACTACAGTTAAAACTTGCTTCATAACTTGATGACTTTTACCAACGCAGATACGATTTAAACCTTGTATAGATGAGTGATTGTTTAGGTGTAAATGTGAAGTGGTGAGTGAATAAAGTACTGTCGTCAAATCCAAGCCATTCATAGCTTGATGAATCTTTGTCTCCATGTCTGTATTTTTCTGTTATGTAGTCCAAATTCAAGCGGCCCGAAGATTAAGTCATTAAGCTTTCCACGAACTTTAACTTGAACAAAAGTCCTACATACACACAGACTGCATGTACATGTACGTTCGGTCAGTCGACGCAGGACGTAAAAGTGTGATTTAAAAAACAATAAAACACACACAACGTACTGGTATTTCTTTTTATGGGAATTTTGAAAATATTCTGGCAAATTGAAAATATTCTGGCTAAAGAAAGTTTCAAGATTCTTTTTAGCCAGAATATTTGTGATTTTTGTCACCAGATGCAGAAGTGCCAAAATTCTTAGGTGCCATGGCACGAACCAGTTCAAATATACGGACCATCGAAACCCAAACTTCACAGGGTAAGCAAAAAACTCTCTTCCGTCACATCTGGCCGTTTTCCCATGTACTTTGGCAAACGCGCTAGCAGCAGCAGTAACTGATAATATATAAGTAAATACCTGGCTAGGTCTGTGCACACTCATCTGCATCTGTTAGCAGCCTGAAGAAGACGAAGTCACCATGAAGCTTGCTTTAGCTGCGGTTCTGGCCGGTATTTTCTTGGCGGCTCAAGCAAATGGTTTGTTCAAGTCGTTTTGGCTACGATCTAAATGCGATGTACCTGGACGCAAAGCTGCTGTCATTGTAAATTTTGCGTAGCTTAATATGTACTAGATCGTAAACTGGAGATTGCCTATACTACTTCTACTAAGGCCTTGGTCACAGACATTGCGCTATGCGCCTATGATGTTTTTCTTTTCCTCCACGATATAGCCCTACGTTTGAGAAGAAATGGACATGGCACTTCGATTTTTATTGTACTCGTTTCTTCTCAAACCTACAACGTACAGTGATATCGTTGTTAAAAACCTGTCGATATATGTAGTAGTTGCATGTTACGTAATATAATTGTACTATTTTGCCTAATTGTCTAATATTTTTGCCATACATTGCCTCCCTACCCCCAACCCAGCTGCCTGCCCCAACTGTAAGGTAGACATGTGTCTGGAGGGTGTGTACGGCTGTCTTCAGTGCGAGGCGGGGTACTATGCCTTCCACCAGGGCGGGTGAGTCTAGAATATCATCACTACTATCGAAGTCTGCAATAAAACATTCGGTAAAACTAACCGCTACAAAATGTAGGCTCCGTAGCAGGCTTATAGAACTGTGGGTTTGGTGGTCTTCGGCTGTTTTCTGATTTGCCCAGTTAGAAAAAAATGGGGGTAATTCAACCAGGCCGGCTATGTTGTCTATATGCAATCAGAAAATAGCACATAAAAGCTCCCAAAGACCCTGAAGACCCCAAAACCCCCAGTCTTTGGCATCTATGGAGGCTATACAAGATGAGTTCATATGTCGTAGGTAGAGCTGTGTATCTAAACAAATTTTAGGTACAGGTACAGGTACAGGTACACAGGTTTAGGTACAGGTCCGGACCTGAACCTGTACCTGAACAATTCGACCAATTTTAATATGCTCTTCTGAACTCCTTCAATAACAAAAAAAAACAAAAATAAACTTGATAGTTAAGGTTTATTCTTTGTTTATGGCGAATGCTCAGATAAAATATAGGCTATATATATGTTTTTGTTTTCATGAACACACTGTCCTTACACAGGGACCCATTGTTAACCAGCTATTTACACATTTGAGGTCACAAATAGGCATGAAATTGGTGTGAAATTGTTTAGGTACAGTACCGGTACTGAGGGATTAGGTATTTTGGACCTGTACCTAATCAATTTTACCGGTACAGTATCGGTACTGCGTACCGGTACACAGCTCTAGTCGTAGGCCATTTATGCAAACGAAAATCGAAATCTCCATTATGATTACGAAGTTTATTAATATGCACTAAAGACGGATATATAACATATTCATTTCTTAACACGTACATATTTTTATTGCTATCATTGTGCATTGCTTTTCTCAACCGATGACTCTTCTCGTTTTTTGTCATTATCGTCAAGTCGCTCCTACGCTTACACCCAGATGTTTGCAAAATATGCTTGAAGTTAGTAGGAGAAACCGCAAATATTTACATGTATGGAAACCACATTTTCAGCTGCAAAATTCAGCCTATTGGTATTGCTTGTTACTGTAATTTTTTAAGGGTGTCGGTGGCTTCAGTGGCGCAACGGTTTAAAGCGTTGGACTCGGAACCAATAGGTCCCGGGTTCGATACTCACCGCCCGACGTTGTGCCCTTGGGAAAGGCACTTTACACGACTTCCCTACCTGTACGGTGGAGTGACGCCCACCGAGCCTCTTAGGTTAATCTGTCTAACTGTGTGCCAAAAATCGCACTACAGATTTGGTGCGCCAATGTGCCAACATCTGCACATATGGCACCAATAGCCGTTTTTACTTTCTTTTTTTTCAAGTGTGTACGTGTGCATGGCCACCTGTCCAGCTGGGTACAGAGAGGAAGACACAGTTGACCCTTACACAAACGAGGTCATCGGGCATTGCCAGCGTAAGTCACTTTAAACCCATTCCATTCTCGACGATGTTTGGATATTTTTTTGAGATCGCTGGAAGGTGTTCAATTCTACCAAAGGAAAACATATTGCTCCCTTTTTTCTTCTTCTCCAAACAAATAAGGTCAATGACCTGAACCAGATGTCTGTCACCATGGTAACTAGTGTTGGGTTAAATCCCTTATGTTGTAATTTTACAACAGAAGGGATTTAGACTCCTGTCACCATATATATGGATATGTTTGAGTAACAATTAACTGAGCAGACCATATGCGAAGGTAAACATTATGCATTTGCTTTGCAAATGTTACCTTAAGCTTCTAGTTTTAACCAAGTGTGTAAACAGACCTCAGCATGCTATGTTCTTCCTCCAGAGTAAAGAGACTCTTTTTAAACAACCAAGTCTTTTATTCAGCCGTCGTTTCGGTGCGCATTGTAGATGCATTTCCCTGTAATCCAATCACACGTGTAGATGTGTAAATATTGTACATTTGGGAATGCATCTATAGCAGCAACACCTGTGCTGTAATGCAATGTGAACCAGTCAGAATTGACCTGAAGAAGGTGACAGACGATCACCAAAATGCCGGCTGAATAAAAGACTTGGTTGTGTAAAAAGAGTCTCTTTACTCTGTTATGTATCATTTATTACTTATCGAATGATATATTATTTATCGTTGGCTTGCCGTTCTATTTACTTCAAAGTTCATTATATGATTTGTTAATTCTTTGTCATCACCCTTGTAAATAGTGTTGTTATGATTTTTGTTATTGTTTATTTTGTTTATTATTTATGTAATTCTTATCAGTTTATATTGGTGGGGGCATTAAAAAGGAGTGTTCCTGTTTCCCCCAACCTTTTTACATTTTGTTGTAAATAAAGCTGAAATAAATACTCAGTGCCTTACCAACCTGATGAAACTATTCACGGACTCTTCCTCCACAGTTTGCTATGACCATCACGTGCAGGCCGGGGAGTGTAACTGATACAAACCCTCACAGGTGGCAGAGAAGCATGTGGAAGGAATGTGAGGTGAAATATGCACTTCAATCGCTGAAGCAATGAAATAAAACACTCTCCACTGTAACAGTGACTGATCATGTTTAGATTCATGGGAGATTATAATAATAGTTTATTGTCAACTTTGAAATTGCACATGTGTGGCTGAATTGAAGTAAGGTCACGTTTCTGTAAACGTAACTCTCGCGAGATTACGTTTTGACGCGACTGGTCATTGATTATCCCTATGTACCTATGTAGCTCTATAACTATGTAGATTACCGTTTATTATCATATAGCCAGTAGCCGTTGACCAATCAAAAGGCTCCATTTCCCATTGGTTATCAGGCCGAGGTAGACACTTCGCTATCAGGCCGAGGTAGACACTTCGCTACGCTCACTTGGTGGTTTATATATTCGGTGGTTATTGCACCTGACCAGGGATTATCTCACCATATACACCTCGGGTCGGGGCATTAACCCTTTGATAGTAGATTACACTTTATCCTTTACGAAACTAGCCCTGTCAGCCTTTCAAAGTTCCTCACAAGTCAGCCCTTGGCTGCAAGGAGAGAGAGTAGCCAACCCACCCTAACAATAACAATAACCAGAACAAAACAATTACGTAGATAGCAGTTTAGTAGTAGATTACCCTTGATCCAGTCGAGAGGGACCCTCAAGCAGTCAGCATGAGCTGGAAGGAAGCCTTGAGGCTGGCTGCTGACAGAGGAAGCTGGGCTACATTGACTGCCTCATGTGTCACGAGACGCGGGAGCCCCTAAGTCTAGGAAAGTCTTTAAGAAGCCCAGCTTTCTCTGTCAGAAGTCTTTAAGAAGCTAGCCCTGTCAGTCTCTCGCTCACTTCCCATAGCTTCTTGGCTGTTCCCTCGTCCATGCCATGTTTGGCGGGGTCCTGGATACGGCAGTCACAGACATACTGGCCCGACACTCTGGCCATGTCTTCAGACACGGCACAGTAGATAGAACACTGCGCTCCCTGGTACGGAGTCTGGGGGACAAACAGCAACATTTACAAACACCACATCACACAAGCACCACACAATTAGACTGTACAACAGTCAAATGCAGAATTAGTTTTTATGTGTTGTATATATATTATGTTGGTGTCGTGAATCTGTATGTCTTGTTTGTGCCTACATTGTATTTTATGTATTATGTTAGGTCAGCACAATTCATAAAGTGTCCATAATTTTTATGTACAGCTGCCATATGCTGACCATTATTTGAATAAAGAATAAAACAGTGAATGCACTAGTTGGTCCATCCCTAAAGCATTGCCAAAATAACATAAGGCCTAGGAAAAAATGTTTTGTTTGAAAAACTGAAAACAATCACGGTCAGTGACTAGGGATTATCCTGTTTTCTTCTTTCTTTTTTTTTAGACTAGCTTTTGCGATTGTCTAGGGATCCAACTTGGATTTTTTAAAAAATAAGTCTGGAATCGGTTCTTGACTTTTACTAGTTTTAGGTTTTTTTGGACTTGAACCTAAACATTTTTACAAGTCCGGAACCAGTCCAGTGAACCGGTACACGGCACTAGTGCTCACCTTCAAATATGGCTTCAGGATCCTATGAAACAGCACTTTAATGAACCAAGGAGCGCTGCGGAACAGTTCTGACTGCACAGTGCCAGGATGTAGAGCATTCACCGTCACACCTACATGTGATATACATAACAGACAAGGTTGTATGATATCACCATATCAGAAAAGACATTGTTACATTTCTTCAGTCAGTCGGTTGGTCAGTCAATCAATCAATCAGGGGGTGAGTGAGTGAGTGAGTGAGTGAGTGAGTGAGTGAGTGAGTGAGTGAGTGAGTGAGTGAGTGAGTGAGTGAGTGAGTGAGTGAGTGAGTGAGTCAATCAAATCAACTAACCAAATTTAACCCCCACCCTACCCACCTGTTCCCACCAGCCTGTTGCTGAGTTCCCTTGTGAACAGGATGTTCATGAGTTTACTGTCGCAGTACGCCCGCCCCTCATGGTACCACTTCTCCCCGCTCAGGTTGTCAAAATCCACCTTCCCCCACAGGTGTGCCATGGACGCCACGTTCACGATGCGACTGGGAGAGGACTTCTTCAGAAGATCTGTGAGGAACGAGGTAAAATAAAGGTAAAATTCATCATGAAAGTTCATCTGTGTTGGTAGTAAATTGTTTTTTTGCACAACAGCAATAAAAAATTATGCATTGAGAGCAAGATCAAATCAAAAAAAGGAGGTAACAAACAAAAAAGGTGTCTTTACCCAGTAGGAGGTTGGTGAGAAGAAAATGGCCAAAATGGTTGGCGGCAAACGTAAGCTCCAATCCTTCTTCTGTGAGAGTCCTCTTGGCTGGACCTACATGTAAGCAAGAGCACTGAGTATACATTTGTACTACATGTATGTGTTGTACAGTTCTGTTTTCCTCTATTCAAGCAATGCGTCAATAAAATCAAACTTAAGGTACTGATCTCAGAAAATTTACAGCATATATTTGCTCCTTGGCAGTTTCTTTGTACATGTACAAATTACCATAGACAAAATCAGGGTAGACTAATAGTAATAGAAAATTAGGAACATACATATACGTACTGTATCTGTATAGCCGGTATAACCGCCCTTCGGCGTAACACATGTACACCAGCTTCTGTACATGTATCTGTATCTGTACAGCCGGTATAACCACCCTTCGGCGTAACACACCAGCTTCTGTATCTGTATAGCCAGTGTAACCGCCCTTCGACATAACAAAAAGAGTTCCACTCTACAAAAGTACACATACCTGTCGTCCCAGCATTGTTGATTAGTACATCAAGTTGAGGTTCTTCTTTGTAGATGTCCTGAGCAAAAGTCCTGACAGAAGCCAGACTACTCAAGTCAACCTCCTTCACAAGAACAGATGTGTTACCTGCAAAAAGGATACAGTGAAAATAATGTCAAATCAGTTTAGCTCTCTGAAGAATTACAGTACACTGGTCGGTTCTTTTCGACAAGTACAGTAAACAGCAATCCAATTTTTGGCTTAATGTCCTGTCCTAAGGACTGAGGAAGTAAAAATCTTTACACAAGTAAAAATCAGCTCAAATAAGTTTTAGCTCACTGATGAGCTACTTTTTTGCTGGCAATGACAGAGTAGACAGATGCTATGTACAGTAGTAAGAGGTTCATTGTACCAGGGAAATTCCCCCAGCTCTTTTTAACAAGCACAATGAACAGTGGGCTGTGTGCAGTTCTAAGGACTGCAACCCTTTCTAATGGCTGCATATCGGGTGAGCGACAACAGCTGGGATTCAAACCCCCAACCTCTTGGTCCAGAGGCAGGGTCGATTAACCACTATCCTACAGTTGGTAAGATGGCACCATGGATAGAAAATGAGTGGTGCAGGTAGAATTGTCAGGTGCAGGTACATGTAAATTTGTTACCTGCACCAGTGCACCTGGTATGTAGAAAAAAGTATTTTGAGCCCTGAAGTGTTACCTGTAATTTTGATGATGTCATCCCTGGTTGCTTCAGCCTTGTTCCTGTTCCGACAGGCTAGAATAACCCGCGCATGTCTGCGGGCCAGCTCAAGGGCAGTCGCCTTACCTATACCTGCAGATCAGTGAAATATGTATATAGTAATGTCATTCAGAATGTCAAACACTTCTTAGTTCATAGGGACAACTTGTTAAAACTGTCAAATTCATAAGTATTGTACATGATGTAAATGAATGAATGAATGAATGAATGAATGAATGAATGAATCAATCAATCAATCAATCAATCAATCAATGAGTGCAAATGCATGTGCAAATGCAAATCTTATATATAAAACATTATTACCTTTAATATTCATATATAATATCTCCAATTTCTATATATGATTATGATAAAACCAAGCTCCTTGATAAAACAGAAGCACACTGTCGAGTCTACATCTTGCTAATACAATAAAAGTACATGTACAGCAACTTTTGCAGTGATACATATCTATGTACAAACAGAAAACAAATTGGCATCAAATAAGGTTATTATTTTTTTATGTTGTAGCATAATAGTATAATGTTAGAAGTAGATATAGTCTCACATATCACTGTATTTTCTTTCTATGTTGTTTGTAACTGCAATTAGCCCTCGGGCAAGTATTTGCAATAAACTTTCATTAAATCATAGACTTGCCAGTATTGGCTCCAGTGATGATGACAGTTTTGCCCCTCATATCTGCTTGGCTCTTGCAGTACCCAAACCGCCCAGTCCACCATTTCTGCAGCACCACAAGCAAGAACACAACCACCAGCAGCACTAGATACCACTCCATCGTTGTCTGTTCCAGTTAGCAGCAAAATACTAGTATGACGCCCACCTGTAGTAAAACCAAAGTGCAAGGGTGCTTCCAGATGGTGGTGCGACAGGTCAAAAGTCATTGGGAATGGAAGGATCCAATCTATGTGGGAGAGAGAGTATTAAAAGCTCTTAAATACTCCATTTTGTCTCGCTAATATGTACCAATATGTACTTGATTTCAATTTTAATACTCAGAGGTGTGCATGTTGATTTTACGGACTCAAAACTAGAGTTAACGTTTATTTCAGGTGAATATTAAGATGAATATAAAAATACACCCCTAAGTTACAAGTGGTTGGTGCCCGTTGCCATGACGTTACGCCCCAAAATGGCGGACAAAACATCTTCGAAAGAAGAGCTCGACAAGTTTCTTCAAAATGTGGACGATATCCGTGAGTTTTGTATCTTCTAAGAAAATATTTCGTTAGATTAAATGATGGGGCTCAGTTTCAATGGTGATAAATGTTAGCATGCCGATGTTGGAGGGAGGTTTCTTACTAAATTGTGTGTGGGGCGATGTTGTAGATTTGGGGGAGGGGGGCACCGTCGCTTCTAGAAGTTTCTAGAACTTTCGCCGTCAAACGGATGGCTAAATCTAACTCTAATCCTAACCTCACCCTTTGGAATGGTTCTAACCACAACCCCGACAAAGAAATCAAGCTACGAAGAACTTTTAACAAGCTTAGATTCATACGTTAAACATTTTATAGCGCCGCGTATGTTGCCTGCTTTTTACTTCCGGGTATGGAAGTTTTTCGTGGATGGGAGGTGAATATGATGTATGACAGTTGATTGATTGGGTGGTCATGCCTGAAGGTGACCCAGTATTGCACAGTGGGTGGTATGTGGAGGAATTCAGGAAGTGCCGTTACTGTATTTATACCCAATTAAGTTTATATTTCATACAATAAAAAAATCACCTCCACAGTACAATACTAGCCTCCATAGCATGCCAAAAACTGGGGGTTTTGGGGGTCTTCAAGGTCTTTGGGATCTTTTATGTGCTATTTTCTGATTGCATATAGACAACATAGCCGGCCTGGTTGAATTACCCCCATTTTTAGAACTGGGCTAATCAGAAAACAGCCAAAGACCACCAAACCCCCAGTTCTATAAGCCTGCTACAGAGGCTAGTACAATAGCAACCCAAAACACTTCCAGGAGGTCTAAAATTTTTAGTTGATAAAGGCTTACAATAAAGGCATTTCATTCATCCTTGTTCTTAGAGTCCATTATCAAAGGCATGGCATCAGGAGATGCAGAAGCCCAGCAGAAGGCTTGTCAGGCGGCGGACGAGAAACTTGGGAAGATCGGGAAGACACCAGTGGACAACACCGGGGTGAACCGGACAGTCATCAACCAGAGAGCCTTCAACGAGATGGACACAGAACAGCAGCAGCCTGCAACTCCAGGGGAAATGGGACAAGGTAGTGTGATGTGTTTTTGGCTAGATAACCTTTGGCTACAAACAGGGCCACGGCCCAGGCCCGCATGCCCTTTTCTGTAATCTGCTGTGTAGAGCATAGACAGGCCCCTCTAAGTCAACATAGAGCGTAATTTGTGCATTTTGCTTAGAGCGTATTTGCCGTTTTAATTTGTACATAATGTGTTGTAACTTGTAGCCACTTGGAATTTATCGAATTTATCGAATTTAGCGTAATCAAGCCTTTTTGAGGCCAGGGACTTTGAGACTTAGAAGCACATATTGGAAGGTGCAGCCCTTCTCTCTGTATTGACAACTACATGTATGTGTAAGATAAATTTATCCCTTTCACCTACAGAAGCCTTCATGGACTTTATTGAGAAGGATGCAGCTGAAAGAGCAGCGAGGAAGAAGGAACAGCGGAAGGAGGCGACGGTTCTTAAGGATCAGGGCAATGCAGCATTCAAGTCAGGAGACTTCCAGACCGCTGTAGACTTCTACACACAAGGCCTGGAGAAACTCAAGGACTTTAAGGAACTCTGGACTAACAGGGCTCAGGTATGAAAGTTCATATGTGTTACTGTTGGTATACTTCATTATGACAAAAAAGGCGTAATGTTCTGTCCAACACTAGTAAATTGTGACTTACCCAAATTCTTAGCTAACTCCGTCAGCGTTGTTCACAGAATGGCTAAGTCCCAATTTTCTTAGTGTTGGACAGAACGTGTAACCTTTTTGTCATAAGGGCTCAAGTATGTAGTTAGAATCTTATCTTGAAAATTCATCTTTGTTGGTAGAAGGTCCTGTTCCACTCTATTGCAGAGCATAGGGTGGCGACCATCTCCATTTCTGTAGCCCTTGGGCCACACAGTTGTGCAAGCACTACAGTAGGGGGCTAGTCTGCTGGTAGTGCTGTGTGTTTGACCTTCCCACACTCTTTCTCTTAGATGCTGAGTGCTAAGCAGAGAAAGAAGTGTGTACCATTTTTAAAGTCTTTGGTATGACCCGGCCGGGGTTTGAACTCACAACCTCCTGGTTACAAAGCGAGCACTCTACCAATTTGTTAGTAGAAGGACTCAGTTTAAAAGTTTCTACATTTCATTCTTCAGCTTTCTTTAGATATTTACCAGTGTGGGGTACGCGTCGAATACCCAAGTGGTTAGATTTTGCTTGCAGACACGAGACCAAGGGGTCAAGAGTTTGATTCCTTGCATTTCTGGCAAGACATTGTGACAAATACATGTAGGTTTGGTGGATTGTTTAATGATTTTTCTTCATTGTTGTTTTATAGGCATACATCAAGCTAGGACAGTATGATGAGGCTCTCTCAGACTGTGATTGGGCAATTAGGGTGAGTAAATTTACATATATTATGCATGATACTGGTTGTTGTACTAGTATATCAATACTATATCACATTGCAAAGTCAATACACACTGTATACAATCATGAAAGTTCATCTGCGTTGTTAGCTACATGTTAAAACTCTTGGTCCAACACAAAAAATTTTCTCACCTATACAATGTATACAGTACACATATAAAAAGCATTGTTGTTTGTTCTTAGAGAACATAGCAAGTAAATGGGAAAATTGAGCCTATCAGCATATCAGACATCATGTAAAAAATGTAGCTGTCTTTTTCATTGGCCAGATAATAACTCATACAATGTATCCTGTTTGTAGTGTGATGAGAAGTATGTGAAGGCTTACATCCACAAGGGCAGGGCACTTGTAGCCAAGAAAGAGTTTGACAAGGTAAGAATAAAGATTCTTTTTGAATACAACAAAAGTTTCTGCTAACTGTTTTTCTGAATCCCAAGTCAACACTACTTGTTCATAAACTTTAAATGTATGTTTGTAATGTTGATTTTTTTTAACGTACAATGTACATGTAGGCTTTGGAGACATACCAAGAGGCACTGAAGATAGATCCAAAGCAAGAAAAAACTGTGAATGGTGAGTCAAAGTCTAGTCCTGTTGATTAATGCATTATGATATGATAACATGGACCAATTCTTGTCAAACTGAGATCTGCCTGTTGACATGGTGTTTGAGGCTGTGATGTCTGGTTTCCATAGTTACAGAGAATCCTATTGGTAGTTCTGGGAATGGGAATGGTTCTCTTAAGTTAGAGGTGTATGACCACAAGCTTTTAGGGAGGAGGCCCAATCAGCTCCAGGCAGAGAGATATATCTTGTATCTTGTATCTTGAGATTTTGTAACACAGTCTCAAAGAGGAGGTTCAGTTAGCCCTGACAGTGAGAGTAACACACACCAAAAAGCAGTTACTCAAGCAACTGGATATGATTTTGGAAACGGTCAGACATTTCAGGTAGCATCCACTACCTTTCGTCAGTGACTGAGAGACCAGAGGAGAAATGCAGGTTTATAAGCACGCTCAAACTTCTGATTGATAATGCAAATAATTGAAGACAATTTTCAAAGGGAAACAAACTTTCTTCTTCCCAGCTTACATCAAAGACTTGAAGACAGTTCGAGCAGTAGAGGAGGAAGAGGAGAAGGCGAGAGGACTGGTGGAAAGTGGGGACCAGGAGGCAGAGGGGGTGGTAGAACTGATCAGGAGAATCAAACAGCCGAACAAGCCGGTTATCTTCTACGCAGGAGGACTGAAGGTATTGACCATGTTCCTCAAGGACTGCACAGAAGACAGTGAGTACACAAATTTTGTCATGGTTGTGTCTTCCTTTTGTTTTCTTAGAATATCAGTATGGAAGATGGAAAATGAAAAGAAACAGAATTGTTACTGAGCATTAACTCAATGTGGATGTGGATAGTGGCTAGGCATACCCAGAGCCACTTTGTAAAGTACATGTATAGTGCTTAGCCACTGGATAAAGAACACAGAAAATAAATGGATAAATAGATAAATTTGTATTCATCATATTTCAATGCAACTGACATGTTTGATCTTATCTACCAGTAACTGTCCTAAGCATTCATATTGTTTGTGTCATCCAAGTTTGTGTAGAGTTAGATACGTTTGATTTTTTTTTTCTCCAGAACATTCAGCTCAGACACTTTTCCGCACATGTGGGGGATTCGAGCTGATTTCTGATGTTCCAGTCATTGCAAGGTACAGTGTAATTGTATCAATTCTATTTTAGCATTAAATTGTAGTTTTATTTATTTATTTATTTTCTGTCATTTTTATACAGGGTGGCCCATTAAGTGATTACACTTCTTTTCAATGGGGCCCTGTTTTACACAACAAAACATAACAGTCACATACAAACAGTAAAAAGGATACAATAAATAATGATAATGGCAATAATGATAAAGAAGAAACAGCAAGTAACCAATAAAATTAATAAATAATGATAATAACAAAAAGTACAGTCCAGTCATTGTCCAGTCCAAATTGTAGTTTTGAGGTACGACTGTGATTTGCTAGATGTTGAAGTCCCTTACATGTATATTGCCATGTTTCAGGTGCATGAATGCTCCAGCAAGTCTTACTAAAGAAGAGGTTGACATGTGTGAATCGTTACTGAAGCTGTACAGAGAGGCGAACAAGAACAACGGTAAGACAGGACATGTTTAACACATTATGTTGATTTTTAGTAAGATATCTTATAGTTGTCTGAGCTATTGCCTGGTCAAATCCTACATGCCACCATTATTACTAAAATTCCACTGCATGTGGGGACTTAAATGACCAGTGCAATGATTGAAAAAAAAAAGATAATTGGTT